>NW_011888810.1:11783969-11788253 GCF_000151845.1 Pteropus vampyrus
AAAGGAAGAAGAGAGGGAGGGAGGGAGGAAAGCACCTGGAAGGGAAGACTCAGAAGTGCTCAGAAATGATATTGTCTTTGTTGAAAATATAAGGACATGAATATTTACAGATAATTTATTAGAACTAATGAGAGTGTTTATCAGCATTGTTAGGTAATAGATCAATGTCAAAATACTTTTAAAAATGCAACGATGTCCTATAATTAATAGAAACAAATTAGAAAATGGAATTTTTAAAGATTTATGCTACCAACAAAAATATATAATAGTATGAGAAATTTATAAAACTTATAGAAGGACATAAAATAAGACCTATTTAAAGATGAAATATATCATGATAATAAAAGAGAAGATTTGCTATTTTAAATATCTATATTAATCTGGTGAGAGTCTTTACTTATACTAAAACATATCTTTCACTCCATCAAATATTCTGAAAATTTTGAATGGTTTCTTTTGAGAACTGATAAACTTAGTGTAAAATTGATATAGAAGGGTGAAGGACAAAGATACAAAAAGGTGAGAGTTAACAAAATTTAACATGAATCTGTAATAATTATTTCAGAGTAGTATCGGTGCAGCAATGAATAAATAGGTTAGTTTCCTACGCACCAATATTATACTGATGTAATTAGAGAGAGTCCCAAACATGGCCTCATATAAATGGGTACTTGCTATATTTCACATTTAGATACTTGCCTCACACTGGAGACACAAAAATAACTTTCAGAGATGCAAAATGTCAAAGACAGATGCCACTAATCTACATGTTAAAAACAATCATAAATATAGTTGTAGGAACACATATATGAAGTTAAAATGTAAAAACATAAAGATTTCTCATCAATTTTAGAACTTTTGAAGGAGGATGGAATGAGAGTGAGTGGGTCTTTAGCTATTTCTCTAATATTTTCTCTTTAAAAAAATATGGCAGAATATTAACAGTTAAAAATGTGGACAATAGGCATACTACTGTCTGATTGTTGTTTTTTATATTATTCTCTGCTGAAATATCCTACAATTTAGAAGGAAAAAGAATCAGTTATAATAGATAGGTCAGTTACCATGTATTCTAGTCAATTAAATTCACTGCTTTAATAGAATAAAAGCAGAGAAAAAAACATATGAACATTTAATAAATGTAGATAAAGTTTCTGTTAAAGTCAATATCCATTCATGATAAGAGATAAATACTCTCAGAAAATTAGGAATAGAGGTAAATTTTCTAATCCGTTAAAGGACATTAAACAAACTACACTTAACATAATAATAGTAAATATTGAATGCTTCGCCCTCTACACATAGAAACAAGTTGGGCTGTGTACATACAGTGAGAATACTGGAATAGTATTTAGCCATGACAAAGAGCAAGCTACAGATACACTCAACGAGGGGGACAAATTTTTAAAGTATCGTGCTAAGCAAAACAAACCAGACACAAACCAGTAAATGCTGTGATTTCATTAATGCCTAAATTAGGAAGGGGCAGTCTAGTGAGGCAGGAATGACACCATCTGTCAGGACAGGCTAGGTTATATTGTGGTAATTAATAACCTCATAATCACAGTGGCTTGAATCAAGAGTTTATTTCTTGCTCATTCTACATGTCCCTTGTGAATTAACAAGAGGGCTTTGCTTATAGTCGGGCTGAAGGAACAGCCACCAACCCGAAGAAGACTTAGCCAGAAAATTAAGAAAGGAAGAACTGGAAATGGAATACTGGAGTGTAGAAGTGTCACAAAATACTTCCTTTTAAAATTCATTGGTAGGAATTTGCTCGTGGCCCACACAACACAAGGGAGAAGAGAGTGGTGTGGGCCTTCCCTGTGCTCAGAGTTAGAAATACATGTCCGACTGCCCAGATGACCACCATAGCAACATGGATAGTAGAGGCTGGAAAAGAGAAGCCTTAGAACAAGTAGGATGCTGCAGCCAGTGAGAAATCTCTTGTGGTGTCTGTCCAGTAGGGACAGACAGGGATATCTACTGTTCAATTACAACCTGTTGGCTTTGGTTGGTTTTATATACTTTTCTCACCAAAACTTTCTAAAGAAACACAAATTTTTTCTTTAATTTAGGTTTCATTTTGTGAAAATCAAGGTAAGGGAAGAGTAAGTGGGTAACAAGAAACTTAGGCTCAGAAGAGGGACAAGATCAGTGGTCTGAGCCAAAGGTGGCAGTGATGACATAGCTCTCAAGGCATTTATGAAAATCGTGAAGAAGGCGATGGACTGTCCTGGGGTCATGGACTGGGGTTAGAATCCAATGTATCAATAACGCTTAAGGAGCTGAGTCGCCCAAGCTAATGATCATTGCCAGGAAGGAAGGGAATAACAAGAGTTTTATGAAATGGTCTCGGAGAGTGCTTAGGATCAAGGCCATGCTTACTAAACATTAGTTTAAATGCAAGAAAAGAGCCTTATACCTAAGATAAGTATATATAAAATTCTGATAAAAAAATTACGTTTTATGTTAAAGAGTTTCAACATGATGAAAAACATGACATGACACCTTCAATAAAGCCCTGGTATCCACAGCTGGGTCTCAAGATGTCCAGCCACTGTTAATTTCGGAAGGACAGAGGCTTCTGTTGTAGCAGTGGGAACTTCACCTAGGCTGATATATTTCCTGTCTATTTGCAAGGGTGACCAAAAACCTAAAGGATATTTTCTTCATTGCTTGGCAGGGTTAGGGCCAGATATTTTTCACAGTCAAGTTTGAAAGCTAGACCTGAGGGCCGGAAGCCAGGCAGAGGCCTTGGATGGGGCCAGAAGATAAGGAATGTCCCGTCTCTCTCTGAGATGCCTTCTCGCCTCCCTCAAACCCTAACACAAGTTTCAGTGAGACGTCCTAATTAGCACTTTTCTTGTTTGTCTTTTCTTTATCGATTCACTTTTTGCATCTCCCTACTTCTCAAGGACAAATGATTTAATCAAGAGAGGAGGGGCTATGCTATGCCTTTCTTCCTCTTCTCCTCTGCTTCTACTGACAAAGTGCTGCTGATTCTGGCTCATTATATGCCAGTCTGCCTACACTCACCCTAACCCTAGACATTTCTATTCTGGACATAGGAAACCGCTTCTCTCTGGGTCTCTCTGCCTCCATTCTTGTTCGTTTCTGGGCCATTCTCTACATTGCCCAGAATCAAATCTCTACAGTGGAGTTGAACTCAGCTTGACATGCCTGTTTTAAAAAGTCTTTAGCAGTCCCTATTATCCGAAGCAGAGGTTACGAGCAGAGTAGCTATAGGACATTCTGATGGGACTCCCCTCACATTTTGGCATATCTTTTTGCAATTTCTGTCGGACCCTCTCTTGGCTTCCATGTGCTTTTGCCCCTGTAGTTGACAACTAGAGCCTCTACTAGGACACAGAGCACAAAGCTCCTACAGGTTTCTATCGTAGGGGACAGCTCCAAAACAATGACTATGAGCACGAGTGTATGGAAGCTTGAAAGCAAGCCCCTTTTCCTTGGGTCAGGACATCTCTTCCAGTGCGAGACTCCCCTGCGGAAGCAGCTTCAAGCTTCTCCCGTGGGCCTTTCCCTGCAATTACACCCCTGCTCGGCTGCCTGCCCTGCCTGTCTTGCCTCCTCTGATCTCACACTAGCTTCTCCTGGGAGCAACACAATAAGCCAGTTGCATATCAACCCTCAGAATCTACTTCTAGGGACCTGACCTAAGACATTCCACTCCCCACGGGCCAAATTTAGGTTTAAAATGTTGTCTGTCGTATTTAATTTCCAAACAGTATTTTTAAACTGCATTTGCTAGCCTGATTTGGTTCTTACCACTTCCTTCTGTTTTCAGTCCTGTTTTATTTACTGACTTTCTCTGTCCCACCCATGAAGACATTTGAGTTTTTAACCCCTGACCTACAGGCTTTAGACCCAGGTGGGGTGATTTGGGGCCCTTGACAATCTCACCCCGTCACACATGTCCGGCTTCACCTCCCGCACTCAGGCCCACTCGTTTCCTGCCACCACTTCATGTCTCCACATCCCCCAGCCGCGAGGCTTCCTTTACCCATGATTCTTGGTCTGAATGAAAGCTTGTCCCTCGCTCTAGGTCCACCTAGCTAAGTCCTGTTCATCAAGAGCTTCGTCAGATGTCCCTGCTTCTGGAAAAGCCATTTCTCCAGCCCTCCCCAGGCACCCCTGACACCTTTCACTCATGTCTGAGACTCGACATACCATACCAGAGTAAAATATGAAGGACACCTGGGATTCATTCCTTAGAAGGCAAGAGAGGCTGAGTGCATTTTAGGCAGAGGAACAGCGTGAACA
>NW_011888810.1:11789303-11791775 GCF_000151845.1 Pteropus vampyrus
TGGTTTCTCCTGGAAACCTGGAATACGTCTTTCTTGTCCCCACTGTACATTTGAGGACACTGAGGATGAAAGGAGATGCAACTTCCTAAGTGTAACTCCAGGTCAGTTGGCTTTGTAGGACAGTCTACCTTTTGTGAGTATGGCGTGTCCCCCACCATGTTTTCATGGTGCCCCATAAGACCACAACCCACCCTGAGATTAAAAAGAGCTTTACTACCTCGACTCTGAGCATTCACAGACTTCGAGACAAACCAGTGAACAGATATTCAATGTGGATGTCTTGTGTGACCCTAACAGATACAGGAAAGTATCTTCAGACCAAGCCACTTGACTTCAGCTAGGAAAATAATTTGTGTCCAAGTAGACTTTTGATCCATGGTGTTCCCTTAAAAAAAATTCTGCAGACAGATGAAATAGCCAAGTGTTTTTAAAACAATAAAGTGCTATAAAATATTTTAAGAGTCACCTCTTTTTAGATGAGCATCTACTATGTAATATTACTTTCCACGTGTCATTCAGTCCTAATAACAAAGATGCAGAGTCGGCCTCTTCTTCATTTTATTAAAGAAGAAAAATTAAGCTTCTAATGTAATCATGACTATGATCATTCTCCTGCTTCAAACCCTTCAGTTAATTTCCATCGATCTGCAGCAGTGGTTCTCAGCTGTACTGGCACATTGGAACATCTGGGGAATTTAAAATCCTGATGCTCAGCCCCAACACCGAACCAATTAAATCAGAATCCCTGAGAGAAGAACCTGGTATTTTTTTTAAGTCCTCCAAACGGTTACAGTGTGCAGCCCAGGTTAAGAATCATAGATGTAGAAACTTCAGGCTCCTTAATGTGGTCTACAAATGCCTAGATGCTCTGGCTCCTGCCTCCTATTCAAAACGCATCCTTTTTCTTCTCCCCAGAGCTTGGCATTCTGGCCTCTTTCTGTTCCTGAGCTGCATTTCAATGGCTGCATCGCTCCCAAGCCTTTGCATCTGCTGTTCCTCCTGCTAGGATGCTTGTTTTAGCAGCTCTTCACTTGGTTAGCTCATTAGCATCCTTCAGCGACCAGCCCAAATGCCTCCTCTTCTGAGAGCTCGAGTTTGGCCACTTCATCTCAAGTCATGCTCAGTGTTATTCTCTCCATCTGGTTTATCCCTTTGCAAGCACATGTTATAGCCGTGATTATACGTCTGTTGACTTGTGTGCTGTTGGTCTTACCCTACTTTAATGGAAGCAGAGACCATGCTTCTCTTCACTAGCATATCCCCAGTATCTGGAAAGGCATATAGTTTAATAAGTATTGCTTATGTAATGAAATGTAAATGAATGAAGGAGAATGAATGAACTCCTAGTGTTTAAGAGATTAATCCTCAGCCCTGTAGTTGTGTTCAACATTTGAACTCCAGTGTTCTGAGTCCAGGTTCATTGATTTTTTCCAGTACAATACAACTGACCATTTCTGCTTTCACTCTATTCACACATGTTTAAACTAACAAGGTTAGAAGAGACACACTGTTCCTAATAAGGAACCTGGGACTCGATGATTTGGAGTTCACCTTCTGTGATGTGGCAAGGAGTAAGCGAGTGGGCACAGTACAAAACCAGCTGTGTAAATAGCATCACCTCCAGTACAATTTAAATGAAGTCAGTAAATTATGCCTTCAGACCCTAAACTATTTATTTCACCATGCTGGAGAAAGAGAAAGGAGTGTTCACGGAAGTAATTTCTCTGCCCAGTTATTTCATTAAAAACAGAGTGGAAGGGGCCCCTGTGGGAGAAAATGGCACCTGATGTGATTGTGGGAGACACTTTCTTAAAAAAGAGAATAATCAAATGGTGGTTCACGTACTCCAGTCAGTTCTCACCATCATCGGCAATGGAGAGGCACGAGCTGGGATGAACTCCAGCCCAGAGTTGCCCTGGAGGAGACACAGAGGGCCAGGCCAACCCTCTGCCAGCAGAAGCAATAACACCAATGTTAATAATAAGCCACCGTCGTCAACTCTTTAGGGGATAACTACTGTGGGGGGAGATGGGATGGAAGGGGCGATGTTAATATTTTTCTTCCTCTCCATTGTTTCTGACAGTGGAAATGTGCCTGCAGATAATATTTTGTTTGCTTAACATGCACAACAGAATCAGCTTTTACTCTTTCGTTTCCACAATAAAAAAGCCTCATCCAATATCAGTATGAGAGAAGGCTAATCTGGGCAATTATGGCTGAGGGTTGGGTATCAATATTCACCTAACTGGCATTTGTTCTTAAAGAATGATTGAGTGGCTGGGGGGTACAGAGCTTTCAATAACTTGCTTTCAATAACTATCACTTTTTTGAGCCTTGTTATAATTCCAAGAATAAAGCAAGAGTTCTTGTTTCCATTTAAGAGATGAGGAATCTGAAAGAAAGGCCACTCAACCAGCCTAATATCTCTTAGTTATTAAGTGACAGTGCTGAGATTCAAATCCAGATAGAGCA
>NW_011888810.1:11791825-11798755 GCF_000151845.1 Pteropus vampyrus
TGAGAGAAGAACCTGGTATTTTTTTTAAGTCCTCCAAACGGTTACAGTGTGCAGCCCAGGTTAAGAATCATTGATGTAGAAACTTCAGGCTCCTTAATGTGGTCTACAAATGACTAGATGCTCTGGCTCCTGCCTCCTATTCAAAACGCATCCTTTTTCTTCTCCCCAGAGCTTGGCATTCTGGCCTCTTTCTGTTCCTGAGCTGCATTTCAATGGCTGCATCGCTCCCAAGCCTTTGCATCTGCTGTTCCTCCTGCTAGGATGCTTGTTTTAGCAGCTCTTCACTTGGTTAGCTCATTAGCATCCTTCAGCGACCAGCCCAAATGCCTCCTCTTCTGAGAGCTCGAGTTTGGCCACTTCATCTCAAGTCATGCTCAGTGTTATTCTCTCCATCTGGTTTATCCCTTTGCAAGCACATGTTATAGCCGTGATTATACGTCTGTTGACTTGTGTGCTGTTGGTCTTACCCTACTTTAATGGAAGCAGAGACCATGCTTCTCTTCACTAGCATATCCCCAGTATCTGGAAAGGCATATAGTTTAATAAGTATTGCTTATGTAATGAAATGTAAATGAATGAAGGAGAATGAATGAACTCCTAGTGTTTAAGAGATTAATCCTCAGCCCTGTAGTTGTGTTCAACATTTGAACTCCAGTGTTCTGAGTCCAGGTTCATTGATTTTTTCCAGTACAATACAACTGACCATTTCTGCTTTCACTCTATTCACACATGTTTAAACTAACAAGGTTAGAAGAGACACACTGTTCCTAATAAGGAACCTGGGACTCGATGATTTGGAGTTCACCTTCTGTGATGTGGCAAGGAGTAAGCGAGTGGGCACAGTACAAAACCAGCTGTGTAAATAGCATCACCTCCAGTACAATTTAAATGAAGTCAGTAAATTATGCCTTCAGACCCTAAACTATTTATTTCACCATGCTGGAGAAAGAGAAAGGAGTGTTCACGGAAGTAATTTCTCTGCCCAGTTATTTCATTAAAAACAGAGTGGAAGGGGCCCCTGTGGGAGAAAATGGCACCTGATGTGATTGTGGGAGACACTTTCTTAAAAAAGAGAATAATCAAATGGTGGTTCACGTACTCCAGTCAGTTCTCACCATCATCGGCAATGGAGAGGCACGAGCTGGGATGAACTCCAGCCCAGAGTTGCCCTGGAGGAGACACAGAGGGCCAGGCCAACCCTCTGCCAGCAGAAGCAATAACACCAATGTTAATAATAAGCCACCGTCGTCAACTCTTTAGGGGATAACTACTGTGGGGGGAGATGGGATGGAAGGGGCGATGTTAATATTTTTCTTCCTCTCCATTGTTTCTGACAGTGGAAATGTGCCTGCAGATAATATTTTGTTTGCTTAACATGCACAACAGAATCAGCTTTTACTCTTTCGTTTCCACAATAAAAAAGCCTCATCCAATATCAGTATGAGAGAAGGCTAATCTGGGCAATTATGGCTGAGGGTTGGGTATCAATATTCACCTAACTGGCATTTGTTCTTAAAGAATGATTGAGTGGCTGGGGGGTACAGAGCTTTCAATAACTTGCTTTCAATAACTATCACTTTTTTGAGCCTTGTTATAATTCCAAGAATAAAGCAAGAGTTCTTGTTTCCATTTAAGAGATGAGGAATCTGAAAGAAAGGCCACTCAACCAGCCTAATATCTCTTAGTTATTAAGTGACAGTGCTGAGATTCAAATCCAGATAGAGCATAATTCCTAACGCACTATAGACTTGGGGAACCTCTATGGGTGCTAATAATAATAATAACAGTGATATTTATTATTAATATTAGCACTTGATAAATGTGGAGTATATGCCAACACTATGATAGGTGTTGACGCATATAATTTTATTTAAATCTCATAATAAGTCATTTAATTCTCCCCACAATCTTACAAAGTAGGAACCATTACTTTCCCTTTACAGATATAAATACGAAGTGTCAGAAAGTTTAATGGCTTGCCTATAATATTCGATAAGTGACAGAAGTGTAATTTGAACACACATCTTTTAACCCATTTTTGCTCTTCCACAGTATTCCATGCGAATTAGACTACAAGTCCTCAGGCTTCTCACAGTAGCAAGAATATTGAACCCAGAGATGTGAGACCTGGTTTGGCTACTGAGTCATCATGTGACCTTGGGATGAGTCCTCTCTGTTCCAATGGGCTGTGGCAATGGCCTTTCTCTACTGCATCTTAATTCCTGCTCTGCAATTTATTCCCATTGCGCACAAACTAGGACCAAACACACAAAGCCACCATCTGGTAAGCATTCCGATTGGACTCTTTCAGATGTGAAATCACCTGGTTTAAATATTAACAATGAAAGTAAACCCCGACTGGACACAAGTCTCAGGAAGACCGAGGGGCAGAAGCTGCTGTTGGAGGATGAGGTGGAGACACGCCCATGTTATTTTACTGTCGCTCCAGGAAGAGGAGCAAGCAGCTCATTTCCTCACCCTATACACTGTTCATAAGGGGTTTGGTGGGGGTGGGGCGGGGGAATCATGAAGCTGAGAACATAATTACACAAACTTGAAAATGAGGTAAAGACCAAATTAAAGTAGTCAGCCTTAGGCATAAATACAAATGGATGACTATCAGCAAATCTCTTGTGGCAGAAAGTTAAAAAAAAAAGTGAGCGAAATCTTCTTGCTATTAAAGTAAAAGTTGGGGAAAAAAAAATGTGAGAGGTATCCAGGGGTTTGAGATTCCTCAATGGGCTCATAATAGACTCATTGTGATAGCAGTAGAGGCATCGGGGGCCGTGTGGTGCATCATCACATTGAATTCTCACACAGCCCCATGAGATACATCCCACCACCACCCCAGATGAAGGACTCAGATGCTAAAAACATGCCCAGACCATATAGCTAGGTAATGATGCCACTGGGATTTAGAGTCTGGCTGTATTCTTTCCTCTGAGAGTGTTTGGTTGGGGCAGTTTAAGAGCAGCCCTGATACTGGCTCTATTCTCAACCAGGGAACACCTGTACATTCAAGTGCTGAGACAGTGTGTTCAACTCCGGTGGCCGAATTTGTCATCTAGGCCCTCTCTGCTTTCTTTCTCAGCCCCACACTAACTACTGCCTTTGCCCAATTTCTAAACCACCTCTGAGTCATTGTTCTCTCTCCACGTTATGTGTGACATTTGTTTCTTCCACTGCACTCAAACTTCTTTATTTGGTTATTGATTACTTATTGATTGATTGATTCATTGCATTAGTCTTTAAACATCTGCAGGGTGTGTACTGCAATGCCAAGCTCTGTCTGGGGTGCTGAGCAGCTACAGGGTTGCAGGGCAGTGGTATGGTGTGAGGCACCAAAAACCCCGCAAGGGAGGGTGCAGCACAGTGAAGGTGATGTGTGAACAAACACAGTCTCAGTCCACAGGGGAGAGGGTGTGGCTGAGCCATGCACAGGGCTGAGCGAGTACACAGGAATCCTAAAGCCCACCCAGATGAGGACAGTAGGTACCCTAGAAGTAACAATGGAGATGAGAGGCTGCTCAGCCTTGCTCAGGATAGTGTGCACAGGAGGCCTGTGATGCTGCAACTCTGGCATGTATGAAAATCACCAGGGATTGGTGGAGAAAACAAAGCACGGGCCTTATAACCTCAGAGGCCAGAGATTCTCATATGGCTGTCTCGGTGGTGTCCGCAACCTAAGTTGTTAACAAGTTCTCATTCCAGGTGGTCTGAGCTGCAGCAGGCAATTAGTACTTGCCAATAAATACATACAAACATACATCCAAAAATGCCATAGAAATACATACATGTTTATTAGGGACTCCTCATAAACACTATTTCATACCCCGCTTCCCCCCAAACCAGTATAGTTACTGCACAGAGTGTTCCTGAGTGAGAGAGTCTGCTTTCCTGGAACCTCTGAAACAGCTGCAATGAAAATTAGCTCAGAATCATAGTAAGAGGTTTAATGAACAACAGCACAATAAATGTTCACTGTCAGGAAATGTGACATGTAAGTGTGCACTCAGACCCTGAGTTGATAAAGCCCAGTCCTTCACCCCCACGGCTTCATTTCCTTCCCTGAGTAGCCACGCAAGGCCACTGCCCGTGTAGTGTGCTTCTAGGTTCACATCTCTGATGTTTCGCTAGAACCCACAGTCTACACTGAGTCTTAAAAGTACCACAAGATTTTTAAAAATTTTTTCCTCCATTGAACTATCATTGTCCCTCTACACAGATGCCAACTCTATCTCTCTAGCTAATTAGACAGCCTCAAACCTCTTCATTTTTGATCTCCTAGATGTCAACATATCACATAGTAGCTATTGCCTGACAAACCACCCCATCGTCCACCAAAAACTTACCTAAAGTAATTATTCATGCATGCAATAAGTATTTATTGAGCACCTATTAGAGCCCAGCTCTGTTCCAGGCACTGAGTGCCCTGTAATGGGAAGGCAAACATAATCTCTGGCCCAGAGAGAGCTTGGGAAGACAGTCATTAAAAAAAAATAAGCAAGTAATTAATGCTATAAAGTGTCGTGAAAGGAGACTAAACAGGCCGTGGAAATAGAGAAATAACGGTGAGTCCGAAGAACCAGAAAGCTAGGGATACAGCATCCCCAAAAGGCCCTGAGTCAGGAAAGGGCTTGGCCTCTTGAAACTGCAGATCAAGGTGAGAAAGTGGTGAGAAAGGAGAAGAATAGTATGAGACCAGGTTGGAAATGGGAAGATGGGCTAGATGACCAAGCACCTTATAGCCCTGCGTGGTGCATTCTAATCTAACATGGAATACAACGGAGGCCATGAAAGGGTTTAAGCAAGAAAGTGGCATGATTTGTCAAGACAGATTCTTGTTATATGCCTATACATTTTTTATCTATGCATTAGTTGATAGATATTTGGGTTGTTGCCACCTTTTGGTATTGTGAATAGTACCGTTGTAAACATTTGCAGACAAGTTTTTGTTCGAATATCTGTTTTCAGTTCTTTTGGGTATATACCTAAATTGCTGGGTCATATGTTAATTAAATTTTTAGCTTCTTAAGGAACCGACAAATATTTTCAAAGTGGTTATGCCATTTTACATTCCCATATCTATGTATGAAGGCTATAGTTTCGCTACATCTTCTACATGCTATAAAATGGATGAACCTTTGCCATATTATGCTAAGTGAAAAATATCAGATGCAAAAGGCCATATATTATATGGTTCAATATATATGAAATGTCCAGAATAGGAAAATCCATAGAGTCAGAAGGTAGACTAGTGGTTATCCGAGTCTGGAGAAGAGTGGGCAGAGGGGAGTAACTGCTAATGGATACAAAGTTTCCTTTTGGAGTGATGAATTGGAGTTCTAATTCTAAGTTCTGGATTTAGATAGTGTTGATAGTTGCCCAATATGGTGACTATACTTAATGCCACTAATTGTACACTTCGAAATGGTAGATTTTATATGTATTTTACTGCAATTAAAAAAAAAAAAAAGATTGCCTAACAATTGCATGGAGAATTAATCAGGAGGACGTGAGGAAGGATGCATTGAGGTAACTTCGTTGGTCTACAAGAGAGAAAAATGAAGGCTCGGAGAAGGAGGGAGGCAGCGGAATCTTGCAAAGAGGAATGGAATTCCATTTAGCTGATGCCTTGTTCCTTCTTAATGTAACCTCTTTTTCCGTGTCCCATCAATTTACTCCTAGTACCCAGTGATTTATCCCTAGGTCTCTCCACCCACTGTGTCCTCCATCGTACTGGAGGCATCCATGTCTTATTACATTTGTTAAATAAATAAAATAAATCAGTAGCATTAGACAGCTTAAGGCTGTGTGTGCAAACCCACTGAGTGACTCTCTTCATTGCACTCTTCCGCCCCATTTTCCTACCCCAGCCAACTTAAGGTCCTAGGCAGCATGAAAGGAAAAAGGCCTTAAAATCAATACAGTATTTAACAAGAAGGCACTGAAGCGTGGCCAGCTCAGAAGCAATCTGCTGACTCGGAAGCGTCAGGAGGGCTCCTCAGGCCCGGCTGCAGCCTGCCTGAGCAGTGGTGGAAGCCCCAGAAAGACAAATTGCAGTCATCAACCCCAGAGAAGAAAGACTTGCATCCTACCTCCCGTTATCAGCAGGAGGGAGAAAGAGTTGCAACCTGGTAGTCCTGTTTTTGAGATGGTAATGAGGATCCTTCCGACACTGGATGATAGCGACTTGAGAGCACGTTGGAAATCACCGTTTCCTGTTAGCAGCCTGACTTTATATGCTGTGGGGTCAGCACAGGCCAGGCCTGTTGGTGTGACTTTGTGGAGCAGGTGCTCTGATCTTATTAATATGGACTCTGCCTCCTTCGACCCTAACACGAATAAGCATGCTGCCATCCACTGTGCGCAAAGATCAGGTACAAGGAGGGAAGCTCAGAACCATGAATAAACGCAACAGACTTGTGCGAGCAGCGTTCACTTGTCATATAGTATGATCCTGCATGCCAGTTATAATGGAGCCTAGTGCTGTGCATTGTTACATTTCGTATTGAAAAAAAAAATCATTTTATAGTTCTCCATCAGGATAAAGCTATGGTCTCTGAAGTCACACAAACCCAAGTTTAACTATTGCCTCCATCACATCCTGGTTGAGTGACCTTGGGAAAGTTACTTAGCCTCTTCAAGCTTCTGATTCCTTATCTGGAAAATGGACACAGTGGTATCCACTTCATAAAGCTCCTGGGGAGTATACAATGTATGCCTGTTAAGAAAATCTCTGACGTGGCCCGGTTATTGGGGAAGGATTTGGCCGAGAACACAGTAACTGCATACAGCAAATGTTCAGTAACTTTTAACTTGTTATTAGTTGTTTTATGCAAAAACAATTCCATTGCTGGACTGATCTTATCTATGATGAGAGGAGAAAATGTCAACAAATATAAATGACTAACTTTATGCTCAACCTTG
>NW_011888810.1:11799965-11808100 GCF_000151845.1 Pteropus vampyrus
TTTTGAAGAAAGAAAGCTCTTGCTGCAAATAAAACCTAAAGTCTGGGACAAGTGAAAGAATGTTTAAATCAACTTGATTCCTAATGGGCCCGAATTGGAAATACCCGAATGTCCATCCATAGTAGAATGATTAATGAGATTTCATTTATATAAAGTTCAAAAATAAGCCGAACTAGTTGACGGGGGGTATAATCTTGAGAATAGTGGTTACCTTGTGAGGAGAGGGCCTGGGAGGAGGTATGAAAAGGAGGCTGGAATGTTCTAATTCTTGATTCAGGAGGCGGTTACACAGGTGTTTTCATTTTGTGAAACGTGGGCTCTAACTTTATGATTCCTGCACTTTTCTGTATATATGTTATTCTTCAAAAAAAACAAACGTTCACTTAAATCTGAAGACTCGCTTCCCCAAGTTCCCGTGAAACACTGAACAGGTTCAGAGCGTGTGGCTTCAGCAGACGCGGGCAGCGGCGCCTCAGAGCCAGCACCCTCACCACCCGCACACGGGGATTTTTAGTGGGCAGCAACAGGGAGACAGCAGCATCCTAGGACACGAAGCCAGGACACTGGGAGATGCTCTATGAGCTGGATAAGTCAGTTGGTGGAGTCCACACATTTAAAGAGCCCTAGGAAATATTTATGGAGGCCTGGGAACACCTTGACCTTCTCACACAAATGGTTAATTCACATACAGAATAATAATACCATTTTTAGAGAGTTACTGTGACCCTGCTTTCACCTTCAGGCTGTTGACAACTAAGAAACATACTTTAAAATGTTTTGTGAGGACTTTATTCCAAAATGGATGTAAGAAACTATCCTAAAATAAGTACACAAAGAATGCTCATTCCCCTTTCTATATCATGCCAAATTGAAGTCAGTGAGAAATGATAAGATAATTTCTTCAAATTTAATGTAATTAAATAGAGAATCTAAATTTCTGAGCTGTGGACCTATCTCTTCCTTTGCTGGATGAAAATTCTTTAAGTTAAAATGTCCTTCCCTATTCAAACAATATTAATATAATATTAATGGCTATCAAACTGAATGAAAATTATTCACTCATGATACCACTGTGCCACTGAATAAAACTGTTGTCTTTAAGCATCAATCAGTGGGCATACATCAAATTTTGTAACCACTCCTATTTCACTCAATATGGAGATTTTTCTAAAACTTTGATGTTAAAAATATCACCACCAATGAAATGTTTGTGCATAGTTTGGATTTTTTTCCTGTAATCTAAAATATATTCTTTTAGAATATCTTTGATAAGTTAGTGGAATTAATTCCTATAAATAGAATTACTAGTTATATATATTTGGGTCTGCTTAAGGCCTCTGACAAATGCTTCCTTGTTCTTTTTAAAATTGTAAATTTCACTTCTGGAGTTTATTTTTCGTTGGTTGTTCTTTTGTTCTATTTCATTCCTTCATTTATTTTTGTGTTGCAAGGTTACTCATGAAAAGGTCAGGAAAGCTTTGGCCCTCTGTCCAACTCTGGCTTGAGTGAGCACTTAGGATTCATAGAGAGAGGCAGTTCTGTGGAGGCAAACTATGGTTTTAAGCTTAGCCGGGCTCTTAAAATAGGAACAGCCACATGCAGCACCCTCAATATTTCTAAACCAACTGAAATCAGACTTCATATTCAAATCATATCTGGCCGAATTACTTCCAATCTAAAATGGCTTTGAAATTTTTCATATTAATGGATATGAATATAAAACGCAATAAGAGAAATCAAGAGACCTATATACTTTTTAAGTTTTATGTGCATGAATGTGGAAATATTAGAAACATAGCTCATGCTGATGAATATTTCACAATCTAAGGAGATCTACTCTGTGACCCAGGTGCTGGGGAAAGGACTTGTCCAATAGCACAGCTGTTTTTTTTTTTTTTGAAAGGCAGAAGGAGTTTAAGGCTGGGGACATACTGCAGCAGACAAAGGGAGGAAGAAAGGATGAGCCATCTAATTCTCCTTAGTTGCCTCTAGGAGGATGCTTCAAACACGTACATGACTCTTCCTGCACATGTCACACTGCTCTCTCCAAATCTTCGGATTTTATTTTTTTTCAAAAAATTTTTATAAGGCTTACTAAAATGACATTGCTAAAGTAGGAATTTTAACAGGAAAATAATTAAGAGTAAAAAAAAAATAAAACAGATATAGCAATTATAAGGGATAAAATATTTCCATGATTAAATGTAAAGTGGGGCTCTGAGCTCCCTGGCATCCACGATAAAGAAGGAACGATGGTCCGTTTCAGTGACTTAAGAAATCCTCTCAATTCTGTAACCGAGTCAAAGAGAAACTTCATTTCTCAGTGAAACTTCTTTTCTGGACCATTATACAAGGGCGCAGGATAATATGAAGGTCAATATTATCTGCCAGATTTTTACGGCAAATGCAGAAGTTGAATTCATTCTTTGAACTTTTAGCACAACTTTCAATTAAAGTTAGAGGAGTTGGCTGCCATCCAGTTCAGCGATGGCAATTGCGTAAGGAGTAGGCTGATATATTTCAGGTTTGTCATAAGAGTACTGCCAAGACCTCTATTACGTTCAGGTTTCCGGGGAATGACCATTTAGCTCAGGGTCTGTCTGAACAAAGGTTGAGTGTCAAGAGGCGAGGTCAACATGACATTTAGAAATCAGTCAATGTTTCACAAAACTGAGTAAAAACATCAGAATCATTTGGAGATTTTTATAATTAATTTATTATTTAAAAAAATTTTTTACACGCTAAATCAGAAACACTGGGGATAATACTCAGGAATGTGTTTTTGGTTTTTTTTTTGTCGTTGTTGTTGTTTAATTCACTCTCCAAATGAATCAACAGCAGACAATTTGGGTCAGCATTGGAAAACAAATGATTGACATGGCTCTTCCTGAAGGAGAGGAGACTAGAGTCCCCAAAGAACATCTTAAGGTCATCTCCTGGGGAAGATTAAGAGTGAAGCCTCCATCTGAAGAGCTGTTTATGGGACCATTATGGTTTGGGGAAAGAAGAACATGAGTCCATCCTGGCTTACCCACCTCTTGCATTTATGGGACTCAGCTAGTCCCTGCAAAGCACAGGGGCCCATTAAACTCATTCTTCTTGCATGGCAATGCCTGTCTGCTCTGGCAAATTTTGATAAATGCAATGCCAAGTTGAGCAGTGTGCAACCGCAGCAAGCAATATTAATCAAAGAAGGGCTGGTAGATCTCTTGGGTACTTTTGTAGCGAGAAAAAAAATAATCACATGTCTGATTTCTTCAAATGACCACATTCTTTGGTTCATTTTTTTTTTAACCTAACAATCGGGCTGTCTGCAGTCCAATAGTTAGACTGGTATTGCCAGGTAGTGTGTAAAAAGCCATCCCCTGGAGGCCTATTCCTGATTTGTACTCTCCCTAGGTCCTTGAGACTAAATAAATAAAAGTAGATGGCTTTTAATGAAAGTCTTAGCCTCCTCGGTTTAGCTTTTAATTGTGTGACAGCCAAACATACACACACATCACATCCTGAGCTGTTCATTGGAATTACAAAACCCACAGCCTAAATGTCAAGCTAGGCCACAGAGAAACATGAACAGCTCAGTTTATTAATGGCGAGTTTGGAGGTTGGTTTCATCATTCTCTGCAGTGGGGACTCCAGCTTACTCAGGCTCTCAGCTTCTAATACGATCAACATGATCACAGTGTTGACTTAGAGCAGATTAGAAGCCAAGGCCCAAGAAGAGACTGATGAAGCCCCTCTTCAGGCTCTGAGTATAATCTGCATGTAGAAACTGAAAGCATAAAAACAAGAGGCACCAGCATCGGATTAAGACATTGCTGAACACCAAATCTACAGTAACCAGATCCAAACCAGGCTTTCCAAGTTTGCCTGGTTTGGATCTGGTTACTGTAGATTTGGTGTTCAGCAATGTCTGAGCCTTCTTTTTCTCATCAGAAGGTACCCATTAATATTATCTGCCTCTGTAGAAGGTTACTGTGAAGTTTTGATAGCCATGTTTTAGGGTCTACTAAATGCATAGTAGGTTGTCAAAATAACAGGAGTTAGTTTAATTGATAGAAATATTTTTTTAACATATAGGTTGTAGTCTTGAAACGTTAATTCTTTCAACGTGGGACTTCAAGACGAACATTTGTGATAAAGACCACATACAGATGATGGCCTATGATGTACATAAAATAATAAAATTGAAAGTTCAACGTCAAGGCAGACAGGACACATTACAACATTGACTCCCTCACTCTGGTACCTCCCGGGTCAGAACAAGTCTGCCTGGATCGAAAGCAGTTGTCTCTTTTCTACTTCCTGTCAACATGTCTTTAAGGTGACAAAATGCCACAGGTACAGGAAGCTATGGAGAAAGAACAGTGCCAGCCGTCAACAATGGGCCTTGCAGCATTCCACCCTAATGTTAATATGCTGGACATTATTAGTTTGTGCCATGTTCTTCTCCATGTAAAAACAGCAGAAATTTTTGACTAAAATAAATAACCTTAGGTCAATAAAGAATTATAACCCCATAAGCATCTCAGTGCTTATAAATCTCTTAATAGTTTCATCAAGGGTAATGGAAGAATTGACACTGGAAAAACAAGCAGCCAATTAAAGATGGGAATCTTCATGTTTTCCTAAGAAATTCCTCAAGAAGAATTTATTCTCCTCATCCGCTAGTTATAGATGCAGACGCTTTGCTTTATATGGTTATAGCTCACATCCCCTGCAGATGCCATCTCCCCTTGAGTTCCAAAGGGTAGAAACCCGCTTACCATAAGGAAAAAGAGATGCTCGGCTGCTATCAAGAAATTCACGGTAGCTCCGTTAAATCCTTGCCCAATAAATTTTATCACTTTTGAAATGGAAGCACGGAAGGGTTTTTTGGATGCCTTGGGATCAAATATACCTTGGTGACCTGAAGTTGACTTTCCTCTTATTATGGCAGGCAAGGAGTAGGAAGGTCTTCATCAACAGCACTGTATGCCAGTGTACCACCCAAGATGGCTCTAGTTATAAAACCATCAGCTCAGCCGTAAGTGTTTGCCCCAGACCTGAGGCTGAGCCACCCTGAGCATGACACTCTTGGCCCAAGGACGTGTCTTTGAGCTTAGGTCCTGGGAGCCAGCACTGGGTTCACTGCCCACATAGTTCCAGCCTCACTATGAGAGATAAATGATTTACCTAAAGGCACGTGGCCAGTGAGTAGAAAATCCAAGGCTTGAACCTAGCTAAAGCCCAATTTCATTCTGCCTCCCCATGTACCACCATTGAAACAAAATCGAGTGAGAGGATTCACATCCTTTCTAGGTCCCTTCTTTAGTGGCCTCTGAGAAATAAGAGAATGATTTCAGGAACACACAGCAACGTGTTTGAGGAATGGAGAAATACTGAGTTATGGCTTAGGAGTTCTTCATATGTAATAAGATGTTTTAAAATAAATATGTATCAACCTGAAATACGATAGAATCAAATCTTAAGTAAAGATAAGTAGAGTAGGTGACAGTTTGCAATTATATTATATCTAGGTTCTTTAGGTGTTGAGGGTTTCTTTTAGAACAGGACAGTTCTTTTCAGGATGTTCCCAATGCCTGGTCCCTGAAGAATCTACGTTCGGCTGGTTTGGGAGTCATGTAATATCCAGTGACCCTGTCTCCTTACATTCAGTGTGGAAAGTGCATGAGACAAGAGCAGTCGATCTCTGAGTTAAGCCCAGGCAGGATTTGTTGTGTTCTCCTAGCTTCTTTGGGCCCCCTGCAGCCTTTTTCTGATTACTCTGTGGCTATTGATTGGTTTTTCTGGAGATCTGGCTAATGATTGCAGTAAAATCATTGTAATGATTTGGGAGAGCTTCCGGTTCCATCATGATCAGTGTTGTTGGTGATCAACCTTGACCTCAAGCTGTGATCTGGACAGGGCAGGTATAGAAAAGAAGGGGTGTGTGTGTGTGTGTGTGTAGGTGTGTGTTAGTGGTGGTGGTAGTGATATGTAAGGCAAGACGGGAAAACGAAATAATTGGAGCTGTTTAATCTTGGATAGCACATACTACAAGGATAGATGGGGCCGGAAATAATGGGTTTTCTGTGAAATAAGTCCAGATGACATGCCCCTCCCTGCAACTCTACCTTCAGGCCTAACCACTCAACTGCAACCAGGCTCCAAAGTCTTAGCTATATACCTCAGCTGCAGTTCCTGCCTTTTGCCATTTTCGATCTGGGCACTTCTGTGTCCTGCCATCCTGGACATCTGAAAGTTGGACAGACTTTTCAACTAAAAAATCCTCTTCTATCCCCAAAGTGTCCACAGACTTCAACTAATCTCTTTTGGATTTTAATCACACAACAGCTAAAATCAAGCTGAGGCAGGTCTTCACTAATAGCTTCCCAGGCAGCCCAAGGTACGAAGGTGCCAGCTACGTTCCTCCAGCACCTGTGCCTTTCCTGGCTCCATTTTCTTCTCTGTCTTATATTTCAACAGTGGCTCAATTATGAGGTTTCTATTCACTCAGTCCCAATGCTATTTTTACACCTCTGTCAAATCTCTTCTTGATCCCCCTCTTTTGAAAAGGACTCTTATAAATCCCATCATAATGGCAGGAATGCAGCAAACTGCAAAGGTGGAAAGGGATTGGGCGGTGCATAGTCCTTCAGCTGTTACCATTTGGGGATCTCATAGCTGGTGAAATTTTTTAAAAGGCAGCCACACTGCCATATATCTAAACATATCTGTCTTACGTATGTTTTAACTGTCTGTCTTAATAAGACCTTTCATGTATTTTGCCCTAATAATACAAAAGTAAATTTTTAAAATTAACTTAAGTCTTTTTTTTTTTTAAGTTCCAAGCTCCATAACTCTTGGAACATAAGCCGACTTGAATGTTCCATTTATTGATTCACAGAGTCCCTGTCTTCATGAGTTCACAGCCCATTTATATGTGGATATGATGAGGGGAAGGAGGACATAGCCTGGAGATAAATAACCAAGCATGACATACAGTGTGACACATATCCTCGCCAAAGAAGAACCAAGGGCTGAAGGAGCTTAGCGCAGGGATCCTAACTCAAATTTGCTGAATCAATTAATACCTTTTAGACGAAGTAGAATCTAAGCTGAAACCTGGAAGATGCGTGAAGAGCCAGATGTAGAGGGCAGAGAGAGTGTTACAGCCACACACTCTAGACCGTGCAAAAGTCCAGAAGCCTAAAATAGTGCAGTGAAAGAAATCTGGTATCATTTTTGCTTGGGATCCAGGGAGACGACGATGAGGAAGGAAACTACAGGGCTGAATTGTGAAGGCTGTTGATATCAGCCTCTGGTCTCCTTCATAGTCCACTCCAGCTCTGAATCTGGAAGCGGAGTCACTCAGTCTCTTCTCTTCCTGTACAATGGGGTGCTTGGCTGCTTGCGGAACTTTTGGGCTCCCCGTTATCCCAGACTATAAAGTTCGCATGCCTGAGTTTTTTGTTAAATGGCTCTAACTCACCAGTTCTGACTCTCATCCACCATCATTCTCTCATACCCCTTGACACCGCCATTCCACATGTCTCTTCATTTCCTAACACTTCATACTCTTTCCCTAACACCACACCTCTGCCCATGGCGCCCCCTCTTCCCAGAATTGCCTCCTCGGACTCACTTTCAGCTAGTAAATGCCTGCTCAGTCTTTCAAAATCCGCCTCAGTGCCGACTCCTCCAGGAAGTGCCTTTAATTCCCTCTGCAAGAATTAGCCATTCCTTCATCAGCATTTCTATACAGCGTCAGCTTTCTCCTCTAGACTTTTGTTTATAAGACCGTATCGCAAGCTGTCAGTTTCTTCACGCAGGGTCTTCTCACACATACTGAAGTAAATACAGAGTACTTTTTTCAGTATCAAGAAATGACAATTAGTTGAGTAGTCATTCAACAAACTGTATAGAACAAGTCATAATTATAACTTATAATTATTTTATGTATATTCATGTCGACTTGCTCATATGGTCCTCATCCTCAAATAGACTAAGCTCTTTCAAAAAAGGAAACATATTTTTCTTGTTTATTTCTATAGCCCCAGTGTTTAATTCAAGAGCATAGGACATATTAATTGCACTCATGAATCTTTGCTGAAAAAAGAAATGAGAAAACCAATGTAAGCAAGCACCGGACT
>NW_011888810.1:11809800-11811969 GCF_000151845.1 Pteropus vampyrus
ACCTTCAGAGGAAAAATTTAAAAAGCTCAGAACCTAAGAGGCAGCTCTTTCTGTGAGTAGACAGTTTGAGCAATTAGATCTTAAAATGTGCCTCAAATAATGGTCCACCCATTCTCAGGTTTGAAATTGAAAGAGCAAGCCGCCTTAATTTTCTATACTTGAAGACCATTGCCTTTGACTCCTAAACCTTCTCTCTCTCAAAGCTTATCACCTACTTTTCTGTAACTGTTTGACGTTGTTGTAAGTTTTAGCTGCTTCTCCAGGTTGTCCATTTACCTCTGAATGTCAGTCAGTCATTAAAGGAAAACATTTATATAGATTTGACTCAAAGAGAATGAGAAATAATATTAGCAGAAGTTGCTAATGGCATAGTGCTTATGAACTACTATGTGTTCAACCTCGTGGGTCCTCCCAAGCAGCCTGCCAGGCTCCTGTTTTACAGCAGAGGAGACTGATGCAGGAAGGTAGCGAGGGCCCTATGATCACATGTGCACTAAATGGCAAAGTCAGCACTCAGACCCTGGGGGCTTGTTCCCCAAAACCCACTTGATTTTTCCCCTGATTCACAAATCCCTTGTAGCTGAAGTGTTTACAAGTCATTCCACTCTGTATTGTTTACAGAACACGTTTCTCTCGCTAACACTGGACCCAAAGAGAGACTATAGAGGAAAGATTTGTTTGGAGCAGCAATGTTAACCCCTGAGTGAAACTGTAGAGGGTAAGACAAGAAACCAGACAAAAGAGAATTATGTAGAATCAAGAGGGCTTTAGATGATATATGAAGGCATTAATAGAAAAGTGGCTATTCACAGGATTATGATTGATTATGCATTTAAAATAAACACAGTTGCCTTTCTTTACTTTGGCTCTGAGAGGGGCTGAACTTTAGCACCATAATGGCCCACTGTTGTCTACATGGCAGGTGGCTGCTACATAAATCCCAGAGAGTGGCAGACTGAGGTGCCAATGTATGGATTTGATCTATGAGCATTGCATACTCTGCATTTTGGCAAGAGAAACAAACCAGCAGTGTCTGCGTCCCCAGGTCTCTGCCTCAGCTTTGTAAGAGAAACAGTGAGGACCTCCCTCCCCTTTTGCTTAAAAGTGGAGATGACTAAGTGCAATTAAAAGTTAATTGTTGTAATTCTTCATGTAAACATCTTTCTAGAGTTAAGAAAGGACCATTTTCATGAACTCTGAGGTTATAAAAGTGTTCTCTGGGGTTATTAAGTCCAATCCCGAATGGGATACTTCAGGCATCTTTACAATAACTCAAAGGCCCCATAATGTCTAGAAGATTATGTTGGGGATGCGAACTCATTATTTCCCAAAGTTGCCCACTCTTTCATATATAACTATACATTTCTTCAATATGGCAACTCTGTAGAGCATCAAATACTTTTATAATACAGGTCTCTCAAATACTTTTATAATAGAGGTCTCCTGTAATATTTATGTTCACCGAAAATAGGAAGGACACCTAAAAGAAAAAAGAATCTTCACTGAAAATCCATCCATGTGCCAGTGGCAGACTTAGGGAAAAGAAAGAACTCTTAAGAGCTATAACTGGCTTTGCAGATCATCTGGTCTACTCTCCTTATGTATGTCCTTATATCGTTATGTATCCTTATGAGAAAACCAAAAGCCAGGTAGGGCCATTGCCACCGTTGGAGAGAAACTGTTTAGAGTCATTTCTACTAAACCAACAATAGTCTCTGACTTGATGTCACAACTACTTAATTGCCCTCATCATCAGATACGTACTCAGGCAGTGTCATTCAGTCATTAAAAATTAGTGTAAATTTCTCTCTGATTCCACACACACACACTGACCTTTAATTGAGAGACCAGGCATTTGTTCGGTTATGTTCAGGAACACAGGCACCTTCCATCTCTTTTTATCCTCCTGCAAACAAAAACGCCAACCAAAAAAACATACTACACAGAGGTTAACTCTGTTTACTAGATGATAGATAACAAGTTTTTTGTTTTAAATTTCCATTTTCTTCTGCCAGTAGCAAAAGCAACAATAAGATAGTTATCACTTACTGATCTATTAGTATGTTCTGGGCATTATGCTTGGACTATTTCTCAAATATATTTTTAAAATTTAATATAGTAATATTTGTTAAATACTATTATTATACCCATTTTACAGAAGAGGAAACT
>NW_011888810.1:11812504-11820132 GCF_000151845.1 Pteropus vampyrus
CACAGAGACCGTAACGGTGTAGAGAGAGACCAGCAGAGGACCGGGGACTGGAGGTGTGGATGCATCATCTGAGGCGGGGGCTTCCCAAAGGAAGGTTTGTCTGAGTGGAACCTATAAGGATGCTTCCAAGTAGGCTAGAAGTGGGGGGGGGGAAAATGAGTGTTTGTGCAAAGGCATGGAATTGCCCAATCAGTATGAGCAGACGGGTGTGGTCAGGTGGGAATTTCAGGTAAAAAGTGGCTAGAAATGAAGATAGATAGGTCCTGGGGCCATTTCTTAGAGGGCTTGATAAGCCTCACTGAGGAACTGGAGGATCCCGGGTTGCATTTTGTCTAGATAAGTGCCAGGGCAGAGCTCAGACCTTCCTGTCCACAGAGTTCTAAGGGTCTCCATTCCTCATGCTACTACTCATGGATGTGAAGGAATAGTGGAAATAAAGAGCCACTGTGGGAACAGGCTGGCCGGCTGGGGGTGCCGGTCTCTAGTTTGGAGCACGTCCTCTGGAGAGGAAGCGCTGTGTGCATGTCAATAATCCACCACACACATCATCTAGCACACAGTGTCCAAAGCCCCTGGGACAGATTAAAACACAGGCCCGACTATCAGGAAGTCTTTTCTTCAG
The DNA here is from genome assembly GCF_000151845.1 of Pteropus vampyrus. Classification (NCBI taxonomy): domain Eukaryota; kingdom Metazoa; phylum Chordata; class Mammalia; order Chiroptera; family Pteropodidae; genus Pteropus; species Pteropus vampyrus. Next base: position 11,813,127 of record NW_011888810.1, read on the forward strand.
TTTGTGGTTTTCGTTTTGCTTTTAAGAAGAGAATATGGAGCAAGGACCGTTCACAAATGATCAGTTGAACGGCATCCCGGTGTCCTGCTATGTTCTGCTTTTGTGTTTTAATAAGCTTAACAGTGAACACAACTCAATGTTATTAAAAAAGAAACAGCATACAGCTGTTTCTTCCCAGTCATGCTTTAAATGTGCTTCCCTCTGTTATTTCAAAAGTATTACAAGCTAATTGTTTTATTTTTCAATTAAGGCCTACATGTGTGAGAGTTTGTGTCCATATGTGTCCCGATCACCATTGCGTTTTCGCGGTGCCCTGGTTCTCCCTCCGGTGGCTGGTTCCCATTTGGTGGTAAATGATGGTAACTCAAGCCCAGCTCTGGTGGGCAGTGGGCAGAGCCTGAGCTGAAACACCCAAGGCTTGCACTGCCTGCGTCTTTGTCAGCAATGGAATATGAATAATTGAAAGCAAGAGAAAGCAAAGATGCCATTTCTGGAGCCTACTTGGACTGAAGAAGATAAAATGGCTTTGATTTAAGGGGAGAGGAAGCGACACCGTAATGAACTCCAGGGTTTCCCAGGTGAAGTTTGCCCTTTTATCAAGGGAACAGACAAAACCGATGTAACTCAAAGTGCTGATTACCTCGCTCTCCTGATTATGCAAGGTAGTCACTTCGGAGAGCAGGGAGACAAATTGGAGCAAGTTTTTGGAGAAAATGATTGGGCTATTCTCATTTAGAACCATCTCCCTTTCCCCAGTCCTACCCCAGCACAAATGCAAATGGAAATTGCCTGGCAGTTCTTCCTAATCAATCCGCCTCTGGAGGTAGTAAATTCTCCCTGGCCTTCTCTGATCTGTGTTCTGCTCCCGGTAGAGTGTGATAGATCCTCTGCCTTTGGCCGCCTCTGTTTGTGACAGTTCTGGGAATTAAAATCTGCAAATTCACTGCTAGAAGAGTGTGGGGTGCCCAATTACAAGCCCACCAATCTTAAATTGAATTGTTTCTCAGTGAAGAAGCAGCTTATTAAGACTCATAATATTTTATTCAATTGCAGCTCATCGAAACTTATTCAATAAGAGTGTCTTCTTCACAAATGAAGAGCAGGCAGTGTCTGGCATATGAGGACAGAGATGTCATAGTTTTTGAAGTCCAGAGCACCGCTCCCAAGTTAACATTATTATACTTTATCATATTTACGCGTTTGATGTCACTCTTACCACACTGAGCCCAAGTACGACTTGTTCTTCTTTCTTTTTCCCGTGCCAGGTTAAGGACTGGCATGTGAGAACTACTCAATCAGTGGTTCATTCATTCATTCACTCATTCATTCATTGAACAAGTCACCCGAGGGTGGACTATGAGCCAGGCACCATGCCAAACCCTTGGACTATGACAACACACAAACAGGCATGGCTTTGGGACTCACAGAGCTCACAGTACGTGGATGAGACTTGAATAAGCAGATAGTTGTTCAGAGCACAACAAAGGGACCACACAGGTGCTGCGAGAGGCTGTAGAGAGGAGGGAACTGCATTCAGTTTGGGGTCAGGAAAAGCAATTCTGGAAGGGGACGTTCCAGTTGCTTCTGTAGGAGCAAGAAGGACTGAGGCACTTCTGGCACCAAGGAGGCCTGACGACATCAGAACTTGGCATGTCTGAGAAGCTCGGGGTATTTGTCTGCTGGGGCTGCCGTAACGAGGTACCACAGACAGGAGGGCTTACACAGTAGAAATTTATCTTTTTCACAGTTCTGGATGTCAGAAGTCTGAGATCAAGGCGTCAGCAGGGCTGGTTTCTTCCCACACCTTTCTCCTCGGCTTGCAGATGGCTATTTGCCCTCTGTGTCCCCACATGGTCTTTACGCAGTAGCCATCTGTGTCCAGATTTCCTCTTACGAGGACACCAGTCTTATTGGATTAGGACCCACTGAAGTAAATGACCTCATTTTAGCTTAATCACCTGAATATAGGCCCTTTAAAGGCCCTGTCTCCAAATACAGTTACATTCTGAGTTGTGGGGGGTGACGACTTCAGCATATGAATCTAGGAAACACAATTTAATCCAGAAAACTTGATGAACAATCCAGTTGGGTTGGATCCTTCAGTCTAATTGTAAAAGATCCATTGAAGGGTAGTAAACCAGAACCACAGAGCCAATTTTGCTTTCGCGTCCACTGCTTTGAAGTACGGTGAGGGAATTACAGTGTAGCAAAAATAAAGGACAACGGAAGATGGCGGAAACCATCTTAGAAAGAGGAGAAAATGTCAAGGTGGAAATGAGAATCAGAAAGCTATTTTTTCGAATGCTTGAATGAATGAATGAATGAATGAATGCATGAGTTAATGTAATCCACCAAATGAATGAATCCCGCTCCATACTCATCGTGAAAACCCTGGCTTTGCCATAAAGTCAACAGAATGAGGCCTCTCATCTTTCTATATCCGCTGTGGGAAAGAGACTTCTCTACATAAAGCATGGGCGCAATTGTGTGATGGACCCTCTTACTCTGTGTGTAAGGGAATAAACACTCCATTCTCCCTCCTCACCTGTCGTACAGTAGGCATCCCACATGCACTGTTTCAGTGAGACGAATGCAAGAAAAGGGCCTACAATCACCTTTCCAAATCTTACTGGAAACACTGGTATTAGTATTGCTAATTCACCAGCATTTCTACTTTTTAGACAAACCCCTGTCTTTGAGCATGTCTTTGCAACATAATTTGCAAAGGAGCTTTTTTAAAGGAAAGTGGTTTTACTCAGTTGAGTTCGTGACATTAGCCAAGCACCATTTTCCACAGTATTTATAATGTGGGTTTTCTTTTATTTGCCTCACATGTGCACACACAAGACAAGGGAGCCATTCCTTGCAAGAGAGGTCCAAATGATTGATTAATTAGTACAATTAGGGATTCACAGAACCATTCAGTTGCAGCTATGGATGGGGCCTCAGTGGCATCTAAGTTCACCAAACACTCCCCACCCCACCCCACCCCATCCAGACAAGAATCTCCTTTAGAAAAGTCACCGTAGATACCCCAGCCTCTTCTTGTACCTTCCTTGGAACAGGGAGCTCACCACTTTACAACACTCTCCTCCATCCCACTGCCTATGCATTTTAACAGTTAATTTTGATAAAAAGAAAAAAATTAGGTTGGTCTCCCCACATTCACACTGCTCTACCCCTCCTTTCCTGTGGCGGCCATGCACGAGTTTGTGGCTCCTTGTTCAGTAGCTCCGTTTCCTTCAGGAGATGCACGTGGGAGATGATTCCAGTGCCTTCACCAGCCTGGACGTTTATCTTGAAGACCCACGTTGGTTATGGTTTTTTCTAAAATGATTTGATGTGTGTGGGGGGTGGAGTGGAGGGAGGGACAGGTTTTCAGTGGCTCTACGACACCTTAAATTTCAAGTTCAAACTTCAAATTCTTATCCTGCCCGTCATGGTCTATCCATCTCCTGGTTCCTGGCCCAGCCCCATCTATAATCATCATCTCCATACTGCACTTTCCGAATTCCCTATTAATCCTCCACCTCGTCATATTCTTCCACTTTATCTGACTTGCTCTGCTAGTAATGACCTTCCCCACTCCTTTCTGGGGCAACACCTATTTGTCTGTCAAGATTCAGAGTCTCATCCCTCATGGGGTCGGTCCTGACTGTCCAAGTCAGGTTGTCACACGACCCTTTTCTCACGAGGCTTTTTCCTGGCCTTGAAGGACAAACATATCACAGTGGAGCGTGCATGTCTGGTGACTCATGTGTCTCTCGCAGTAAACCATTGACTCCAGTTCATCGGCACCCTTGATGTCCGGGACCACATCTAGAACGGAGGAGACACTCGGTGCATGTTTGCTGAGCTACACTTTTATCCCGAGAGAATGAAGCCCTGAAGACGAGGGTGGCCCTGGTGAGGCCATGTCACGTTTCACGTATGCATTTCCTGAGTGGCATTGAGCATGGGGAAGATGCAGTCCCATTCTCCACAGAGTCATCCTGAAACCCAAGCGTCACCAGGGCTTGTAAAATCCCTGCATCTAAGACACCCCAAAAATGCCTCATCTCATGAGACCTGGGGATTTGTCATGGACCGAACACAGCCTCAGCTATAATCACTAGTAACCTCTTATTACCGCAGCCCAACACTGAACATATATTAAGTTGATTTGCTAACTGTCCCACTCGAGTATTAAGGAAGAAAAATTCACCCACATTCTAATTAGTAATTTTAAAAAGTAATTTTATACATACTTTTATGATCAAACAATGCAATATAAAACAAATATTTAAAACTTATCTCAAAAGATAGCTACCCTGATAAGCATAATTTAGAAATCTTTAATGAATTCACCTCAATTAGCCTTTAATTAAATAGCTCATTAAAAGCTGATTTGAATACCGCTCATGGAGAAATCCGTGTTCAACTGTTGTGACAGAACTGGAAGTTAATGAAGTTAAAATTAAGCACAATTTTGGGGGAACAGTCTGAAAGTCATAAAGCTACAAGAGAAAATAAAATCTCTCAACTACGCCTGACACCTGAGACTTTTCAGCAGCACCAGAGGCTCCAGTAAATAGTAGACTCGAGACTCAAGGCAGAATGCCTGTCTTTCTACCCCTTGTTCTCAGCTCGGAGCTTTGGACAGAGGTAATTTTCGGTGAATGAACAAGTAAATGAACAAACAAATGAACTGATGAATGAACAGTCAAAACAAATCTTCACACATTCTTAATTCAAGCAAAAGGTAAAATAGGTAGTAGAAAACTTACATTTATGGAGCACCTACCATGTGTCAAATGTTTTGAACGAACTTTTAAAATTTTGTTTCCCCTAACAGCCTTTCATGCTGGGGGCTGAATATTATTTCTGTTTGACAGCTGAAGAAATAGGAGAACAAAGTTAATTAACAGAGGTAGTAAATACCTGAGCTGAAATTTATCTCATATAGAAAAGAAGAGAATACCAAACATTTAAAGTTTTTCAAGGCCCTTTGTAGACTTACCTGAAAAAAAAAATATATATATGGCAGCAGTCTTCACCTTCCATGCTCCCCTGCTGCCAACCTCTTCCAAGAACATGTCCCATCATTCCTGAGACACTGTCTGTCATTTAGTTATTCTGGTGAATGCTGTTCAGGCACCTCCCTCCAGGAGACCTGAGCAGGAGTTAGCAAGGTGATCCTGAGGGCAGAAGCAGCCATCTGAAGGCCTTGGGGCTCCCTTCACGGCCAGGGAATATTGCACCCTCATGGAAGGGAGGAAAGAGAGATAGGTTACCATTTTAATCAACTGGATCATTGGGGGATGAATCCGGTGGATTTTAAGGCAGGAGAGTACCCAGGGACCCGATCCAAAGCAAAATTCCCAGCACAAAACCGTATGTTCCCAGACAAACACTCAGAGAGGCAGCACATTAACTCCCAGGTGTGCTGCTGGGCTGAGCTCCCTTGATGGTCAGAGGCATCAAAGTCTTGGGTCTACCGCTTCAGGAGAAGGGCCTGAGAGAGCACAAGGAAGAGAGGGACCTGTGTTCTCTGCACAGCAGGAAGCAAGAGTCTGCCTGACCAGAGCTGGACCCCTGTCCAGGGAGCAGTGGGAACCATTGCGGGGAACCCAGTACGCAACCCACAGCAGCTGGTGCTGCTTGCTCCAGGCTACTTCTGGCCCAGATGCAGGCTTGAGTGGAACTGAGCAGCCAAAGCCCCCAGGATGTGGGGGTCTGGGGACACAAGGTTGTCTAGCATCTCCATCAGGGCTACAGTGAGAAGATGGGAGGCTGTGGGGGGCGGGGGGAAGGGACTGGTGGGGCTGGCAAGCAGGGGGGGGGAAGGGACTGGTGGGGCTGGCAAGCAGGAATCCAGTCTCCCACCCCAGTATAGCCAGAATAGCCATGTTTTTCTTTTTTACATATCATGCTGCAAGAAAGTCCTTAGGACAACATTTTCCTGGCTTAAGAATAAAGTAACATTTGGAAGATGCTGATATGGCCCAATTCCCTATCCACACCAACCCCAGTGAGTGTTTTTACAATTTCTGTTTGGATACATGCAGGGCTAGATGTCTCCCTGACCTTCAGGAGCAGCTTTTTCCACTCTCAGACAGTTAGGACCTTGAGAACAATCTTTCTTGCATCACACCAAAAGATCTTTCTGTAGTTATAGCGTCTAACCCTGTTTATATTATCTGTGGTCTCATGGAAAAAGCCATCGTCAGCATTCACATTAATTAGCATTTAGTGAGGACCAGCTATTGGGCCAGCCAATCTCTTTCATTCCTCTTCCCCTCAGATACACCCAGGGTAGCTGATTATCAATATTTCCATTTTGTAAAAATTAGCGAGGCTGAATGAACTAGGACAACTAGGTCTCATTGATGGTGTGTAGCAAAAATGAGAATCAAACCAGTTCTCTGACTGAGTATCCCATAGTGGCTCACATGCAGACTGAAGAGCATGGGAAGAAGATAGATGTCTTCTCTGAACTGCAAGGTTCCCTGAAAACTCAGGCTGAGACATGGGAGCCTCTGAACTCCAGCATTCATCTGGCCATCATCCTCCTCTTACCCCCGTGCCCACCCAAGATCTAGCACATTGTGGGCACTCAGTAGATGTGTGCTGCTGAAATAAATAAATGCAGAGGGCAGGAAATTCCTTGAGGTACCTTCTGTTTCTTTCATTCAAGTGTTGCCTGGACCTCAGTTCGTTAATCTATAAAACCTACTTTGTCTAATACCCATGAATCAGTTTTGAAATATATAAAACATTATGGACAGGAAACACTGTGCATCTGCCCCCTGCCCATTTCTCCAGCCTCAGCTCTTCCCAAGTTCTTGCTGCCTTGCCCTGCTTCTGCCTCCCCAGCATCTTGCCTCATCCTTGAATGGGTCATAATCCTTGCCTTGTGGTGGTCTCGGCATGGGCTACTCTGCCTGGTGAGGCACTTCACTCTTTTCTTCTGCTTTAACTTACTCCTTCCTGTTAATCCACCCTGTCTTCAAGGAGGCTTTCTCTC
>NW_011888810.1:11820182-11826983 GCF_000151845.1 Pteropus vampyrus
AAGGTTCCCTGAAAACTCAGGCTGAGACATGGGAGCCTCTGAACTCCAGCATTCATCTGGCCATCATCCTCCTCTTACCCCCGTGCCCACCCAAGACCTAGCACATTGTGGGCACTCAGTAGATGTGTGCTGCTGAAATAAATAAATGCAGAGGGCAGGAAATTCCTTGAGGTACCTTCTGTTTCTTTCATTCAAGTGTTGCCTGGACCTCAGTTTGTTAATCTATAAAACCTACTTTGTCTAATACCCATGAATCAGTTTTGAAATATATAAAACATTATGGACAGGAAACACTGTGCATCTGCCCCCTGCCCATTTCTCCAGCCTCAGCTCTTCCCAAGTTCTTGCTGCCTTGCCCTGCTTCTGCCTCCCCAGCATCTTGCCTCATCCTTGAATGGGTCATAATCCTTGCCTTGTGGTGGTCTCGGCATGGGCTACTCTGCCTGGTGAGGCACTTCACTCTTTTCTTCTGCTTTAACTTACTCCTTCCTGTTAATCCACCCTGTCTTCAAGGAGGCTTTCTCTCCTTCCAATATACAGTAAGTGCCCATTTGTATCATTACATGGGACTCCGTACTCTTTCCTTCTTTGTGGTATCATAGTTCTATGTATGTACTGAACATCGCCAGCCTCCACTAGGGAAATCTCTGGGAAGGAGAGATGATATCTTTTGCCCATCATGACTCTTCAGCACCTGGTATCTAGTGGACGCTCAATAAATATATACGAAATGAATGAATAAAAATGAAGGCTTGGTGGTTTAATACGTACACATGGACAATTCCAAGATGTAAAACAAATAGATATTTAAATGTCACGTCTGCGTTAACATCTCACTCTTCTGCCTGCCCACTGCATTCCTTTCTCCACCTGCCAAGATGCTGCTGTCCACGGGCCGGACTGTGCTATGTCATCATGTCTGGGATGGATAAGGGACTTCTAGGAAGGTTGCGTTAGAATCACAAGTTCCATTTACAGACCGTGAGGAGCATGTGGGACACAGCATCATTAAACCGAACATAATTGGTTCTGAATAAATTTGAAATTTCTTCAAAGGTCCACCTGTGTGCATGAGAAAACTCAAGCTGGGTTTGCATCTCCTTGCAGTGTAATTAGCACATTCATATCCCATGCAGCTCCCAGTGCAGTTATATGGTACGGGCCACAATCAGGCATCTCCTTGCAGAAGCCACTGGATTCCTTCCTGCATCCATCAGTCATTTCCCATTCAGTCCTTATTTTCTTGTTCATTGCCTCCTTCACTTTGTCAGTTAGACCGTAGCATGCAGGTTGCATCTTTCCATCCATCCGTCTGTCCATATGTCTGTCTGTCCGTCCATCCGTCCGTCTGTCCGTCTATCCATCCATCCATCCATCCATCCATCCATCCATCCATCCATCCATCCATCTGCATTTCTAAGCACCTGGTCTTTGCCTAAGACCTCAGTCTTGCCCCACAGTGGGGCAATTCTCAGGCATTTTTCATACAGTCTCAGAGGTCCCAGAAGGGCTGAGCTGCAGTTGTCCACTGCATTATTGTGCTCCGTAATATAACCTTCACCGGCTTTCCTCAACTCCTTGTCTCACCTCTCCACTCTCTCGTGTACTCCCGGGAATCATTCCCAAACCCGTGTCTAAGGATCCGGTTTGGAGAAGACAAAGAAGGTAGCACCACAGAAAGTAGCTCATTTCTTCCAGATCACCTGACCTGCCTATGATTATTCATTTATTAGAACCAATTGTTATTGACTGTGTCTCCCTTTAGACTGTTAGTTCCTTGAGAACTGGAGCCATGACAGCTTTTATTCCTCCATTTTAGCTCTTCATCCTGGCACAAAGTAGGTGATCAACGAATCTTTCTTAGATGGATAAAAGGATACACCAGGCTCTGTCCCCATGCTAGAAATAAAACTGTTATGACTGAATCCCTGCCCTGAAGGGGCTCACAGCCTGAGAGAAGCAAATTGAAATATTTATACTATACTCGGATTATAATATGTCCTTCCTTAGCATCGAGTGTTACAAAGTCTTAGGAAAGGATACTAAATCCAGCTGAAAGGTGACCTGTGAAGGCCTCCCAGGAAGTGATCCTGAAGCCTGATCACACAGGGCACATGCCCCAAGGGGAGCAGGGCACGCACACCAAGACTCTGTGGGATTGTTGGGAGAGGCAGAGTATAATACAACAGTTGGGAAAGTTATAATACCCTCTAATTCTGAGGCTCAAAACCAAACTAATTATATTGTAGTAAATATTAATAATGGAAATTGAACAGCAGAGGCATCAGTAACAGCATGCGCATCAAGTGTGAGCACTCAGATGTGGCTTGTTCTAGAAATTAGGCTGATCTAAAAATACTCCAACGAAGGTGCTCTCGTTTTCTGGAAGCTGTGATTAGGGCAGCAGGGGGCTTGGCCTGGGAAGTTTCCTGTCAGTCAAGGTTTTCTCAGTCCCCAGGGGCCAGGAGCCTCATTCAGGGAGCAGATGCCTCTCCAGCAGAGCCTCTGAGTTCTGAATTCCGCTCCTGTCTTTTATGATCCATAACTGCAATTGTCAGCAAACTCTGTTTTCATTTGTAAGTGTACTTAACACTGGGAGAGACTTGCCAAATTGTCTATCAAGTGTCGTTATTGAGTGGGATCCAAGTTTATCTTTTGTAATATGGTGAAGCCGAATAGTGTAACCAACAACCCCAGAACCTCTGTGGCTTAATATACTAGAAGTGTTTCTGTTGCTCACAAAAAGTAGAATTGGATGTTTAATGGGTGGCCTTCCAGTCCTGCAATTCTGAGACCCAGACCTCTTCAGTCTGGTGGTTCTGCCGTTCCCTGGGGTCAGCACCCTCCCAGCAGGCTGGAAAAGAGCCTCTCAGGTTGCACAGGAGGTTGTACTGGGGAGGTTTGCCCTTGCTGCTCACATAGCACTGGGCCGTAACTCAGCTCCAAGCTCCACTGAAATGCAAGGAAGCCTGAGAAACATGGTCCCACTGTGTCCCCGGCAGGAAAGGAAACAGGATGCTGTGAGGACCTGGAGTTCTCGGCCATGCTTTTTCAGGGCATATTTTTGAAAGGATGGGGCTGTGAGAAGATAACCAAAGAAGGCATTCTCCGTCTGGTTAATGGGACGCTGCCCTCACCTTTCTTGATGAGACCATCTTTTCTGCTTTTCACCTGACAGTGAGGAGCTGGGTCTGTTGGACCCAGTGACCTGTAATTTGACTGACAAATGTGTCAATATTAGGACTTATTGGAGAATATGTGTTCAAATCACCTTTCTCACTTTAGGAAATATAAGGTCCAAAAATTAGTGTTGTTCAAGAAATGGACTTTCTTCTGGGCAAAGAAGTGACTTTAGTTCTTGGGAAAATTTCAGAGAAACTGTGTGTGTGTGTGTGTGTGTGCACAAAAGACCTTGGAAGAGACGATGTCAAGATACAGCAGGTGAGAATGTATCCCGGTATCCATGTTTTAGGAAAGTTCTATAGTAGTCATAGGAGCTAGAAGTATTTTCTCTTTATTAAGAACAGAGTTGAGTCTCTAAGGTCAGCAACTATATTAGGTTGTTACTATAATCATCTCCATTTTGAAGGTGAGTAAACCACAACTGAAAGGCATTAAGAATTCCCCACTCCCCCCTGCAAAAAAAAAAAAAAAGATTATAAAGCTACTAAGCGACAGGGGTAGGATTGGAGCCCTCAAAATCCAGTGTGAGTGTTCATGGTCAACGGGAGCTTTCCCAAGCCTCCTGGAGGTATTTTCCCATTGCAGGAAAAATACTGTTTTCTAAAATACATGCAGCTCATGTGTAACCATTGTATACTACTGCCTGAAAATTCAAAATGAAGTAGAATAAACAAAAATCTATAACACCTCAACTCAACTACAACCACGGTTAAAATTTTAGAAAAATGAGAACAAATAATATTTATTAACTATGCCATACCCCATGTCCCACCTTTACAAATCTTCCTTACTAAATTATTAATTATGTCCAGTCGTTCTTTATGCTTTTGAATCATCCTTAATATCTTCTCCTCCGACCTTGGACTTGTATAAGCCAAATAAACCTCAGGGTCCGTCCAGACTGTGCTTTTACTGAGAAGAAGTCTGTTTTCCAATGCAGAATAGCAATTCTGACAACTACGAACTTAGAGCTGCTGCTGCTCCTAATAGATTCATTTCAGAAAAGGTGGTGTGGCCAGTGACAGTGTCCTAGTGAAAATGCAGTTCTCTGAAAGGGACCAAAGTCACAGCACCTAGACGCTCTGAGTGTACTCTTTCTAATGTGTGCATTGTCTCCAAGTATCGTGACATCTTTCTATATGACTAAGGAATAATAGAAAGAATTGAAGAGAATTTAAATAGGGTTCAATAAGCATATCCATTCATTCCTCCAATATTAATTGGTGGGTTCTTTACACAAAGCACCGTGGCATACACGAAGGATACGACACACATAAAGTTGTGTAGTATGGTGCATTTTCTACATAGGGTCTGGGAAAGGAGAGATGGGAGCTCAGTCCTCACTCATCAACGTTATATTTCTTCCCCTTTAGTATAGGAGGTGGAGGGGACACCTTCGTATTGCCATGTGGCTGAGGCCATAAAGCATTTTGTGACTTACTGAGGGAGAAGCACAGGTGGAAAGGTAGTCAGTCCAAAACTCAGACCTGTTTCTGTGGTGTGTACTGTAGACAAGGGCACGGGGAGGAGTTGCAAATGGTTGCTCAGGCACCTTTTACCTAAAACACCGCAAGACCCATCCTGCCCTGTGTTGCTTTCGTCACCGCTGGCGTAGAGGACCATGATGACAGTCACCTGGCAGACTGTTCTTCTGCATCTGGAAGTGCAAAGTGCCTACCATGGTGCTGAGCACTTTGAGCACTTGACAAGAGCTCGGAGTGTATCATATATTGTTGCACTTGTCACTTTTGAGATGATGATCACATGATTACCAAATTAACTACTTTTTAAATATACACTTTTCCACCCCACAAAAAAAAAAAAAAAAATCAGGACTATGTTTATTTTGGTTCCTGAGACATTTCCATAAATTATTGAAGAAAAAGTACCAATTTACTAGCAAAATAAAATTTAAATCTTGGCACAAGTCTGCTATAACCTCAACATATTTTAAAAGGTGCCTTTGTCCATTGTCTGACTCCTAACAATTATTGCCCTTTTAACAAGGAATTGATTTGAATTGGGTAGGAGTAGGCAGCATGGCACACAAGGTAAGCATAAAAGGAGCTTTTCTTCTTTCCCCATCGCATGTGTATAAATTACCTTCAGCACGGAGAGTTTTATTATTAATCATTTGTGCCAATAAATGTCTCATTAAATCTACCTTTCACTTATGGAGTATGCAATTGTCATTATATAAATATTATTTAATTACATAATGGCTCCACTATTAAGAAATCTGTATTTAACAGATATTCAAACCATATTCATAAAATGCTCTATCTTAGGGACTATTTGAGAATTCCATAATCTTTTGATTAAAGACCATGGTGCTTTACTGATTGTATTTGAGTAAGCCATGTTGTCTTCATAATAAGGTGTGTTGATATTAAAAAATGATTAACCCATTTTCAAGGGAATTCTTCACATTCGCCCACCTTTCATCTCCATATTATGAATTATATATTATTCTTTCACTTCCATATCCTTAATACTTTTTCTCTCTTCGTAGGCAATTATACAGTGACCCATCATCGATATAGCTCATGAGATTTCTCAATTTTTTATGAACGTCCGTAAATATGGAGGAAATGAGTACAAAAGTTATAACCAGTTGGACTCTGTTATTTTTTTTTTATTTTTGGTGGGGGATATAGTTATCACACTGCACTGTTTGAATTTAAGAGGAAATTATTTTAGAGGAGTGTGGGGAGTGATGTTTAAATCTAGAAAGTTCCTTTAGCCTAGTATGCAACCAAGTTCTATGTAAGTTGAGGATTTGGGATGGGTAACTTGAGTGCTCCATTGATTTATTTTCTGAGAGATGGCAGGAGACTCAGAGCTCAGGACATGAGGAGTGGGTATTGGCTGCCAGTTGCCAAGAAGAGGGTGAGCAGGGACAGAACTGGGCCAGGTCAAGTTTACAGAACGATCTTTGGAGGGTGTCGGTGTCGAACAAAGCATGGTAGATTCAAATTCAGCCTCAGCCCAGTGCTAACATCCGAAGTAACACAACATCAGGTTCTTCAGGGAGCAGCTACACTTGAGATGTGGTTAGTGCTGCACTTGAAGCCTGCCCCAGAAAGGAGGCAGGAGGGGGAGCATGCACTTGTCCCAGAAAATATGTCAAAGAGTGACCCATAATAAAGCATAAGCCCCATGAGGTCAGGTCCTACACCTTTTTCATTCATGGTTGTATCGATGGCACCCAACCCAGAGCCCAGCACACTAGAAGTATTTGCCAAATTGTAGGCGGAGGGAGGATGCAGCTGGTGTCATTGCACAGATTACCAGATTTGCATGCTTGGGTTTGGTACATGGTTGGAGACCTGAGGCAGACCCCCAAGAAAAAAGCCAGCTGTGTGGACTAGTCTTGGAATAAAGAAAACATCCTCAGCCAGGGAAGGTATGTGATGCTCAGGACTCACTCAAGGAGCAGAGGGCACCGATCTTAGGTGGGATGTTTGCCTCTTATTCTCATTTATTCATTCAACAGACATTTATTACACACTGGCTTTGGTCCAAACATCATGTGAAGTATTGAGACAGAGATAAAATGTCCTGATGCCTGGCTTGGAAGAACTTCTGCCCAAGATGGGAGAAGGGTGTTCGAACGCC
>NW_011888810.1:11827033-11829447 GCF_000151845.1 Pteropus vampyrus
AGACCTTGGAAGAGACGATGTCAAGATACAGCAGGTGAGAATGTATCCCAGTATCCATGTTTTAGAAAAGTTCTATAGTAGTCATAGGAGCTAGAAGTATTTTCTCTTTATTAAGAACAGAGTTGAGTCTCTAAGGTCAGCAACTATTTTAGGTTGTTACTATAATCATCTCCATTTTGAAGGTGAGTAAACCACAACTGAAAGGCATTAAGAATTCCCCACTCCCCCCTGCAAAAAAAAAAAAAAAAAAAAGATTATAAAGCTACTAAGCGACAGGGGCAGGATTGGAGCCCTCAAAATCCAGTGTGAGTGTTCATGGTCAACGGGAGCTTTCCCAAGCCTCCTGGAGGTATTTTCCCATTGCAGGAAAAATACTGTTTTCTAAAATACATGCAGCTCATGTGTAACCATTGTATACTACTGCCTGAAAATTCAAAATGAAGTGGAATAAACAAAAATCTATAACACCTCAACTCAACTACAACCACGGTTAAAATTTTAGAAAAATGAGAACAAATAATATTTATTAACTATGCCATACCCCATGTCCCACCTTTACAAATCTTCCTTACTAAATTATTAATTATGTCCAGTCGTTCTTTATGCTTTTGAATCATCCTTAATATCTTCTCCTCCGACCTTGGACTTGTATAAGCCAAATAAACCTCAGGGTCCGTCCAGACTGTGCTTTTACTGAGAAGAAGTCTGTTTTCCAATGCAGAATAGCAATTCTGACAACTACGAACTTAGAGCTGCTGCTGCTCCTAATAGATTCATTTCAGAAAAGGTGGTGTGGCCAGTGACAGTGTCCTAGTGAAAATGCAGTTCTCTGAAAGGGACCAAAGTCACAGCACCTAGACGCTCTGAGTGTACTCTTTATAACGTGTGCATTGTCTCCAAGTATCGTGACATCTTTCTATATGACTAAGGAATAATAGAAAGAATTGAAGAGAATTTAAATAGGGTTCAATAAGCATATCCATTCATTCCTCCAATATTAATTGGTGGGTTCTTTACACAAAGCACCGTGGCATACACGAAGGATACGACACACATAAAGTTGTGTAGTATGGTGCATTTTCTACATAGGGTCTGGGAAAGGAGAGATGGGAGCTCAGTCCTCACTCATCAACGTTATATTTCTTCCCCTTTAGTATAGGAGGTGGAGGGGACACCTTCGTATTGCCATGTGGCTGAGGCCATAAAGCATTTTGTGACTTACTGAGGGAGAAGCACAGGTGGAAAGGTAGTCAGTCCAAAACTCAGACCTGTTTCTGTGGTGTGTACTGTAGACAAGGGCACGGGGAGGAGTTGCAAATGGTTGCTCAGGCACCTTTTACCTAAAACACCGCAAGACCCATCCTGCCCTGTGTTGCTTTCGTCACCGCTGGCGTAGAGGACCATGATGACAGTCACCTGGCAGACTGTTCTTCTGCATCTGGAAGTGCAAAGTGCCTACCATGGTGCTGAGCACTTTGAGCACTTGACAAGAGCTCGGAGTGTATCATATATTGTTGCACTTGTCACTTTTGAGATGATCACATGATTACCAAATTAACTACTTTTTAAATATACACTTTTCCACCCCACAAAAAAAAAAAAAAAAATCAGGACTATGTTTATTTTGGTTCCTGAGACATTTCCATAAATTATTGAAGAAAAAGTACCAATTTACTAGCAAAATAAAATTTAAATCTTGGCACAAGTCTGCTATAACCTCAACATATTTTAAAAGGTGCCTTTGTCCATTGTCTGACTCCTAACAATTATTGCCCTTTTAACAAGGAATTGATTTGAATTGGGTAGGAGTAGGCAGCATGGCACACAAGGTAAGCATAAAAGGAGCTTTTCTTCTTTCCCCATCGCATGTGTATAAATTACCTTCAGCACGGAGAGTTTTATTATTAATCATTTGTGCCAATAAATGTCTCATTAAATCTACCTTTCACTTATGGAGTATGCAATTGTCATTATATAAATATTATTTAATTACATAATGGCTCCACTATTAAGAAATCTGTATTTAACAGATATTCAAACCATATTCATAAAATGCTCTATCTTAGGGACTATTTGAGAATTCCATAATCTTTTGATTAAAGACCATAGTGCTTTACTGATTGTATTTGAGTAAGCCATGTTGTCTTCATAATAAGGTGTGTTGATATTAAAAAATGATTAACCCATTTTCAAGGGAATTCTTCACATTCGCCCACCTTTCATCTCCATATTATGAATTATATATTATTCTTTCACTTCCATATCCTTAATACTTTTTCTCTCTTCGTAGGCAATTATACAGTGACCCATCATCGATATAGCTCATGAGATTTCTCAATTTTTTATGAACGTCCGTAAATATGGAGGAAATGAGTACAAAAGTTATAACCAGTTGGACTCTGTTATTTTTTTTT
>NW_011888810.1:11831192-11852685 GCF_000151845.1 Pteropus vampyrus
GGATGCCGTGATAAGCAAGGGAGGTGAGGCCTCTTCCACTTGGAGCACCCAAACTAAATGAGGGAGCCAGACAAGTCAGGAGGTGGTTCCAGCAGCATCCAGCAGGTCAAGTTCAGCCTCCTGTGGGTACGCAGAAGCGGGGCTCCTGACCCGTGGGAGGAGGCTGGAGGAAGCGTGATGAGGAGAGAACAGCACGGAAAGAGTCTAAAGTGAGAGCTGGGGAGCAGGCTGAGAAAGTTAGCAGGGGGAATGGAGGCAAGAGTTGAGTTGCAACCTGAAAAATCCTAAAAGAGGCAGAAGTTGGAAAGGATCTTGGGTTCAGAGGGACTTAGCTACTCCGCGGCCACTGCTCCTGGTGCTTGGAAAGGAACAAGGAAGACCCCACCAAGGGCAGAGTCTTAGTATCTCTGTGGATGATACTATCGATCACATCTGTTTTCTCAAACTCAACCCAACTTTTCCCCTCTATCAGCAATCTAGTTGGTTTAATTAAATTATAAGATGTCTCCACACTCATGTGCTTTGTGAAGCGCTTATGAAAGGGCCCTTTATAAACCTCTATAATAATGAATTATGAACAACAGAAAAAAAAGGCTGCCACATCCCCGCTCCTGCCCCTCCGAGGGCAAAGCTGAGCCTGATTCACATATTCCGCTTCATCCGGTCCATTTCCCTTCGAAGACAAGGGAACATCATCACCTTGAGCTCTCTGGTAGAAATAAAAGATTGATGCGTGCTTTACTGTGTAAGATCTGGGGTCTTTTCATCCAGACATGAAGACAATGGAATGTTATGAAAGCGTGCAACACACTTGAAGAAAACTTACTTTATTCAAACACTAGGAACCTTCACCTTGCGAGAAACCTCTTCACGTGAAAATAAATAAATTAATACGCGCCTTCATGAGAAATAGATGTCATTGGCAGTTTCAAATCTGGAAGCTGGAAAGTCCAGCTGCCTCATTTGAAAAGTGCAGAAACTGATGCTGCAGGAGGGGACATGACTCGTTGAACATCACCAAACATAAACGGGCGAATTCAGACCCAGGGATCTGACTCCACAGTCCCCACTCGCAAGCACAACATTATGTTATCTCTGAACTTCCAGGCCATGGGGAGAAGTCTGCCATTCATCCCAAGATGCTGCAGAGCACACAGAAAAGAAGGACCTCCAGAGCCGTCACTGGCTGAGCCCACCACCCCAGCGAGGGGGCCAGAGGGAGCTGAGAACACCTCTGCTGTGAGCCTGTCCAGAGACCGCCTTCTGGGACCTCATGCCTAGTTGTCATGCTGACTAGAAATGAGCAGTCGTGTGTCTGATTAAAATGGCCTGAGAAGATGATAAGGCTGCTAGCCTCCTGGGGGCAACATCAGTCACAGTGCCCAGTGCAAGCCAGCCCCACCTGGACCACCGGCATGTGGCACCCAGGCCTCATGCTGTGCACGAGTCCACCGAGAAAGCAGAAGGCAGGGGAGAGTGGGCCCCGGAAGAGTTCATACGATAAAGACCTAACTAGATTCTACCCCAGAAACAAATCAATGGCATGATCCAGGAGAAGACATATGCGTAATTATATTACAAGTGATAATTGTTAAAACTTTTAAAAGAACAAATAATCCACAAACGAGCAAAACCCTAACATAACCTCCAAGTGCAACAAGCAGATTGTCCCAGGTATGGATATGGAAGGTGTTCTTGTCTTCCCAGGATAAACAGCTGTTATCAGCAACATATTAATATTAACAATTATATAATTATTATAATCTGCCATTTTTTTAGTGTCAAGCACTCTGCTAATTAATTTATAACTCACGAATCTTCACAGCAACACTTTGAGATGGGTGTTTTTATCTTCCTTTTACAAATAAAGAAAATGTGGCTTAGTTCGTAGGCCCGAAGTCATCCGACTACTAAATACAGGAGTAGGGGCTTCAGAATTGGTTAAATTAGGGGCTCACTGACACCCTCAATCACCTAAAGTTTTTTCCCTTTTCTGCTCCACCATCCCCAGTGGGTCAGCCTGTCCCAAAGTGGCTGCTGAATCCCAGCCATTCAAAGAAGAAAGTATGGTCTTGAGGCAGAAAGGAGTTTTTCCTCCATGGGTCTCTTCTTAAGAATAAGAAGGCTTTTCAGTACATCTGCCATCATAGCTCATTGGCCAAAAGTGGATCTCAAACAAATAACCCCAGTGGGGATATATTTTAAAAGCTCCCAGATGATTCTTGTGCAGTGTGAATAGACACCCACTGGTCAAGGCTAATTTAGATTCACTTACTGAGTCTCAGAGGAGCACAGACTCCCCTGAGACACAAGGGGCCAGACATTGACCAACTTCGGTCATGTTGGCAAGAAAGAAGGGGGTGGGTACCAGTCAGCAAGCACCCCGTCTCCCACAGTCGGCATGGGCAGGGGCAGTCAGGCTGAACTGAAGATTCCACATGTCCGCCCTGCTCTTTGAGAAGGTCCCGTTTCCATCACCCACCTCCAGGGTTCTGGGTTCTGTGCTCTCAAGGGGATAATTACAGGTGCTCTTACAGATCATAGGCAATCCTGTCATTACTGTAGGGAAATTTGCTGGTGGCAGGGGAATGGCGGCTTTTCTATTAAAGAGGAATCCACTGGGCAGAAAGAAGCCTTGAATCGCCCACTGAGTCTGCTTCCAAACCCTTTCGAGGACTTTCATCTAAGGCAAATGTAAAAGGTATATGCAGATTCTCTTAGGGGTCAACATTTCGCCAGTGTTTCCTCTTCCTTCCTTCCTTCCTTCCTTTCTTCCTGCTTTTCCTCCCTTCTTCCCTCTCTCCTCTTTCACCCTCTCTCCTTTTCTTTCTCTTTATGATGGTGACTTTTGTCGCGGTAAACTAAATTGGGTTGGGTCCTCATGCTGTGTACTCACGTTGTAGCCTCTTCTCCATCAGGGTGACAGCTCACATGTCACATGTTTAATATCTATTATGTTTAACAATATCTATGATTCTGATCAGGCTCTCAGTTCCACAGAAGTGGGCACTACTGCCTTTCTCATTTTCCTCAGCTTCTCTAGAGGTTAGCGCGATGCCTGGCCCGTACGAATTACTCAATGTCCAGTTAGGGTTGGACTATTGAGTCTTCCGTATCACAGCCTTGATGAGAGAGGCCACCCGCCTGGGTTGAGGAAGCTGAAACATGCAGCGCTTCAGCGACGGATGAATCTTGTGAAAACGGGCTCCTGTAAGGTTCAGGTGGTACTACCTACTTGGCATGTCCTCTGTGAAGACGACTTTATTGTGGGCTTCTGTCGGGGGGAGGGGAGGGATGCAGCAGATTGCTTCGAGCCCTGTCTACACCTGTCTAGAAAAATAGTTCCCAGACATGCATCAGAATCACCTGGAAGGTGTGTTAAGCCACAAATCGTGACCCCCCTACCCATTTGCGATTCAACGTGTGAGAATTTGAATTTGTAACAGGTTCCCAGGTGATGCTGACGCTGCTGATCAGGCACTTTGAGAACCACTGCTCCATCACGGCCTCCTGGAGGAGTTTGTTCTTTATCTCAGGAATTCACAAACACTCCTTAGGATTGCTGGGAAGGACGACGTCAGCTAGCCGACATCTCTCTTTGGAAGCAGGTAGACACCCTTCGCCAGGTCTCTGGTTAGACATCAAGCCTAGGGGCAGAACGTGACCCGTGAGGCTTGGGGAACGTCCTGGAGCAGTGGCCCCTTCTCTGTGAGTTCAGGGCTGCAATTTACTCAGATGGGGGCCCACAGGGGACAGCACGGGAGACAGTCACTTCTGGCTCCAGGACTTTCACTGTAAGTCCATTCCACAGCTACTGGGCACAGAGTCTTTATCAGTCACAGAATTACAACAGAGGTTCAGCTCCCCACGCGTCACCCCTGGACCTGCCCAGCACAGCGCCTCTTTCTGTGTCCTGGGTTGTCCATCTCTGCATTTAAGTTCTCTCTGGCTTGATCGGGGTTTCCCTCTGTGCATGGTAATAGGGTACGCATTTGAAAAATAAATTTGGCAGGAATAATTATACTCTGCTTGATTTCTGAGCTAAAAATAGGTTCTCTGCATTGTGGAGAAACTGAGAAGCCAAAAAAGTCCAGGGCAAAAATATCAACTCCCTCTCCAGCAGCAGCAACACCTGGAATCAGTGCTTAATGATTTCGGAAGCATTGGCATGCAATTTAGAGGTTTCAGGAACAAAGTGAGGGAACTTCACGTGTGGTTTTGGCAGCTGCCAATCACAACAGCATCCAGCCCAGAAGCTGGGGTGCACAAAGTCTGTTGCTTATGAGCAATGTGACCTTGGACATGTTATCTCTCCTCTCTGGGCCCCAGGTTCCTCATTAGTAAGTTGGGGGAAAACTATACTTAGTTTTCATGGTCCATGTGACAATTCACTGAAAGAGTGTTTGCGATAAGAGCCCTTTCTTCGGAGGAAAGGTGGAGCTGAAGAGGACCCTTCGGGGGAGGAGAGCCAGAAGCTCTGCTGTAAAGAATGGACAAGAGGCAGGGACGCAGAAAGAAGGGGTGAGTGAAGTTTATCCACCTAACAAAGCAAGGGGCTGGGGAAAATGTGGCGTACTCAGAGCTGGTAGAGGTTTGAGGGAGACATGAAACGCAGCTTGGGATCTGACATAAACAGTTTTCTGTGGTTGGTGGAGTGTGGCTGGAAGCTTTTAAACAAGGAGGGACATCGGACTTGTATTTTAGAAAATGTGGGGTTGATAGGAATAGCTTGGAAGCAGAGAACACAAGGAGGAAGGTTTGGCAAAAAAAAAAAAAAAGAGTCAAACAGTGCAGAGGCAGTGGGTTGGAATGTAGGGGCATGTGAGATTCGTTCGAAGGCTTAAAAAAAAAAAAAGCAGGCCTATTATTGATTAGAAAAAGCTTGAAATTGGCATATACAGATGAAGGCTGCTTTCACTGCGACTGCCTCCTTCTCTAACCACACCTGCCCCTGGCAAAACCCAGGGCTTTAAATCAGACTTGGCTCCCTCTCGGCCACGTCCCTACTGCCCTCCTTGTCGTGCCCGAGTGTTTTGGCCTATTGTCTTTTTCCATGACTGAGCTCCCAGGTTCACGCTGCCGGCTGCAGCCGAGGGAAAAGGACTGCCAAGTGGGAGGAAACCGCAGAGTTTTTTGTTTTCTTCTGCAGGAGAAAGCAAGGTTATTTTTGGCCCCTTTCAGTACAAATCAGATTTTTTTTTTCTTTCCTTTCGCAAAGCCCTGTGTCTAGCAGGCTTCGGGCCGGAGAGTGACTATCAGGCTCTCGTTCTGAATACCTTTGCATTTTTGCCGGGTGTCAGTTTTGTCTGCCTTGCTCGGCCTGGCTGTCTCCCGTGTCTCTGGATTGTTGGCTTCTCCCAACTGCTGCTCCCGAGCCAAAGAAAGGGACACTGTGCTCCAGGATGGGGCTCTTTGGCCCAAGAGGAAGAAAGGACCAAAAGGAAACATCCCACAGCCCGGAGCTAGCTGTGTGCCCAGTGTTTTCACAGCCCCACCCCGTCAGTCTCCAGCTAAGAGACACTTGCGGCTCTGGGAGTCACACAGCTTGTGGGCGTGGTCAGAGTGAAGGCCAGACTCTCCAAACCGAGGGCCATCACTCCCTCTGCAATGGCGCCTCTGCCTCCTTTGTGGGTTATAAAGTTTGCTGGTGTCCCCTGTTGGAACCAGGAGTCGTGAGCCCAAACTTCACATGGGTTAGAAACTGCTGCATGGGTTAGAAGCCTGACTGAGCAAGTAACTGAACCTCCATAAACCTCATTTTTCTTGATTCGTGAAATAGGGATGTTAATAGTGGATTGTTGAGTTAATGTGAGGCTTGAACGAGATGATTCAATGGAAAACTTTGGGGACTGCCTGGGACGTGTTTAGTGAGTGAGTGTGTGTGTGTGCTGTGTGCACATGTGAAAACCATAAGATTTTCAGCTGACGGTCATCTAATTTCATTAAAACCCTGCTCATGGTGTTTGACAAAAGTTGCAAATTAGTTTCAATCCTTTTCTTAGAAGATGCTTTCATTTTTCTTCTTCCCTTCCAATGGAATTTTCACTTCAGGCAGTTCAGGTTACTATAACCTGTAAGAATGTGACAAATGGCAACTGAAGGGATTTTCCAGTTGAATGCCACATATCGTTTGGCCTATTTTGAGCTGGAGTCATTTGTAGATACTCCTTGCAACTATGTTTCCTTCAATAAAACATAATACAGGCATGCGCACACACAAACATGTATGCAAACACACCATCCCGGATGGCACTTTCTCACGTCTAGTTCTTTCTCATTTCGAAAATAAATTCCTCTGCTTGCTCAATGGGAGGCCTTTCAGAAGTTCCAGCTCCTGCTAACACTACACGACAACTGATATAATCATGATTAATAAACACCACTGAATGAGCACCTGCTATGTTTTGGGAGCTTTGCTTATGTTCTAATCTTTACAACAACCCTGAAATTTACACCCATTTTTTAGTTGAGAAAAACAAGGCACAGGGAGTCAGGGATCAAAGGCCCTCGGCCACAAAAAGAAAACAGGGCTGTTAACGGAAGGCACGCCGCTCTGGTTTCAAATGCCGTGGGTTTTCTGTTTTTTAATCATTATATCAAGATGCTTCTCTTTTAGGACAAGAGAGATACCCGCCTTGTTTCCTCTTGTGTCTCTGTCACTGGCACATGTTTGTTCAATATTTGCAAATATTTGTTGGATGCCTACATAAACAAGCGTGCGCGCGCACACACGCAGACCACATGCAGAGTTATCGTTGTCTTATTTTTATACAAAAACTGCGGCTCCCCGCCCAGGCTCAGTGGCCATGGATAGGAGCAGCGGCAGGTACATTGGCAGGCAGCTGCCAATCACAATGGGATCCAGCCCAGAAGCTGGAGGTGCATCAAGTCTATCACGTATGAGCAGCGTGACCTTGAACATGTCATCTCTCCTCTCTGGGCCCCAGGTTTCTCATCAGTAAGTCGGGGACGATCTCAGAGGATAGCAGGGGCAGCTTTCTGGTGCCACGGAGACCTTCCAGCCCTGCCTGGGCTTCTTCATGGCAGAGAGAGACCACTGAGCATCCTGGAACTCATATCCATCTTTGAATTTTAACCAGCTCATTGCTCCTGACATAAACGAATCTCTAGGGCCCTACATCAAACATTCTACATTTTCCAGGTCTGCAGAATAGCATGCATGAAGCACCCGCCTTTCTCACCAGCTCTCACACGCGCCACGTTAATCCCATGAGCCTTCACTGCACCTTGTCGGAAGCAGCACGTGGGTCTGATGCCCCGTGACTGCTTATAGCTTCTCAGCCTGACTAATGGTGATCATGTGAAAGCATTTGACACCAACCCTGGGGGAACTCTTTCAGGACAGATCAGGCTTCCCGAGGCACGAGAGAGGGGGAGAAGGAGGGAGAGAGTTGTGTGAGTGTGTGTGTGTGTGTGTGAAGGGGCATTGCTATGAGCTTGTTGATTCACTCGTCAATTAAATGAAGGACTTTCTCCCAGGATAGTGTTTCCCAAAGTTTTCTCAGAAGAATTTTTTTTTTTTTCTGTGTTCTGGTGATACGTTAGACTGGAAAGAGAGAAGACGGGGAGGAAGAGAGCATTTCTTAGTCAAATAGTTTTGAGGAGTCTTGGAATAAACAAAGTTAGGAATTTTTTTCTTTTTTTTTTTACCTGTAGAATTTCTCAGCGTCTTTAAGAGGCGAACGTGCATTATGCCTTCACTGAAGATAAATATGGTGTCTTATAATTAACGTGCTCTTCTGACAACAGAATGTTTTTCCCCACCTACGGACGCTCCAGGAGGCTGCAGTTCTTGCCACGCTTTGGGAAGGGCTTCCATAGCAGAGGAACCGGACCCTGGGCCTTTAAAACGCCAAGGTTTTTGCACAGATGGAAGCCATTTTCAGTGATTCAAGGCAGGTCAGCATCAAAGGCCTCAGCCTGGGGCTGTTCTCCTCTCCGACGGCAGCTCCACCTGCAGACTCCACGGGAAGCCCCCGTCCCCGTGTGCCCTGCGCAGGTAGGTGCTGTCCTCAGGGTGGACGTTCCTGGTTTGCACAGCAGGCGCTGGGACACCTCGAACAAGATGGAGAAGGGAGTCACGATATAACCGAGGACACAGCTCACCTTCCTTTTGTGGTCTTTGCTGCTTGCGCTTAGATGTGCATCTGGGAAAGACTTAGAAAGGGGGTTCTTAAGTGTGTTGGTAGAGGTGTCGCCTTGGGGGGTCGTGTTCAAACTCAGGTCCCTAGGCCCAGCCTGAAGCAATTATACCCCAAAGGATCACAGTTTGAGAAACGCTGCGTGGGCTGAGATGGCACGTAGCCGTTGTCAGGGGAGGGTGTATACTGAGTGGACATTGGTGGCTGATGCAGGCCTGACCAGGATGGTCCTCGAGGATTTGGTGGTTTAGATACTTTCCCCAAGTGGAGCAATTGGTCATGAACCCTTACAGGCTTCCCTATATTTGTGATTATTTTTAGTCTCTTAGTGCACAGGCTAATTTTTAACTTCAAGCAACCAACTAATGTTGACTTTCGTAGGTGAGACCAAACATGGCTTAGGGGGGCCTGGCGCTGGTGGGGTTCTGAGTCCTGTGTGAGGACGGCACACAGAGGCACCCTACCCCCACCCAGCAGGCTGTCTGTTAGAGGGGGGCTCTCACCCAACACGCTCTGAGGCAGAGTGGTTGGCTCAGAGTTGAGCAGATACAGGGACTGAGATGAGAGGGGAGGGGAGGAATTTCAGAAATGCCATGGCCTCGCTTTCTAGAAGCTCCCCCAAAATCAAACCCTGGCCTCACCCTACCTTCACTCTCCGTGTGGTGGGAGACTCAGGGAGCCTGACTGAGATGCAGCCTTGGCCTTTCCCTGACTGTCTAACGTGACGGAGGTCTCAGAAAACGTTTGGGAGCTTTATTCTAGGCTTCGGGGAAGAGCGGGCGTGATTGGCATTGGTGTGCGACGACCGTGTGGCGGGCGGGCGGGCGCTCCGTCAGGTCCTCAGACGTAGCTGCGCATCGCGATCCCTGGTGGTCGTTTGTTTCGTAAATACCGGCTTCTGGATCCCACCCGCCGGTTCCGATTTGATCAGGGATGTGGCCTGGGCGGCAGGGTTTGAGATGGACCTCCCCTCCCCTGCCCCCAGGTACGTGGGGCGCGCGGTAGAGTTTGAGAGGCAGCCGCTGCACCGGCACGGGGAGGGACACGGCTGTCAGCTCCGTGCTCAGAACGGAGGCTGAAATTGTCAGTGGCTCTCCCCGGACCACATCGCAGAAGCACAGGTTTCACGGCCAGTTTTATGTCATACTGTCTCCATAAATGCTGCAAAATTCTACTGGATTCGACGGCGAGGCCATCGTAGGCCAGCCGCAGGCTTGAATGGATTGGCATCTGTAGCCATAAAACTCATCCAGAGTACTCTTCTCCTCCGCCCACGTCAAAGCCCAGGAAGCTGGAACCAGCGCCATGAGCTGAGTGACTTGCGCCACACAGTTATTAGGCCCACCCAGGAATCAAGCCGGCTAACACTGGGCCGAGCTTATATTTTCTTTTCCCTCCAAGTATGATAGCCGGAAGAGAAGACTGCTCAGGAAGTAATGCAGACAGATGTGGGGCCCTGGGGAGATGGGGTTCACAGTCCAGGGAGAAGCCAGTCAGGCTCGACACATCATCCCTCCCACTGCACTCACTCAGACACGAGGGTGTTTGCACTCCCACTGGTCTTTAAGGAACAGAGAATTGACTCCGAAAGAAACCAGAAAGGACACTAGGGCTGAAACCAATAGGGTGTGGTTTGCACCAAATTGTCAAAGTGAAACAGTGAGGCCTGAGGACTGGAGATGTCACTCCCCTTGACTTTGCATAAGGCTTCGCACCTTCATGAACCTTAGCTTCCCTATCCTCATATCAGATTAAAAATCCCGTCCTTTATCTGTAAAGAAAGGATTACAATCACCCAGAGTTATGATAATGTGACTTTATAGATGCATATACAGTATTATACAATACCTATGTGGTTATATAATATGTAAATATTATAATTAATTTAATTATTATAATTAATGTATAAATAATAATCCTTTCATATATACTTTTTATGTTTGCTGTATGCACAGCACCAGGTTGAGCCAGAAGGCTAAACCGTCTATGAACTCCATCAGAAGCCAGTCGGAGTGGTTTACACATTACGGTACACACACTGAGTTCTTTGTAGCTGTTAAAAATGAGATCTAGCCATACACGTAAGTAAGAAAACTATCAAGATAGATCATCGGGAAGAAAAGCCATGTGCAGGGCCGTGGGAAAGGATAGCCATTTTCCATAATGAAAAGCATTTACATATATTTGTTATAAATATGTACATGTATGAAACGTAAAAAAAAAAAAACCCAAACTGACTCTAGCTGTGCATACAAATGTGCATATCCTTTGGTGGATGTATATATTTCCTGGAGAAAATACATTTCTAGAGAAAAGTACCTGTAACTGTGGGAAAAGAGAAAAAGGATTTTCTATTTCATTATACACTTCCACCTTTTTTCATCCTTATCTGAACTGTCTACATGTTAATAATACGTGTGTGTCTGTGTCATGTTGTGTGTGTTTGCGTGTCTGTGTTTAAATAACAGACACAAAAGGAATTTGAGTTAAAAGACGAAAAAACAAAAGCCGGATGGACCCCAAGCCTTCAGCTCCTTCCCCTGTGCTCTGGGCCAGCCCAGCAGACATGGTTGTTTTTCCAGCTGGGAATAATTTCTTCTTCTTGCCCTAAATCCTGGGCAAGCCCAGATCCAGAGGGAGGCTGACAGAGGCCTGGTCTGAGGGAAGACAGCCCCCCATTCTGGGAACAAGTTTTGTTGTTTTAATGTGTAAGCACAGGGGCGGGCATGTTTGGGGAGTGGCCGGGGGAGCTGAGCAAGTCAGAGGAGGAGGAGAAGCTGACAATGCCTAATAAGGAAACCCACAGGGTATGGCATCAAACTGTAAATGCTTTGAACTAGAACCGGAAATGTAACGCACAGGCAAATGCTGATAAAAATTCATACACAGAAACTGTAGTCCTCTGGGTGAGCAGATACTGACTTTGGGGTTGGCCCTCCCCCTCACCTGCTGTAATGCGTTGACTGGTGACCCCGCCCCCCCCCATTATGTCTATACCCTAACCTCCAGAACCCATGAACACAAACCTTATTTGGGGAAAAGTCTTCGTAGATGTAATTAAGGATTTCAAGAGGAGGTTATCCTGGATTTCTTCGATGAGCCCTAAATTCAATGACGAGTGTTCTTAAAAGACACTAGACAGAGACAAAAGAGGAAAAGACAGGCATAGAGGAGAAGGTGGTGGGAAATGGGGCAGAGACTGAAGCGATACAGCCATAGCTAAGGACGCCTGGAGCCACCAGGAGCTGGAGAGGCAAGAAAGGAATCTTCTCTAGGACCTTCAGAGGGAGCGTGGCCCTGCTGACACCTCGATGGCAGACTTCTGGCCTCTAGAACTGTGAGAGTAATTTTTTGTCATGTTAAGCCACCAAGAATGTGGTAATTTATTGTAGTAGTCCTAGGAAACTGCCACATTTGCTGAAGAGACAGGGGTTGGAAGCCTCGGATGGACTTCCCAGCAAGAGAGACAGACCCTGACATTCGGGGGGAGGATGGGCAGGCCTCCACGCCCCACCCCGGACACCACGCCAAGTCTCCAAATGCACTCTGGGCCCCAATGCTCCCTTTTCTAAAATAGCTCCTCCAGACATTGTCTGTGGGTTTATTCTGGTTTTCTGGATGGAACTTGTCATGATCTGTTGTTATCTGTGGGTTTGATTTGATTTTGTAGAGTAACTGACTTCCCCAGGGAAGGTGAGCTCTGGGCGGCGGGGAGGAAGGGCTGTCGGTCTGGCTGTGCTGGGATCTGGCTGTGCTGGCCCTGGAACTGCGCTCGGCGTGTAAGGGTGCCGAGACGATACGGTTTTCGTGGAAGGGGAGAGGAGAAGGGAGGGGTGCTCTGAGCCAGGTGCCCTGGGGCTCGAAGGGACCCCACTCAGACCCAGTCCCCACCGAGCTCACAGTCTAGGCAGGTGGATACAGCAGATGCTGGGGATGGTGTAATACGAGGTCAGGAGAGTGAAGAAGGAAGTGATAAGAACTTGTAAAAAGGGAGCAGAGAGATGCAAGAGATGGCCTCTGCCAGCGGGATGGGGAGGCTCGGCCCCAAGGGGGAGTCCGATGACCTTCCCAGCTGAGACAGGATCCCATGAATGGAGGAGAGAAGGCCTACTCCCAGCCATGGCCTTTATGAAAGGCAGGGAGTAAAAATGGAGATGAGGGGAGGGGTATGAGAGGCACCCCAGAAAAGTCCCAGCGGGGCCAGGCTGGTGACGGTGCTCTGTGTGCTGGGGATGAAAGGCCTGGGCCACCTGTCCCTAGGCACTGGCTCCTCCAGGAGCTTGGTCTGCGAGCCTTTCCGTCCTTTAGGGCTTCCCAGATCTCAGTTGCATCAGTGATTGTGTCTGCGCATTACGTGAAGGTTGTGCTAAGAAACTTCTGCATGTATATTGTTAATCCTTTTGACACATTCGTACAGTAAGCATGATTATTCCCTTTTTATAGATGAAAACAGTGAGGCTCAGAGCAGGTAACTGGGAGAATCAAGACTTAACCCCAAATTTCCTGATTCCTGGTGACAGGCCTGTGCATTCTCCTGGGCCTGCGAGCCGCCCTTATTGCAAAAAGTGCCATGCTTTCTAGAGTAGTTCACACACAGGACTCTCGTTTGACCTGAAAGCAGAATTTGGGAGAGTCTAGGGCAGAGATTTTTTTTTTTTCCCCACCCATTTTCCAGAAGAGAAAGCTAAGGATCCCGGGAGCAGAGGGTCTCCCCACCGTGAGCGGCATGTCAGGAGCTGCAGACCTGGGCGAGAGCACCAGTGTTTCATGCTGAACGGTCTTTGCTTGGGATGCCTTGTATTCAGAATTGCAGCGATACAGAAACGCGAGATCAGGGTGGTGGAGATGGGGCAGCAGGAGCTGGGGCGCAGTTTTCACCAGACCCGGCGCTTCTGAGGAGGGCTCTGCCCTGGAGCCCAAGCCAGCGGGCAGTGAGGCAGCACATCCATCTCTGAAGGGCCTTCCAGGGCGACTGTACCCTCTGGGAGTAGCTGGCTGCATCCATCTTGTAGGACAATATGCTGTTTTCACCAGAGAGAGCTACAAGGCATAAATACAGATTTCTGAACATTTTTTATGAGTTGACATCGTGGCCTCTGGACACCTCTTCACTAAACCATAAAAAGCCAGACAACCCTTTCCAGAAACTGCACATCTACCCATGTCCCAGACAGAGCTGGGCATCTGCAACCACATGGCGGAAAGGACTCACCCTTTGTTGGAAAAAAAAAAAATGGCCAGTTGTCTTGGTGCAACCTTGGGGATGATGAAGTAGTCACCAGGGGGCCCTCTCTGCCTCTCCCTGCTGTGACATCTCTTTCCTTGTGCCCTATAACCAAGCCAGAGCCTGACATGCAGACCACACCCTGAGTCCAGCCCTCAGCCTCCCTCAGCTGCCATCTTCCTTCCCATCTTCCCCATGCTCGCTGGGCTCCTTTCTGCCACAGGGCCTTTGCAGGTGCTCTTACCTCCAGTCAGACCTCCCTGAGCCCCCCATCCGAGTCAGACTCCTTAGTTATACGTGTTCCTAGAACTTAGTGCTTTCACTCTGGTGGTGCTGCGGGCATCCAGTGGACAGAGTCCCTGGTGCTGTTAAACATCCTACAATGCGCAGAACAGCCTTCCCACCCCCCAGCATAGAACTGTCCTGCCCACAACTGTCAGTAGTGCTAAGGTGGGAAACACTGTGAATCCACTTCCCACTTCCTAGAGTTATGAAACAAGGCATCACAAACTGGGTGGCTTAAAGCAACAGAAATTTATTCAGTTAACAGTTCTAGAGGCTGGAAGTCCATAATCAAGGTGTCGGTAGGGTTGGTTCCCTCTGGCGGCTCTGAGGAATGATCTGCTCCGTGCCTTTCTGCTTAGCTTCTGCTGGCTGCTGGCAAGCCTTGGAGTTCCTGGGTTCATAGCTGCGTCACTCTAGTCTCTGCCTCTGTCTTCACAAGACCTTCTTCCCTCTGTGTCCTCGTGTGTTTTCTCCTTGTCTTACAAGGACACCAGTCATCGGGTTTAGGGCCCACCCTAGTGATCTCACTCAGCTACCTATATCTGCAAAGATCCTAGCTCCACATAAAGGGGCACTCACAGGTCTGGGGTTAGAATCCGAACATGGAGACGGTTCAACCCACCATGCCCTGGTTCAATGGAAAGTTCAACGGATTCATACCCCCGACCCCAGCAAAAAGAAAAAGGGCCAAAGAAGCCTGCTCTTCTTCCTCACCGCCGCCCCACCCCCCGCCTTGTCCAGTCACTCAGCCACATGACCCGTTGTCTCCTCTCAGCCTCCCTTCTCCCCGCCCCATCCACTTTGTCAGTCACCTGCACCTTGTCAGGTCTTTACCTGAGGAATCTGCCTTTGCATTAAAAATCTCTACATTAGGAGCCTCGTATTAAGTGCGTTACAGGCATTTCATCCTTGTACCAATCCTATTAGCTGGATAACCTTATTGCCTCCATTACAGACACAGAGGGACAAATGCCCAAATCATGGAGCTGGGAAATGACAGAGCTCAGTCATCTGATTCTAAAGTCTGTGCATAACTCCTGTTCTATAGGGGGGCTTCTCCATCCCATAATTGGGGTCTCAGTTCTCTCCTTTGTTTCCCTAACGGGAGCCCCTCCCCATGCTCCCAGGATGAGGGAGAGACTGACCTCCACGACAGCCTTTTTCTCTAGGCATCATTTTTGTTTGTATTCCTCTTTCCCTTCTAGACTACGAGGGCTTCCAGCGTAGATATAATGTTTATTTCCTTTCTGTGTCCCCAGCCCCAACACCTGCCCTAGGCAGGGCGCACAGAGCCAGTCGGTGCTGGCTGAATAAACGATGCACTCACACCTTCGGCAGACTACACACATCACCTTGGTACTAGAACCCCCCAGCTACACTGCAGTGAGCACAGCACAGCACAGCACAGTCTCTGTCAGAAACAACCGGAAGGTGCCTCACATTAAAACAACAAAAAAGGGTTCCACAGTCACATTAGCCTGCGTAACTCTAGGTGAGCCGACGCCAAACTTGTTTCCTTCTGCTGAACTTCTAGAGCCTTAAATATTCTAATGTGCTTTGGGAATTTTGGAAGGTAGGTAGTGTTCTGGATATTGAAGATTCTTTTTTATCCATAGAACCAGCTTTTGTTTTTTGAAAAGGCCAAGGGACACTAATCATACTACCAACAAAGTTGGAATATGCTGGACTGCACCATGGCCCCTCCAGAATAGTCTCTTCCTCGGGGTTCGGAGGGGGAGGGGGTCTCCCCTCCAAAGCCAGAGATGCCACCTCCGGTGGGCTGGGCGGGGAGGGGTTCTTCCCCCTCCCTCCCTCTGGTCCTCATGCACATTCTCCTGTGACCCTGTCCGTTCTTGTTTTTGGTTGCATCAGAGCCCACATTCCTCGAACTGAAAATGAAAGTGGATGGCCTAAAGCTCCCTGTACCTCATTAACCTCCACATTATCTCAGGGAAATTATGCCAATTATCACACCAGGGCTCAGGATTGAAAAGCCACCTTGTCCGCGCCCGACTGTGATGGATGCTCCCAATTTAAGGAGGGGGAGGGCCAGCTCCCCGGTGGTGAAAAAATCATTTGTTTTGCCAGGAGATGCTCTCTCCGGCAGACAGAGTGTGGCTTTCTGGCAGGGGAGTCCTCCTAACATCTTTTTGTAAAGCAGCCTATTTCTCTGGGGGGATTTTTAAAAATAGCATATATTGGTTAATCTTTTCTTATTGTCTTAATATAGAGACGTATAGAGACAAAACAAACAAATAAACAAACATAAAAAGTGCCCATAATCCCCCTACCTGGTAGTTTTTGTTGACCTTTAAAACCAATCAAAATGAAAAGTATTACAGTATAGGTCAGTCTAGGCAATTCTAGGAATTCAATAAGTAACAAAGTTGAGGCGAATACCTCTCCCCACCCCACCCCTGTCCTCCCCGCCCCCGCCTTTCCAGGCTCAGTCTTTCAGCAGCTTTGTGGTTCCGTTAGCCGTGGTGTAACTCATGGAGCATAAGGGTTTAGCGCAGTGCTTCTCAGGCCTGAGTGGACATTGGCATCACCTCGGAGATTCGGATTCGGCAGGTCCAGGAGGGGCTCCACGTTTGTAAATTCAACAGTTTCTCAGGGGATGCCGAATCCCAGCTCTGCCACATTCTAGCTGTGTGATTTTGAACAAATTACTTAGCCTCTCTTTGCCTTATATTCCTCTTCTGTGAAATGGGGCTAATAATTTGTGAGGATTACATGAATTAAAATATTTAACAGGATCTATATATTGCTAATGATACAGTTTTATGCCATTATGCATATACCAGCCTATAAGTATGTATCCAACTACCAGTTATGATTTTTAATGTTAACAAGAGATAATTCTACATAGACTTTAGTACTCTGCTTTATTCACAATGATTTTCATATATTTACATAAAGATATAATTAGCCATTTTGAATTCTGCTTTACGGAAAATCATAGTTTAGATGTACATTCTGAGGATGCTCTTGTCCTCCGTAAGTGACCACACTGATTATTTCCAGGCACGAGCTAATGTGAACCATGCAGCAAGAAACATCCTTGCACATGCCCTGACAAACATTTTGTGAGCATAGTCTTAGAAATGGAGTCACTAGGCCAAAACATATGTACATTTTGCATTTTCTGGTACTTGGAAAAGTAAAATATATAAATACGCATTCTTGGGAAGTCTACATTTGTTTCTAAGCCTAGTCTGCCCAAAGTACTGATGTAACCTAAGGGCAAGTAGGTTTTTTTCCATGGACCTTCTCGTCTTCATCTTCACAATGAGGGTGAGAAAGTACACAATGTTGACATCCTGAGCTGTATCACTCAGGTGACTCTGAACTGCTTGTTCAGCATGAAGTGAGAAGCTGAGGATCCAGAACTGGTCGAAACATGTCTTCCATGCTCAAGGTGCCCCACTCCAAGAGGGCGAACCCCCAAGAAAACAGACGCCTTGCTGTCTGACATGGGAGATGCATTGACAGTAATATATACAGACCAGAGATTGCACAAAAAGTGAGTCAAATGGGGTAAAGGATCAGGAAAAGCTTCCGGAGAACAGGGTAGATGTGTTTTGCAAAGTGAGTGACAGGAGGGAAAGGCACTTTAGAGATTCAAAACAGAATGTGCAAGAGTCCAGACGCTTTGTAGCAGCTAACAGCACCTGATGTAAGTTAGGTGCTCGAGGAGTGTTAGCTGAACACAAGCTCAGCCCTCACGGGGTGTGCAGCTCACAGAGAACTAATGCCTTAGGCTCTCTCTGATCAAACTAAAGGCCCAGAAATCCTTCAGATAGGCCTGCTGCATCCTAAAGATTTTACGTTCGTGAATAGCTTAGTGAATTCCTAATGAATTCACACAATCAAGACAAGATCTGCCGCCATATACCTCTAATCACCAGGTTGGAATATGAGTATCAAAATGAACGTCAGATGGATGCTGGCCTTGTGGGCAGCACCTGCACCCTGGGTAGAAGTCCCAGGACTCTGAATGTAGAATGATGATAGTCACTTCCTTCTACGGAGATTCCGTTCCCTAGCAGATGGCCCTCAATGGCACCGAAAAAGAACTGCCATCGCATATAGATATCTTTTTACCCCCCTGTAGGTTGGGTGGCCTATAGGCTCATCCCTTAAGTATGAGTTTCACTGATGATCTCACATGTGTGCTAATGTGCTAGTAAGAGTTAGGCAGGGAAAATAAAATGACCAAATTAGGACTTTTTGAGCTTGCCAAGGCTAAAGCCAGCTTGAGCTCCCTTAAGGAAAAATATAGGTGGTGTATTAGGAAGAGTGATGTTTCATGAAATGATGGGAAGTTGCAACTGAGCCTTGTTAAGGAAGGACCTGGCAACCAGGCCTGGAAGTCATAAGCAAGTCTGATAT
The DNA here is from genome assembly GCF_000151845.1 of Pteropus vampyrus. Lineage (NCBI taxonomy): Eukaryota > Metazoa > Chordata > Mammalia > Chiroptera > Pteropodidae > Pteropus > Pteropus vampyrus. The sequence continues at coordinate 11,849,256 of NW_011888810.1, forward strand.
TGACTCTCTCCACTAACTGTCCCTGCTTCTCTTCATGTGCTTGACTCATTGTGTCTCTTCTATTTCCTTACAGCCTTTCTCTGCTCCCAGTTCCCACGGTGGAATATATAGCCCCACAGATCCTGTCTGCATTTTTTAGAGGACCAGCCAGAAGCTGAGATCACCAGTCCCGCTCCTGGTCCCAGGTTCAGATTCCTAGAAGATGGAATCGGATTCGTCCACCTTGAGTCTATACCGACTCGAATCAGCTGGGTGGTGAGTAGAGTCATAGAATAACTAATGATTACTGGGGGCTCTTGTGTGTCACACATATAAGATGGGAAGTCTATGATAGAGAGATGGATCATTTCAGGAAGAGGGGAAGAGGTTGAGAAAGATTAGATGTTGCTTAGTCCCAGTCTCCATAAAACACGTTGAATACCTAGATGTGTACATCCGGCTTTGGAGAAACATCTGTTATCACACGAGAATGTTGGACTAGATCAGTGGTTCTCAGCCTTGGCTTATCATTTGAATGACGTGGGAAGGTTTTAAATGTCTTACTATCCAGGCGACATTGCCAGACCAAATAAACCATGGCATCCTAGTATCAAATTTTTAAAACATTCTTTAGATAATTTCAGTCTTCAGCTAAGGTACATAACCATTGGACAAGATCAGTGATTCTCAAATGAGAATCTAGTAAAAATGGAGAATGTTCATTTAGGTTTCAGGTGAGTCATGGGAGTCTGTAGTGCTAACGCAGCCAATGTTGTCAATGTGGCTGGTCCACAGATTATACTTTGAGTAGCAAAGCACTAAATTATCACTGAGCCCTATTCTAGTCCCAGCATCTTAAGAAAGAGAGTACTCCACAAACATTTATTTTCTGCTCTGGATCAGACCTTGTGCTAAAAGGTGAGGCACAAAAATCTAATAAGTTTCTTCCACAGAGAGGTTCTCATGTAGTCCACATAGCTCAAGAGAGGCTAGAAAAAATATCCTGTGTATAGTGCTTCTTAGTTGTGTTTGGAAGTCTATCAGGGATTTTTGGTTGTTTTGTTTTGGTTTTTTGTTTTTAAGAAAATGTTATTGAAAAGGCAGCTGGCTTCCCTGACAGGAGAAAAGCTAGCTCAAGTCTGGGGTTAAGGCCATGTGACACAGAAAGAGGTGACTTCGACATCTAGCAGTTTCGAGTAATGTGTACAAAACATGGAGTCTGTCATGAAGAGAGTAGTATGGCCCTGAGCACAAAGGACACCAGAAAACTGTAACTGGGAATTGGAAAATGATCTCCATGATGATTGGTAGGTAGACAGGTAGACAGATGCTCCATGAAGGGACCTCCTTGTTTTTCAGTGGATTCAGTGATGAATGAGCCCACTCTAAGAGATCGTGAACATGCTTTAGGACATAACTGGAGTCCTTAATAATGACAGAACCAAAGTTGTTCCAGTGTGTATGGTTTAAGTCTGCTCATATTTCATTAAGTTATTCTATGCCAGAGAGCCAGGAGAGCATGCACAAATTATGATGCCTTGTTTCTATATCATAGAGTATGCATCTAAATAGAGAGGGGGAAAGGCCATAATAAATAGTCTGATTTTTCATTCAGCAAATATCCCCTGAGTACCTACTATGTTCCAGGCATTGAATTTGATCAGTTTCAACATTGCAGTTTTGGAGATTATTCATATGATATTATTTTTTGGTGACAAGTGCAAGCTGTTTTTCTATACATAGTTATATTTAATTCTCACCAAAACCTGAGATGGAGGAGTCAGGGTGGTGATGATTTTGATGTTGGTGATGACGGTGATAGTGGTGGTGTTGGGATATATTTTCTATTTAAGAAAGAATTTTTAATGGCCTCCAAAGTGCCGAAGGACCGTAGAAGGTCCCACAAACAATAAGTAGCCAAGCTGGGGTGAGAACTTAGATGCCCACATTTCAATCTCAGCTTCCTATCCATTCAGCTATACTGAGTAACTAGAATATTAGCTAGTTGCTAAAGTTTAGTTTTGGGTTAGCCTAAATACTTGTGGAAAGATGAACTAAAAGTTCAGGATCTACAAAATACTATGGCTTCAAGTGTAAGGTGGGGAAGCTTCAAAATGGAAACTCCCAAAACTTCACAGATTTTTCATTTCTAGCGTGCATTATTTTTTCCTGGCACGGAAGGCTGGAACAAGAATGGGTCGTAAAGGAAACACTTCACTCTGCCTCACAGATGTACTTCTGTGCCAAAATTAGCTTCTACCTTTATAGCTAATGCACATAAAAAGAATATTTAGACAGGCACTTCACCAACGTGTGGTTAGCTTAGGAAGTAAGAGGGTCGTAAGTGCCCCAAAGAAAATGCCATGCTTTTCAAATGGCTTCAAGCTCTCTGGCCTTGCAGCATCCCATATGGTAGCACTCCCGTCCCACCCCACACTGCAGCCCGAGCGAGTCTATCCAAATGCAAATGTGGTTGCCTTTCCATAAGGCTGAAAATACTCAGTGCAGAAGGAAGATCAGGCTCCTTAGCGCAGCGCACAGTGCCTCCTGTGACCTGGCCGTTGCTGACCGCTCCAGCCTTATTTTCCTTCACTCCTTTCATCTTCCACAATGCGCTGCAGCAGAAGCAAACCACGTGCGCCACAGTCCTTCTAGACCTCTGCGTGCTATGCTTCTAGGTCGTCGATTTTGCCAGTTCCGCTGCAGGAATGATGCCTAACGGTCCGGCAAACTGTTACCCATCCTTAAGGACTCACCTTATCCAAAAACACTTCCTAGACCAGCCTCAGGCTAGAGCAGATGGACCAGTTTATGCATACTTCTATCAGAGTATACCATATCTGTCAGTAAACCCAATCATCACCACCACCACTACCCACCCCTCAGTAATTATTGAGGGTCCACAAGGTTCCAGCCACTATTCTAATCACTTTACATGTATTCTCATTTTTAATACTCAGAACAGCTCCATGAGACTTGAAATTAAATAAATTGACAAACAAATCTTGAGCTCCTCAAATGTTAACAGTGCCTAGAACTTAGTAAGCATAGCGACCTCTCAATAATTTATAAAGCTAAATTGATAATTATTTTTTTGTTCACTTTAAAAATAGTAGTTATTTTTAGAGCAGTTTTAGATTTACAAAAATATTGAAAACATAATAGTTTCCATATATCCCACACCTAGTTTTCCTATTAACATTGTGCATTAGTATTATATATTTATTATAAATAGTGAACCAATATTTATATATTACTGTTAACTAAAGTTCCTAGCCTATTCAGATTTCCTTAGTTTTCACCTATTGTCGTTTTTCTGCTTCAGGATCCCATCCAGAATACCACAGAACATTTTGTTGTTCTATCTCCTTAGGCTCTTCTTGGCTGTGGCAGTTTGTCAGATGTCCCCTGTTTTTGATGACCTTGACAGCTTTGAGGAGTACCAGTCACA
>NW_011888810.1:11854135-11854469 GCF_000151845.1 Pteropus vampyrus
TTCCTAAATAATTTTTTAATGTGCATGCATTAAGGTTCACTCTTTGTGATGTACGGTTCTGTTATTTATTCATTTTTCATCATCTATTTATTCCCTAGTCATCCATTGTTTACAGCACTATTTCATACACTCAAAAATAAGTCGAATTAACTGATATTTAGAAAATGTCTCTAACATGGCATTAGAAGTATATCAATCTACAGAGAGGAACGAAATAGATAACCGTATCGAAGCTCACTGTGAAATAATTAGTGCGATAGAGAATTAAAGTTAGCTCAGAGTCTCCTGGCCACCAGACTGATGGAAAGAAACATAGCAGCATCAGAGGACAGAG
>NW_011888810.1:11854519-11855050 GCF_000151845.1 Pteropus vampyrus
TTTGCATCATATCATATCAAGGGCACATACTATCAACATGCTTTATGACTTGATGTTGACTCGATCACTTGGTTGAAGTTGTGTTTGTCAGGTTTCCTCACTGTAAATTACTCATTCCCCACCCCCCCACCCCCTTTCACTTACTCTTTGGAGGAAATGTACTGTGTACAGGCCAGATTTAAGGCGTCTGGAGTCACGCGCCCACCTCCTTGAAGGCGTATCTGCGTAATTATTTGGAATTCTTCCACACGGGAAATTTGTCTCTTCTCCCGCTTTATTATTTATTTAGACGAGTATGGACTCATGAATGTTGATCTTCTACTTTGGGTTTTAATCCATCACAACTCAATTCTGTTGCTTGTTCCAGCTCTGGCCATTGGGAGTCCTTCCTCTTAGCTCCTGTGGGCCTTTGAAATATCCCCATCAATGTGAGCTTTTCAAAGGTTTTGAGCACATCCATACTTTCTGCTTCAGGCTCATCTTGTGTATTTCCTGCCCTAGTCTTGGAGTCGGTCATTTCTCCAAGAAGCC
>NW_011888810.1:11855100-11857169 GCF_000151845.1 Pteropus vampyrus
ATATCAATCTACAGAGAGGAACGAAATAGATAACCGTATCGAAGCTCACCGTGAAATAATTAGTGCGATAGAGAATTAAAGTTAGCTCAGAGTCTCCTGGCCACCAGACTGATGGAAAGAAACATAGCAGCATCAGAGGACAGAGAGATCCTTTCTGGCCTGAGTGGCCTAAGCACTGAGTGGCAGTTCTGAGAGCTCTGTACGAGGGTGAGGTGGACGAAGCTTGACTTCGGATCTGCGGGCAGACTCCCAGATGAAAGAGGTTCAGATTTAACCCTAAGTCCAGAGAAAGTTGCATTTCAAATTCCTTGCGATTGCTCCAGGAATCCCCTACACATTCACTCAAACACATAAGATTTGCTGCCAGCATTGGAACTGAGCCTTCATAGTCATCATCATCATGAAGGGCATTTGACTTTTATGTTACATTTCTGTTGACAAAATATTCCATTTGTTCTTTCTCTTCTCGTTTCCACATCCACCTGGAAGTCTTACCAGGCACATGGTCATTCCCGTTTTACAGATTAGCAGCCTGAGGGGCAGAGAGGGTTTGATTTTCTGGTGACACACAGCGAGGACAAGGGACTCAATCCCAGCATCCAGCGTTCTCCTCACTCCTCTAAAGTGACTCTTGCCATTTTTATCACCCTTGACTGCTTTAGGGACAGAACCCCGAAAAAAGCTAATCTGAACCCGAGAGTGTACCTATGGGCTTCTTTATTTCTGATTCCATTGAGAATCCACCTTAGAGGGACTGAGATTTCAATAGGGACTTTAAAGTTCCCCCATAGGCGTGTTAGGCCCAGATGTTATTTCAAAAATGTGCACAGTGGTCCTTGTCCTTCTTTGAGGGGGCGGGAAAAAAAAAAGATGTTTCCTTTTGTCTTCCAAAGTCATTCATTTTTTTAAATACCCAGGAACTAAGAAGTAAAGAATAAAAGCTTCTGAACACTCAGAGCAGGTGGTGGTCGTTCTGTTCCCTCTTTATTAGCACACGCTTATTTGGAGCTTTTTCAGTCTTATTTTACACAGAATTCAAATGTCTATAATTACTTGATGTCCAGGCTCACAGCATGTTAGAAACAGCAAGAGGAAGAGAGGAGAGTGGATATTAGAAGAATTGGACATTAGGGATTTAAAATAGGAAACCATCCAGGAACATTTAGTTCAAGGGCAAAGTAGCTCTGTGCACCTCAGTCTCCGTTAACGGACCGGTTCGTTGAAGCACAAGTGGCAGAGTCTGTGCTCAGAAAGATGTTCCTAAATTTTTTTTTAAATACAAATAATGTCTTGTACACTCTAAATGGTGGTGATTTTTTTTTAAAAAAAAAAAAAACATTTTTCATTCAAAATGATTAAGATGAAATAGGTAAATCTGTCAGTATTTAAAGTAGGAAAGCCTTAAATCTACAGAAAGCAAGATTACCCAGTATAACTCATTAACTCAATAAACATTTGCTGTGTGTAAGTTAGACATCAGGAACTGGAGGAAGAGAAATAAACAACATCAATCCCTGTCTTCAGAAATTTCAACGTCTAATTTGAGGACCTACCCCTGGGGGTCTGGATTGCTGAGGTTTTTACGGCATAAAAGACTGATGGTTAAATCCTTGCCACTCTGTAATGTCTTCCAGGACTCCTAGAGGTGAGGATCCCTGAATCGTAGACTTAAGGCTCGAGAAGAAGTGGCAAGATTCATATGCTAAGAAAAGGGAGAGGGAGGAAGGAAAGAACCCGCTACCTTGCTGAATTTGAGCAGATTAAAAAAAAAAAAAAAAAACTCTTATCCCAAAACTTCCACTCTGTGGATCCATGTAAACTTAGCCAAATGCAATGAATAAAAGGGTAATTTTACAGATATCATCTCTTTCACAATAACTTAGCAATATAGGTGTTATTGTCCCAATTTTGTAGAGAAGAAAATGGAGGCCCCTAGAGAAAAACAACCCTACCCAGGATTGAACCTTGGAAAACCATTCTTGGCTGGGGCTGGATGTGAATCTGGGCACTCTTCAACCGAAAGAGGTTGGACTGATCAGAAAAGTGTCTACAATAACAGGTTACTAACA
>NW_011888810.1:11857219-11861621 GCF_000151845.1 Pteropus vampyrus
AAAAAAAAAGATGTTTCCTTTTGTCTTCCAAAGTCATTCATTTTTTTAAATACCCAGGAACTAAGAAGTAAAGAATAAAAGCTTCTGAACACTCAGAGCAGGTGGTGGTCGTTCTGTTCCCTCTTTATTAGCACACGCTTATTTGGAGCTTTTTCAGTCTTATTTTACACAGAATTCAAATGTCTATAATTACTTGATGTCCAGGCTCACAGCATGTTAGAAACAGCAAGAGGAAGAGAGGAGAGTGGATATTAGAAGAATTGGACATTAGGGATTTAAAATAGGAAACCATCCAGGAACATTTAGTTCAAGGGCAAAGTAGCTCTGTGCACCTCAGTCTCCGTTAACGGACCGGTTCGTTGAAGCACAAGTGGCAGAGTCTGTGCTCAGAAAGATGTTCCTAAATTTTTTTTTAAATACAAATAATGTCTTGTACACTCTAAATGGTGGTGATTTTTTTTTAAAAAAAAAAAAAACATTTTTCATTCAAAATGATTAAGATGAAATAGGTAAATCTGTCAGTATTTAAAGTAGGAAAGCCTTAAATCTACAGAAAGCAAGATTACCCAGTATAACTCATTAACTCAATAAACATTTGCTGTGTGTAAGTTAGACATCAGGAACTGGAGGAAGAGAAATAAACAACATCAATCCCTGTCTTCAGAAATTTCAACGTCTAATTTGAGGACCTACCCCTGGGGGTCTGGATTGCTGAGGTTTTTACGGCATAAAAGACTGATGGTTAAATCCTTGCCACTCTGTAATGTCTTCCAGGACTCCTAGAGGTGAGGATCCCTGAATCGTAGACTTAAGGCTCGAGAAGAAGTGGCAAGATTCATATGCTAAGAAAAGGGAGAGGGAGGAGGGAAAGAACCCGCTACCTTGCTGAATTTGAGCAGATTAAAAAAAAAAAAAAAAAACTCTTATCCCAAAACTTCCACTCTGTGGATCCATGTAAACTTAGCCAAATGCAATGAATAAAAGGGTAATTTTACAGATATCATCTCTTTCACAATAATTTAGCAATATAGGTGTTATTGTCCCAATTTTGTAGAGAAGAAAATGGAGGCCCCTAGAGAAAAACAACCCTACCCAGGATTGAACCTTGGAAAACCATTCTTGGCTGGGGCTGGATGTGAATCTGGGCACTCTTCAACCGAAAGAGGTTGGACTGATCAGAAAAGTGTCTACAATAACAGGTTACTAACATGCTACAAAAAATAAAAGGAAAATATCTTTAGGATTCCCTTTCCGAGAGAGAGGCTCGTGCTAACTCCTCATTCATCTGTGGCTGGGTTTCTGATACAGTCCCATGTAATGCGGCCACTCTGTCAGTCAGGGGTATGGCACACTCCAACTGGGTAACTAGAGTAGAGTTTAATAGAGAGGCTATTTCCTAGAGGTATAGCACCAGGTAGGCATGGGTTAGCAAGCCGTGTACACTACGAGACGTGTACGCTAACCCAGGGCTAGTAAAGGAGGAAGGAGAAGGGCATAGGGATTGGGATCACGAGAGAGAGAGAGCTGAGAGTAGAGAGAGTCCTAACGGGAGATGCGACCTTCCTCTGAGGGGTTTAGTCAGCCATCGTGAGCCACAGGGAGGGAATAAATGCCACGACCTCATCCCTTTCTCCTATCATTTTCCTGATGGTCTCCCCATTGGCCAGACTCACCTGGAAATCGATGGGGAAGGGACCCCCATGATGTAGATGATAAAGTTCTCACAGAGCAGAGTGAAAAGGGGAATATACATCTAGAGAGGCAACTAAAACATTTCTTTCCCAGCCCCCCTTATACATTCCAACATGGAATCAACTTAGCTCAGTATGAAAGGATGCTTTGCCATAAAAATCAGAAGCAATCTCATCATCCTTCTCATAATCCTGCTTAGTACAGCCCTCCAGGTAGCTAAGAGTATTGACTAGAACTGGCTTAGAAGTCGGGATACATTTGCCATCCTGGCCCTAACAAGCCTGGACTGTCTTCCTTATTTTTCTTTGGTTAGATTGGATTGTTTTGATGCCAACAATACTTTATAACTTCTTGCGATTTGCTAGAATCACGGCCTAGATAACACTTGGTGGATTTAAAATAGGGAGACAAGTAATGTTGTCATGAAAGACATATTAGACTTCACTTTAGAAATCTCTATCTTACAAACTGGGTGACCTCAAACAAGTCACATGCCTCATTGGAGCCTCCGATCTCACCCAGATGAAATAGGAGTAATGAAGTTACCTCTCAGAATGATACAGTTTTGACGGGCTAAGAATACAAAGCAAATACACAAAACCGTTGCATCATACACAAGAAGGTGAAGATTTTTCAGTTCACTTATTATAGTAAGGCATCATAGTCATCAAGAAATCCAGCTCTAGGTCAGAAAATGGCTTTGAACCTCGCCTCCGGAACCTCCTAGCTGGGTAACAATGAGCAAATGTCAATATTCTCAAACCTCAGTTTCCTTATCTATAAAATGGGACTAACAGGAACATCTCCCTCACAGACAGCTATTTATTGGTTCGCGATAAATACTCAGTAAGGATAACCATGGGTGTTAGTTATTAGTGCATTCCCATATTTGCAAAGGATGCCTTCACAGCAGTGGGCAAGTCCATAAGCCATTCATTATCTCAACAGCACTTACTGTGCCCAGTTAGTCTTTAAGATGTATGATCTAGCTGGAGACAGGCACATTGTAGGCACCTCTACTTCTCCTGAGACCACAGCCATACACAGAATTAAACTCCTGAGGGCTGCTCCTTCTGAACATTCCTCCTGAATTTTGTTTACCCAAACTGCAGAGAACTGTACTTTCGTCTTGTGATTTTCGATGTGAGCTGATTGAACTCACTGGCTGGGGGGGTCAGAGGTTGGTACATCTCTTGTCTGCTGCTGACTTGCTGGCTGACCCATATGTAAACCTCAATTTCTCTAGGTCCCATTAAACTCCATAGATAGATAGAGAGATGATAGGGTGTACACTAGACAACCCTCTCAAAATTTCCATTTCAAAGACTCAATGACTCTATCAGCCATTCTTTGAAAGCAAATCCATTTGCTTTCAGAGCTCCTTCATCACTCTTCACACATGGAAGAGCTCAAAAGAACACACAGATATCGAGTGCCTACTATGTGCCTGCCACCAGACTGATATTTAGGATATTTTCTGAAGCAAAAGGTATTTTCCTTACTTCCGCAAACCAGCCACATGCCACGTACCTCCAGCAGAGTAGAACTAACAGGAATCTCACCTTCGTTAAATCCTGAAATGGACCTAAAGTCCCCGAATTCCAAATAGACACACATGGCTGAGTTTTGGTTCATACTTAAATTTCCTAAAATGGGAAGAGAGAATGAACCAAGTGCGGGCTTCAGTCTAAAGAGCCGCACATGCGTCCTCTGGGCTCACGTCAGCCCTTTCATCCAGTTGTTATAGTTGCTGGGACAGGAAGGGAACAGCAGGGGCCAGAGTTGTTTCCCCCCCTTAGAACAAGAAGGGGGACGTGCAGCAGATAAGAGGCGCCTGGGTGTTTCAGCATTTGGAAGCGGAAATAGAATTGCTATAGACATGCCAGTTTGATCTGCAAAGCTTAACAGCCCTTACCCCTGCCCCCCATCTCTTAATTCTGATTACTGCCAGACTGAGCTCTCTATCCATGGGATCTGAATGCTCTTTGTAAGAAAGGTTTCATGGTGAGGGAGGGGGGCTGGCGGCCTTATTTTACCAGTGGAGGCTATTATCTTGCAACAGCTGTTTATAGTTAACTGCAGCCCATAGTTACAGCCTGAACGTTGGAGCCTTATTTAGTGCCTGTGGATTTGCGGTGAACGGAGTTGGGCTTAACTCTTTCTTTCCCCTGTAGTCGATGACTACCATGGGCATTTGGGGTGGAGGGGATGTTCTGCTAACAGAGAGTGGAGTTAGACAGGAGTCAAGTAGAGCAACCAGTTCTGCCTAGTGACAGTAAATATCAAGGTTTCGCTATGTGCGAGGGATGTGTTGAGTACCTTGTGGACATTATTTCGGTGCATTTGGGCCATCAGTGCTCTAACAGTGATGTGACTCTGCCCGGGCTCGGGCAGCACATGCTGGGATCCAAGTCCACATGAGTCCAGTGACAAAGCCAGAGCGCTTAACTCCCATATTGTGCTGTGTTACGCTGTCTGTTAACCCCGAAGCATCGACTGAGGATAGTCTATGTGCCGGACTCTCCGCTATGGACAGAGTCCCCAGTGGGTTCTCAGGCTGGCCAGAAAGGTGAGCAAATACGGGCGATTCTCTGAGAATGGAGAAAAGCAGTGGCAACTACAGAAGCGTCTCACCCTACCTAGGGTGGAGAGAGTAGATCAGAACTCAGAGGGGTGTAAGGAAGGGGGAGAGTTTACCTTAAAAAAAAAA
>NW_011888810.1:11863331-11886510 GCF_000151845.1 Pteropus vampyrus
GAGTGCGAACCTCAGTATACAATAGGCTAAAAACTCAAGCATGGCTTCTAATGTTACAGTCTCGGGAATTTCATCATTTAGAAACCTCTGTCTTTGCTCTCAAGGCCTTGAGCTGATTGGAGGGGGCCCACTCACATTATGGAGGGGGATCTGCTTCCCCTAAAGCCTACTGATTTAAGTGTAATTATATCTAAAAAATACTTTTACAGCAACATCTAAACCAGCGGTCCCCAACCTTTTGGGCATCGGGGACCGGTGCTCCTATGAGAATCTAATGCCTGATGATCTGAGGTGGAGCCGAGGCAGTGATGCTAGTGCTGGAGAGTGGCTGCAAATACAGACAAAGCTTTCCTGGCTCGCCTGCCGCTCACCTCCTGCTGTGTGGCCCAGTTCCTAACAGAGCACAAACTGGTACCTGTCCATGGCCCAGGGGTTGGGGACGCCGGTTCTAAACTGTTGTTTGACCAAATAGCTGGGCACTGTAACCTACCCAAGATAGTGCATAAAATTACCCATCACAGAAGTTACTCCAACAGGGTCCATAAATGTGCCCGTAGTCTGTATTGTGGGATCCTGACGGTGAAGTCCCTGTTTGGGATTTTTATCCTTCCTTCTCTGACTAGTTTAACGCATGCCATTTCAGATCTATCTGTATCCTACCCAGCTCTCCATCCCTGACCTTAGAATTCTAGAGGAATTAAAACCTATGCCCAATCCAGACTTCTTACCTATTCTGAAATTTAAATTAAAAGCAAATCAGTAAATCATGAGAAGATATGCAGAAGCCAGGACTCTGCTTCTAGACTGTCGATACAGTAACTGGCACGAGCCCCTGGCAGGAGATGTTGAGGAGTCTAGAAACTCTTCATATTCCTGTGGCTTTTTATGTTCTTTCTTTGTTTAAACCAAGAGACAACACAAGGGGAGAAAAGGTGTAGGGAGATACAAATTCAGAACAAAAATCAAAAAGCAGTAAAATGGTACTCCATCTTATTCCAAAAGATAACGTATCGCTGCCTCATATTCTAAAGGCCAGCTCACATAAGGGAGTGGGCAGTCAATCCTTTGGGTTGGGGATAAAGGTCCATCCTGGGGTTTTCCAGATCTCTAGTGAGCATGTTCTGGGAGTCCTCATTTTCTCTAAGAATAGGTCATATTTATAAATACAGGTGGAAAGTCATATTTATAAATACAGGTGGAAAATCTTGACTTAAAGATTATGTCCTAAGACCTCGGAAAATTCATCTTCATATTCATGTTCCAATAGCACATAATTTACCCCACAGAATTCAGTAACACATAGCTAAAAATTGGAGTGATCCCACTAGATCTGTAATAAGAATCACTCGTTACGTGATGAGAAGAGAAAACCATTTGAGTTGTAGGTACAGATAGTCAGGTTAAGGACACTTGCAAGTTGAGAATCATGATTATTCCAGTGTCACAGTAAATATTCATGGACAGGCCTCAGAGAAATTACATACTGTAGAGCCTTGAGGCCTCTTGAGTACAGTCAAAACCTAACTTCCTTCTGTCAGTGTCAATGCCCAAGACACCTCAGATACCTTCTGATGGGCACGTCCACTAGCCAAGGTACTCTCAAATCTGTGCTCTTCCTTCTAGCACTCCTTGCCATTGTGGTGGACAAACACAGGCTTAATTGCTTGTACGATGGTCTTTCTCCTCTGTTGTATAGTGAATTATGTAAGGACAAGATCTGAGTTCAGTTTAATGCTTGACATACTGAGTAAGCTATAGTTCCATGAATACTCATTAAATGAATGAATAGATCAGCCAACCAACCAATAGTCAAGGTACTACATCCCTCAGGTGTGACTGGATAGGAATTTATATCTACATGGCTATGTCTACTTCCAGTTGTCATTGATATGAATAAAACCTTAGTTTTCCTCTACATTTCCTTCCTCCTTTCGGAGTATATACTTCGATAAATTGCTCCATACTTTCAGGAATATTTAGAGGCTGCCACATATGAAAGACCATTTTCTAAGACCTCCATTCCCTATGAAATTAATTCCTGGGAAACCATCATCAGTGTATGTATGGTTGTCAACTACCCATCTTTTATCTTCCTTTTCCATAAAATAGTCTTTTTAAAGCTTGAAGAAAATCTATGGTGTTTGTGTTTCTTCCACATTTACTTAGGTCTTTCAAAATGAAGGTGTCTGGGAGCATATGTTAAGTGAAAGATATTGATCAAAAACCCCCTATAATGTCGTGTTCCTCTATTTGTTGTCCTCATCTCGTGCCACTTGCCACCATTACACAAAAATACAAATAGAAATGTGGTAACTAGACATCGGGTCTTGAGGAAGGCGGTTAGAATACACAGAGAACCAGAGAGACATGGTCTCGGCCTTTATGAGTTCGCACTCGTTAAAAGATAAACTGAGACAAATTAAAATATTTAAGAGTTTATTTGAGCAAAAATCGATCGGAATTGGAAGTGCTTAAGAGCGTCCTGCTAACAGGAGCCAGGGGAAAGACGTATAGAGAAAATGCAGAAGCAAAGGAAGGAAAATATTCGATTGTCTATAGCTTATAGCCTCATTCGCTCTTCGTAACGGGTTGTCTTTAGTGTTTTGATTTTGTAACTTCGAGGCATTTGCAGGCTTAGGTTTTGGTTTGCTTACGGAGGCCTCCACGGATTAGAGCCACATCACTCTAATGGCCTCCTTGTTTAATTAACACAGTAGACGTGGGAAGGCTGGCATTAAGCGAGTATGTTGAGCATAATGAAAGTTAACAGAAAGGATTTTAAAAGTGTGATGGGAGCATAAATCATAGAACTGAATTAAACTGTGTCAGGATAGGCCAACTTAAGAACAGGACATTTAAGCCGAGAATTAAAGGCACAGGTAGGAGTTAGCCAAGTGAACAGAGTTGGGCTGGGGGCACCTTAGAGGCAGAAGGAAGACAGGTTACGAAGACTCAACACGGAGGAAGAACATGTTGTAGTCAAGAAAATAAAAGAAGCTAGAACACTGGCAGAAGGGGAAGAGTTCTGCCACTGCAGCAGACACAATTTTGTGCCCTTCAGTCTTGGATGCTGTTTCCCTCCTCAGTCTAGTGCACACTTGGTTCAGTATTTATCTGTGTCCTGAAAGTTTGCTCAACGACGCCCCAGTGGAATCCTCCTCCTACAGCTCTTCACACAAAATTCGACCAAGGTGCTCATCAGTTTGCAATTCTGCCATATCACTGTGTCGTCTGCGTGGTGGTGGCCTCAGTGCACTTCACTCCCTGGATACAGCGGCCCTCACAGAGAGGAACTCAGTGCTTTTCTCAAAATAAATTGAACTGTTCGATGTAGCAACTTTTAGCAGGGAGCATACCCCAGAAAGTGTCTTGCCCCCAATCTCACCTAATATCGGGTCACTTTCTTCAGTCTTTCTGCCTGGCAGCTAGGCTTTCTAGCTAATTATTGTCCTCAAGAAGGCCCACAGAGGGCAATGAATGTAAGCTTCTGAGCTTAGGAATATCTAGTATCTATAAAAGAACATACTGGGAGAAAGTTTTAACTAGGGTACAAAGATTAATAGTCTGGGCTTAAAAATTATCAAGAAGATGAGAGGGAAGAATGAGGTTTGAATGAACAAAGCCATGTCTAATAAAACATTCTTTTGGTATCAAAGGCAAGTGATGAGCAGTGGGACTGACACTGAGTTTATAAACATCATAAAGTGTCATGGATATGGTGAGCGGGGAAACCTGTCACAACAAGATGAGGCCACAAAGATTAGGTCAGCGCTGAAGATCCGAGAGCATTCTAAGGGTTGCTTCAATGGCGGGGGGTGGGGGCTAGGCCCAGTGACGAGAGCTCCCTGCCTGGTCCTCAGACCCAGTGTGCGCCTCTTCAGCGGCCTGGGCTCTGGGCCCGTCCTCTCTTTCTCAGTAGGCAGCCAGCCCCTCGGTCTCTTCCACACTGGAGTATTCCTTTGGGCTCATCGTCCCTGGCAGATAATATGCTCAAAGGCAACTGTGTGTGTGTAGGATGAGAGTATCGATAACAACAATAACAACCACAACTGTAACAACAGCAGTAACGAGGCATTGTTTAAAAAAATCTCTTCACCTCTGTGAACTGCCTTTCTCTCTTGGCAGATCTTAATGTTCACAGGGTGCCATCAGGAAGGGGCTTAAATGGTAGTGTGTACACATAAAGGATCACTGGAAACAGAAGGAGGCATCATGTTGTAGTAGAAAAGCATCAGTTTTTTCCTCAGGTGAATCTGGAGCAAAGCTGACTTTATTATATTCATTCACTCATTTGATCGTTTGTTCATTCCTTCATCGGCAAATGTTTATTCCATGACTTGACTTAGAAAACCACCATCAATAATACACCATATTTGCTATCTACCTCTAAGCGTGCTTACAGAGTTGCCAAGGTGAGAAACACTTTAATTGCAAGTCAAGGCATACAGTCCTTTGATGTACAGCTTGTATTCGAGATCACTGTTTGTGTTTTCTACCACATAGTATGAAGAGATTTACACTTCCATTTGGCTGTCTTGGGGAATCTTGTTGCATCTCAGTGTTTAGGATGCAGAAATGCTGTTGTCTAATTTTTTTTATGGAGCCCCCTGGAGTCATCCAGTAAGAATTCTGGCTTTGACAAATAGTTTATATTTTATCTCAGACCATTCTAAATATACCTTCCAAATTGCCAGTATTCTATCAGGAATATTTGTAAAATGTGGTGATAAATAATCCAAAATGCAATTTTATTTATATGGACACTATACGAGACCTTGAACATAGAACCCTAAACAAGAGCAGTCCAGCTCCTGCCCTCCTGTAGCCCAAAGTCTAGAAGGGAACACAAATGCTATGTAAGAAAATACAGTAAGTGCGAGTGTTAAAATAAGAGAAGAACAGAGGAATGTGCAAACACGCAGCAGAAACCTAACTCAGGTTAGGGGTCAGTGACATTTAATAAATATTTATGAATGTGTAATCTGTAGCGATTCAGAGGCAGAGGTGGAGTCAGGAAAGGAAGCAGTGGGACCGAGAGTGTTCCAGTCACCTCAGTCTTACCAAGATGGGGTGTTAAGCCTGCCACCTAAAGCACAGAGGTTAATACCAGATGCTCAGGTTCAAATCACACCTCCGTCACTACTCTGCGACTCTGGGCAAATTACATAAGCTTACTGGGCCTCAATTTTCTCATTTGTAAAATGTAAAACTATAATGCCCCATCTTGTCGCATTCATTTGGATACTCAAATTCAAGCATAAAAGCCTCATAGAAGAGAGCATGGCTCATAGTGTCAGCTGCATAAACATTAGCAATTACGACCATGATTAGAATCATGATTATTACTATTGTTAATATTGCTAGCTAGGTAATTTCGGAAGAGACATATAAACACACAGAGCCTCAAGTTCCCCATCCATAAAGTGGGAATACTAATAGCTTCATTGTTGGAGGTTTATTAACCAAAATGGTAAAAAGCATGTGCATCTTACAGGTATCCTGTAGATGTTCAGTGGATACTATCTGGTATTCATAGCAACAGCCTAAACCTTATAAAATGCCTTGGCTTTGGCCCTGGCTGCTATTTTCAGGCTATGTTCACATGTACATACTGACAGGGCTTCGTCCTCCAGGTTTGCCCAAGGCAACAAAGCTCATGTAGAAGACAGGTCAAGTGTGCCACCCTCACCCAGATGGAGAAGGGCCACCCTTCACAAGTCTTCCTTGCTTGGCAAGGGCCATGTTAGCGAACCCAGCACTACCTGATGCCTTCATCCTTCCTTTATAAATCGTTTAATGATGGTGCTTCCGACATCCCCAACCCAGAACAGTTTCCCGTGTCTCTTACTCCGAGTATCACATTCAGCAGGGGGATAGGTCACCAACAAAGAGGAGGTGGACACAACTAGGAAACACTTGTGCCAACGTCTGTCAAGAGAGCCGCGATGACCTTTCAGTGTCTCCCCTTGGGCTCTCCTTGATCCAAGTCTGGGAGGCAGAAGACTGAGCTGCTCTGTGCAAAAAGAATCCATCACCCAGCCATTTTCCCAGGTCCCATTAAAATGCTGACACCATTAATCTGACTACTTTACTTCTCATTATGCAGAAATGTGCTCTTGATCAAAAGTCCCCTTGTGTAGCAGACTGATTCATCACCAATAGCTGTGGGCCACACACCAGAAATTCATAATCAGCTGACATTATCCACCCAAATCATTCCCAGGATTTGAAAAGCTCAGAACCATGTCTGTCACTGGGAAGAAGCAGCCACACCGGATGCCATTTGCAAATAGCCCTGTCAGTTAAAACAATGACGTACCCTTTGAACAGGGTTAAATGAAGGAATGAACCATCTCCCTTTTATGTGTTTGGGTCATCTATTTCCTGAGAAATCACTCGTATTGACTCCACATGGGGTCAATTTTGAATCTTAGCATCTGGTATTAAATTCTGTGCTTTAGGTGCCAAGTTTGACTTTCACCGCTCACTGGGTGTGTGACCTCAGTCCAGTCACTTACATTCCATTCTCACTTCCTTATTCTGTCTCTAACTGCCGCATAGAAGTGACCTGGATTACGTAAAAGTCTCTGTTCTCTGGGCAATAACCCCTCAGTTACTAGCAAGTTGGGTGTTTTTTTTCTTTTTTTTTTTTGTAGTAAACAGGGTCCTAACCAAACTTGTTAATAAAACTGATAGCTACCTAATTCCCTGAGAGTGATCAGGTGCCAGTGTGTGCTTTGTAAGCATCACAGTAGTGATTTTTACAAACTGCCATAATGTCACAGGGTTGTTATGGGAATTTAAAAATTAATACATATAATCATACCTATAACTTTATGGAATCAGTTGGAAAACGTAGAGAAAATCTATGATTTCTTAGAAGAATATAAATTATCCAAGTTGACTCAGGAAGAGAAAAACTAGAATACTCTATTACTTTAGATAATATTGGAAAAGTAATTTAAAATTTATCACTGAAAAAGGCAACAGGATAGACTAAAGTTGACTTTCATACATTTATAAAACAGACAATTCATATGTTATAGAAGCTAGTTCAGACCATATAAAAAAAGGAAAACTAACCAGTTTAATATGCAGCCCGTAAAATATCAAAATCTGATGGGGGTAGTATTAACAATGCAGAGCACTTTTACTTATGAATATATAAGCATAAATGGTAAATGAAAATGTTAACAAATTGACAGAGTGATATACTAAGGACTAATAACACCTATGAGAAGCAGCAAAGATGGCAAAGGTTTATTTCAATTCATGAGAAAAGAATGGATTATTTTTAAATGGTGTTGGCACAACTAGCTATCCACCTGGAAGGAAACAAATGTCCAAGACCGTATACAAAAATATTTATAAACATTGATGTCTTAAATGTAAAAATAGAATTCTCTATAAAAACCAAGAAATAGACATAGAAAATATAAAGGTAGGGAACACTTCTCAACCAAATCTGAGAACCCAGAAACTTTAAAAGAAAATAGACACATTAGTTAAGGTGGAAAATGAAATTTCACAGAACAATATAATATACACAAAGTGAACATGAAAATAATATTTCTCAAATGTCTTTGCATTGCATATGACACCAAGATTATAATATTTAAGTAATCTTACATATGGACAAAGAAAAACTCCAAAGGAAAAATGGGCAAGTTTATGAGTAAACACCACACAGGAGAGCAAGTATAAATGGCTCACAAACATTTAAATATGTCCAGACTTAGAATGAGAAGTATGCAAATTAAACTAACAGTGAAAATAATCATTTATACCTATGAATGAGTTTTTAAAATTTTAAAATAGCTATTATTGTGTTATGATGGATACAGGAAAATGGGTACCCTCATGATTACTCATGGAAATCAGAATTGTTAACTTGTATTGTGAGTAACTTGGAAACATTTATGAAATACACATACTCTTCAACCCAATAATCCTAATCCTGGTAATCTGTCCCACAGAAACAGACCTCCATTTTGGGAGGATACTTGTGTAATAATATTTTGAGTATTATTCTATATTAATATATTTGGAATCAAAATAGATATTGATATATTTGGAATAAAAGTAAACATGTACATAAACATATACAACACATAAATACATATACATTAAAGTTATAACTGCCTTCAGAAAGGTAGTCATATAGTTCATATTTTTCTGTATTGTGCTTTTCTAGTTCAACAGTACCTCATGGATATCTTGTCAAGTCTAAAGGTATGCTTATAATTCTAGTTAATTCTGAAGACTGTTTTTGGTGTGGGAAGATAATTTATTTAAGTATTCCCACAGACTCAGATGGCTTCACTGGTGAATTCTACCAGACATTTAAGGAAGAATTAATATTAATCTTTACCAACTCTTTGGGAAAAAAAAAAAGAGGAGATAAAGCTTCTCAACTAATTCTATAAGGCCAGTATTACCCCGATACCAAAACCAGACAGACATCATAAGAAAATTACAGACCAATCTCTCTTATTATATAGATAGAAAAATCCTCAGCAAAGTACTAGCAAACCTAGCAACATATGTAAAGAATTATATACCATGACCAGGTGGGATTTATGCAAGACTGATTTAACATTCAAAAATCAATAAAATACACTATAGAAATAGAATAAAGGACAGAAACCATATGATCATCTCAATAGAGGCAGAAAAAGCATTTGACAAAATCTAACACTGTTTCATGATGAAAGCACTCAACGAAATAAGAATAGAAGACAATTTCCTCAACCTGATCAAGGATACCTGTGAAAAACCCACAGTTAACATCATACTTCATGGTACAAAACAGGGTGCTGTCCCTACCTGAGGTCAGAGAGAAGACGAGGACGACTATGGTCATCACTTCTATTCAGCGTCATACTGGAGATTCTCACCAGGGCATTAAGATAAGAAAAAGAAATAAAAAGCATCCAGAGTGCCTAGGAAGAAGTAAAACTGTCTTTTTGAAAGTAACATGATCTTGTACATAAATAATCCTGAAGAATTCACTTAAAAACTCATTAGAACTAATGAATGACTTTAGCAAAGTTGCAGGATACAAGAGCAACATACAAAAGATCAATTGTATTTTTATATACTAGGAATGAAATATCTGAAAATGAAATTAGGAAACCAATTCGAAATATAACAGCATCAAAAGAATAAACTAGGAACAAATTTAACAACAACAACAAAAAGCGTAAGACTTATACCCCGACAACTACAAAACATTGTGGATAGAAACAGGTTATCAAAATAAATAGTGAATTATCCTATGATTCTGAATTGGGAGCCTTAATATTAAAATGTCAATACTCCCCAAATTGATATAAATTTAACACAATATCTATCAAAATTTTAGCTGCACCCCCCCTTTTTTTTTTCAGGAATTGGCAAGCTGATCCTAGTATTTGTATAGAAATGCAAAGAACCCAAAATAACCAAAACAATCTGGGGCGGGGGGAACCAAATTGGAAAATTCATATTTCCCAATTTCAAGACTTACAGCAAAGGGAGAGGAACCAAGACAGTGTGATAATAGTATAAGGATAGTCATCTGTGGAATAGAATTGAAAAGCCAAAAATAAACACTTACATTTACAATCAGTTGATTTTTGACAAAGGTGCCAAGACAATAAAATGGAGAAAGAATAGTCTTCAATAAATAATGCTAGAACAACTGGATATCTACATGCAAAACAAACAAACAAAAAAGTCCAACCACTTCTTGACACCACATTCAACAATCAAAATAGATCACCAACCTAAATGTAGAAGCAGGACTATAAAATTCGTAGAAGAGATCATAGGATTAAAATCTCAAGACCTTGAGTTAGGCAATGGTTTCCTTGACACAGCAACAAAAGCACAAGTGACAAAAAAGACTGAATTTGATCGAAATTAAAAACTTTCATGCATCAGAGTATACTATCAAGAAAATAAAATGACACAGACTGAGAGAAAATATTTGTAAATCATATATTTCATAAAATACTTGTATACAGAATATATAAAGAACTCTTAAAATTCAATAATAACAGAACAAATAACCCAAGTTAAAAATGGGCAAAGGGTCTGAATATATATTTCTCCCAATAACAAATGGTCAATAAGCACATGAAAAGATGTTCAATAACAGTAGTCACTGGGGAAATGCAAATCAAAACCAGCATGAGACACCACATCATGTGGTTATAATAGAAAAGAGAATAACAAGCGTTGGCAAAGATGGGGAGATTTTGGAACTCATACAACGCTGGTGAGAATGTAAAATGACGCAGCCGCTTTAGAAAGTAGTTTGGCAAATTTCTTAAACTGTTAAACGTAGAATTAGCATATGACCCAGTAATTCCACTCCTAGGCACATACTTAAATGAATACGTATATCCAGACAAAAACTTGTACATGAATTGAATGTTTATAGCAGTATTAGTCACAAAGTCAAAAAGTGGAAACGTAGGTTCAATAACAAATGGATGGATGAATAAAGTGTGATATATAATAAACAATAAAAAACAATTTCAGTGAACCTTGAAATCATGTTACGTGTAAAGTCAGAAAAGACCACACATTGCATGATTCCATTCATATAAGATGTCCATAATAAACAAATACATAGAGACAGAAAGTAGATTAATGGTTGTCTAGGAATATGGAGAGAGAATGGGAGAGGCTGCTAATGGGTACGGGGCTTCTTTTAGGGGGTGATAATTATGTTGTAAGATTGGACTGTAGTAATGGTCGCACAATTCTGTACTAAAAATGTTTAATTGTGCACTTTAAATTGGTAAACTATATGATATATAAATTATATCTAAATAAAGCATTAAAAAGAAAGAAAAACTGGGTCGGAAGTCCAAAGATGAATCAGGCCCACATTTGAGGCCTGGTATTATGGAAATGTCTCTCTTCACCTATGAGACTCCAGGCTCTTTACTTGTTCCAGTTTGCACTTAAACATGAAATAAATAAGCCTTTTTTTCTTTTACTGAAATTTATATTACATGAAAACCACCATTCTGCTCTAGAATATACAGAAATATCTCATTGTAAATGGTATGTCCAGCCCCAAAATCATAGGTAGAAACAGCCAAAAAGCCTGTTTTAAAATTTTAGAAATAATAACTTAATGGAAAGATATCTTTATAACATCAACAACCTTGATGCCAAAATGAGAAAATTAATTTAAAATGATGTGACAGGGCTGGATCAATGAGAGAATTTTAAAGCCATCATTCATTCATTCATTCATTTAAAATTCTTATGTATTGATCAGATTCCTTATATGGTAAACTACAAACTTCTATTCTGGAATGCACTAACATTCAATGTTACAAAATTGAATTTTAACTCAGTGACTTCCTTCATAGAGCTCAACACTGGATATTACTTTTTGTCATTAATATTCATTTGGGAACAAATTATTGACTCAAACTTAATGCATATGGACCTTTTTTAGAAGTGTTCTAGAAAGTTAACTAGCACGTATGACTAATACTATAAATACTGATTTGCAAGTAAGATCTTTCTGAAGTTCGTGCTGATCTGTGCGTAGTCACCTATGTGCAGCCACCACACCTGCGATGTGGTCACCCTCTTCTGGCCTCTTTAAACGAGCCAGACAGGCCAGCGCGTGATCACACTGGTATCACATAAAAGGCCACTAGGGTGTCTTGCTTTCAGAGTTTCTCTGCAGCATCTTCTACCAGCATGTCCTGATCTTCCTCCCCAGCTTCTCTAAGTTAGAAACCCTATTCCAGTTTCATGCCCTGGCCTCTTGGGTTAACGTTTTGATTTGAGACTCCAAACCCCATACGCTTCTGCTGTTGAATATTTTGTCTGTAAACCATCAGTGAGTGATATCTGCGCCTCAAAACCTCCATCCTTCTCATTGGAATGGAGACAATAGGGTAATTATTATTAAGCATAAAATGTAAGCCGAGACTGACTTAGATGCTCTGTATAGCTTAGCTTTCATGGCCATTCTCTCCTATAAGATTTCAAGGGGAAATACTTTAAATGTTTTAGGACCTTGCATACAGTTGATCAACTCATATGGACAGAATTTGAGTACTTCAGTGCTGTACCAATGTTTCTCTCAGCCTGGCCAAAGAACACCTGTACAGTCACCTGGACAGTCTGTTAAACACACAGACTCTCGGGCTCCAGCCCTGACTCACTGAATCAGACCCAGTGGATGGAGGGTGTATCCCAGAATCGTAACACTTCACAATTTCCCTGGGTGATTCAGATACACTCAAATTTGAAAACCACTGCATTATTCTTCTTTGAGCATTTAGTACAGTGTTTCAGCAATTTCCTAGTGACCAAAATGCATATGATCAGCATCATTACCACAGTAGATGTGGGAAGATTTTCTTATACTTTTCAGTCCCCATTTGTTATATTTTTTATGATGCATTACGTACTAGAAAATCCAAAAGGAAAAAAGAAAAACTACTAACCAGAAATTACTCATATGTCTGCAGGACCAGCTGACTAGAAAGATGAGCTCAAGAATCTGGTTTTTCCTAGTCATTATTCAAACATCTGTAGAGGATCCCCACTCCCCAAAAACTTACATGACTGAGCTGCTGGCTTGTACCAGAGCTACTGAACCCTCTTGCTAATGAACGAAGTTGGGTTTCTACTCACAGTCCTTCTGCTCCTATTCAGACACAGCTCTACAGGTATGGAGAGGTGTTGATAGTCTTCATCCTCTTGAGAACAAGCCTTCTCAAAATGGAAAGGTTTTATTCGGTGCTTAGTAGAAAGGGTCCGTTTAGGATTTAGCTAACAAGCTGTGTGTACTGTACCCAAATTTAAATTACTGCGACACCCAGCACAATACCTTGTTAATGGTGAATTGCTTCAAAAATATTTACCAGATGAATGAGTCAAGATACTAATCATTTATGTATGAGTAGCAGAACTGGAAGAGACGTTCGATAGATTTGATTCAGACTTCTCCATCTCCTTTTACAGTTGAGAAAACACGATCAGTGGGATCGTTGACCAGAACTCACGTCCTTTCCCCAGTAGGACGAGGTCACTCCATTTCTTTCTCCATGTGCCTAACAAAGAAAAATAAAAGACAGGAGAGAGAAGATGATGTTCATTGAAAGACAGGTGGAGAGAAGAAAAAGGTGCAGAGGATAATTTCAAGCAAAAAAAAAAAAGAAATAAAAAAATCCTCACCGAGCTAAAAGTGTTGAAGCTTTAGAATACCCACTCTCAGAATAAAGTTCCATTCTCACTGATATGACAAACATGTTCCCTACAGGAGAAGTTTAACACATTATATAAATATCCCAATACACATGTGCAGTGGTAGTAATAATTAGTTTTCTCTCCTTTCATCTCTGTTGTTTCTGCCTACACATTTTTCCTATTTCAAGCTTCGATGTAACAAATGCATCTTTCAAACTGGGAGCCCACGCCTCGTGTGTATGAACACAGGTCCCTTTACCGCCACGTCCGGTCAGTCCAGTTCGCGGGAACCCAACAATGAGGCGTTTTCCTCTCTCCCTGACCCCAAAGCTCTAGCAGAATTCATTTAATTTCCATGTCAAATGTAATCTGTAGATAATAATAGGTCACTCCTAGCAATATCATTCCACCCGCCCTGATCACCCGTCGTGCTGTGGGAGAATGTAATAGACAGCTAAGGCACACAGATAGCATTAGAGGAGCATTTCGTTTTGGGGATGCTATGAAGAAGGATCTAAGAAAAAGTGCTGGCAAATGTCGTAGACAATGCCTCCCTATCCTAAAATGACTCAAGAAACAAAGGGGAGGCTTCTCGTGTACAGAGCATCTTTGACGGTCTCGATGTCGCCTGCAAAATCTCCATGATTTTGGTGTTTCACTGGGCATGGCTGGAGCACTTCACTGCTCTATGAGGTCTGATGAAGCAACTTCTTGGGGGAGAAGCTGAGAGGAGCCAAATGATTGCTTTGGCAGGTGACAGTCGCCCACGAATTAGTCATTCTTGCTTTCAGATATTTCCAAAATATTGATTACAATCCTTAGATTCCTTCTTCTAAGCCCAAAAGGGAAGCAGAGGTTCTTTCTGTATAGAGTGAGTTTCCTCAGTACAGAAACCTACATTCGCCCATGCGTGCTACCTTCTTTTGTTTTTGAGTTGGCAAAATCAGGAACTGATATATCATAGAAAATGAACACCAGAACGAAACACCAAAAGTTGGCTAACACTGTTGAATTTATTTCATAACATTTTTTTCTCGTTACGAAGATAATCCATGGTCATAGTAAATTATTTGGAAAAGGCGAAGAGAGCAGGACAAAAGCCCACCCTCCAGAGAAGCCCTCCGTGCAGAGAATGAAAGTGAAATGACCTATTCTCAGAAGGGACAACACGAGAGGATGTGTTTACAAGGTTTGGAAACTGATGCCTGAAAAGAATGCGCGTGTCCCTCTTCACTGCATCACTGATGGGCTCTGTGTCATCCACTGGTGCCGCCCACGGACTGAAGAGATGGGGCGGCTCAGGCAGGGGCTCCCAGCTTCTCTCCTGCCCCAAAGCAGAGCGGCCTGCTGGGCCAGCACCACGGTTTGAGGCCAGACTGCCAGACTCTAGAAGAGGAAAAGAGCTGGCTCGTTCCCTGCTCTCATGCTCCAGTTTGGTTTGGGAAGATATACTCACAATCTGGAGAGAGAGCAAGATGGAGAAGTTCAGAGATGCTGGGAGAAAGCACCAGAAAGAGCGAGATCAGGGGAGAAAGGAAAGCAGAGAAAGATGGAGCGAAGAAAAGGCACAGGAGAGAGTGACGGGAGAGAGAGGGAGTGAGGGACCGACCGGGGAGAGGAGCAAGACAGAGGCAGAGTCCCCCGGGGTAGGGGGTGGAGGAAACGGGACAAAGTCTGGCAAGGAGGACTGAGACAGAGAAACCCAGAGTGCGGCCAACACAAAGTAGAACTCAGCATGAGTTCTGTGCGGCTCCTGGAGAAGGAGGGCTCTGCCCACAGCCCGAGCCTGACCCTGGGGGCTGTGTGTGAGTGTGTGACGCATGAAGGGGTGTGTGTGAGTGTGTGTGCATGGGACAGGTGCGAGCGTGTGGAACAGTGTGTACGTGTCCGATGTGTGTGCTCACATGTGGTGGGGCTGTCAGGGCCAGACGGGGCCGTGGACAGGCCCGGGGTCTGAAAGCGTTCTCTGCTGACGAAGTCCTCTCCCACGTCTTCCCCTGCATACTGTGAGGACCTCAGTAAGCCTCAAAAAGAGCTTTTCTCTTTATTCTTCCTTAAAACGCACCAGTTCTTCCGCCATTGCAAATCAGTCGTCAGCCACTCGATGACTTGTAACAACCGGTCACTGGTCTGTAACCACGTACCAAGATGTAGCATGGGGTCATTTTAAAGGGGACCGCTGCCAGCCTGAAAGTGGTGCGAGGGGACTTTAGGGTCTTCCACGGTTCCCTGGAATCCGCAGACGAAATCAAAACACCTCATGGCCGAGAAGGCCCTTCCCACCCAGGCGTCTCTCGACCTTTTCCGTCTTACTCCCTAGAATGGGCTCTCAAACGCCTTTCCCTTCGGTTCTGTGGGACCACGTGGAGTTTCCTTGGCCTGTATTCCCACTCATCCTTCCTTCCCTTCAAACCTCCTACTTACCCTTCAAAATTCAAACCAGGCATTCTTTCTCCGAAAAGCCTCCCATGCCAGTCTGTTTGGGATGTATGAGATACTCTGTTTTAATCCTCTCTTGACCATCACCAGAAAATACTGAAGTCATTGAGATCAAGGAATCAGTTTCATTAATGTTGTGTCATGAGACATAATATCTGACACTCATGTAAATACAGGATGGAAGGAAGAGAGGGGGGAGGGAGGAAAAAAGAGACAAAGGAAAAAACAAAAAAGAAAGAAGAGAAAAAAACAAAACAATACACCAGCTCTCATGTTCCCTATCTCTTGGTCCAAAGCCTTATCTACCATTTCATGACTATTTTGGCATTAGCTCTAAATAAAATAAACTGTGACTGTATAGTTTGATAATTAATGAAAATTCAAATTCCAGAAGATTAGTTCCTATGGAATTAATAGGACGACAGTGAGGAGTTATTGTAGAGGTATCACAAGCTCAAAAACTGATGTTTGAGGTTGGATGTCGACATAAAATTACCATAAGAAGATGACAATAAAATAGTTCATGTTATAGAGCTCTACGGTCTTTAAATAGCATCCATGGGTAGTATGTGCTACTCAAAAATACCCATAACATTATGCGAGGCAGATACTATTGTTTCCATTCTACAGAAGTGGAAATGGAGGTTCAGAGAGGAAGTGATTCCTCAAGGTCACCTTGCAAGTCACTGGCGGAACAGGAGACTGTATGCAAACCTCCGAACGTCACGTCGTTAAACTTCACTTTCCATACACACCGCTGAGCTACTTTGCTTTAAATAAAAAGGCAAGGAAATTTGCCTTAAATGCTGCCCAGGATCTGACCGCCCTTCGGGATTTTATATTCAGCTTTCTGTGCAAGTTGTTACAGCTCGGCATTTACCCAGTAATCTTCTCCAAGGGAAAGAATAACAATAGTTTTCTTGGGCTTATACTTTTTTCCTAAGATCTCAAAATTACTGTTTCCAAAATTTCTTCCCTGAAGTTCAGAGTGTATAAAACAAAAGCATATAAAAGAGAGAGAGAGAGAAAAAAAAAGCCATTCGTCCCATTAAGCCAAAGACACCTCATAACCAAAAGTCAGCTTCAAATGAAGGTCTGGTCCCTAAGTTAAATTCGTGGAAGGCTTTTTGCATTAGTACAGGGAATTTATGCTAAAATATTTATTCTTTAAATATCCCCTGTACTTTGGAACAACAAAATTATTCCTTTCTTTGTCCATTCAGCTGATTAATCATTTAGTAAACATCAAGCTCCTACGCTGTTCCAGGCATTTTTAATACATAGGACTTGTTTATAAGCTTGAAAATCTCAGATCTGAGGGCATCCTAAATCTAGTGGAATCTCTCATCCCTCTGAGTTCCATTCTTGAATTCACTTTCTGTTTCCATGCCAAGAGATTCTTCTGGCCAGGTTTGAATTACTCTGCTGATGAGATGCTCATTGCTTCTAAAGGTTCCCGAAGTTCAGTAGGTTGCTACTTCTCCTGGTCTTTTGGGGGTAGACAGACAATTCTCTGACCCTTGGGGCATTACAGAAACACGAGGAGGCCAACTCATTAGGAGACTCTGAAAGGTTCCCCACTGGACTAGCAGACTCTAGTCTGTTTTAAGACAAAAGAGACCCAACCATAATTAAAGAGTCACACAGATTCCTTGTGGGTTTGTGCCTTTGCACATTCAGAAGGACACTAATGAGGTGGAGACCCCTTGTATGCCGAACTCCCAGGGCACGGTGGGGGGCTACCTCGGAGGATTCCTGTCTGCGGAGCAGCGGTGTTTTGGCCCCCTCATTGATTCTTTAAATGGTTCTCGCCTCACTAATAAAGCCCTAATGGCGATAGCTGCCCGCTTTTCTCCATCCGGGGGCTCCGCTTCCCCCAGGGCAGGGGCCTGGGCATGAACGACTCCTTTGTCTGCATCTCAAATGTTTTGGCAGCGCTTCTGAAAAACAGTGGTGAGTGAAAAACCACACGTCTGATTGTTTTCTCTGGGATCAGACTGATTTCTTCAGGGCATCCCCCGCACACACGTGGTGCTTCAGGATCAATGCTCTCCCTCAACTTCCCAGCTAATATCTCAAACTTTATTTTCTTTTAAAGAAGTGCCAACATACACACAGTTATTTTCGGAGAGAACACCTTCTCTACCCAAGTTTAGTTATCTAACAGGTGAAAACAACAGGTGTGATTTCCTGTCCAATTCAGAGGTGCACTGAGCCAAGGCGGGTCACTGTTTACGTCAGGGAAGGGACAAAATCCTCCGGGACAGGGCTGCAGTTTCTTCACTGAAGGAACAAATGAATAAACAACTGAACGTAGAAGAAAGGAAAGGAAGAGGGTGTAGGAAAGTGTTTATTCCAAAACTATACGAATATTGATTGGGTGTTTACCTCCTTCAGCCACTAGGTCAGGATATCTCCACTGCTGACACTTGGGGTTGGAGGATTCTTTGCCTTAGGGGCTGGTCTCTGCGTTGTAGGGAGCTCAGTAGCATCTCCACCTCTACCTACTAGACACCAGTAGCAACTCTCCACCCTCAGTTGCGATCAGAAATGTCTCAAATCTTGCCAGATGTCCACGATGTGGAGGATGAGGGGAAGGGAGGAGCGGGCAAAATCATTCCTGGTTGAAAATGCACTGAATTAGATGAATCAAAAGAATAAGCGTTTTTGGAAATGTTAAATGAAAGTGGGCTCTAGAGTTGGCAGCTGGGTAAAAACTTGAGCTTTGCCTATTCCTATCTCTGTGACTTTGGGCCTGTTACCCCTGAACCTACCTCATAAAGTCCTGAGGATTAAATGAGAACCCACACATAAAGTGCTTAGCACAATGTCAGGTCCGCAGTGACCACGCAGTGACCATTCGCTGGTATCGACGTCGTCTTTGGGGTTATTTCTGCCATTCAACACAAACAGAATCTTTCCTGAGCATACGATGTTCTGTTCATGCATCTGTTGGGCTCATTTAGTGCTGCTCATGTCCACATCAATTGTGGAGTTTCCTGCCTCCATATTTCAGACTCAAGAACAGCAGGGAGTGAGGGCCCTGGCATCACCCATGACCTCTTGGCTCCCTCCTAGGGTACACACATGGTAGGGGCTGAGAAAGAAAGACATTTCCCACGGAAGAAATGGCTGCTGACATTTTAACAAGCACATTCAGCAGGCCATTGACCAGCCAGGGCCATAGGTCAGATTCCTGTCTCACATTTTTCTTCCTCCAAAAGGAAAAGCCCCGTGGCGCTAATGGATACCTTCAGCCTCTGGTTGCAGCCTGGGAAGAATGAGGTGTCCCAGCAACCTGCTTGTTACAAAGGCTCCCACACATCACACAGATGTGCACACCGACAGCCCTACTCTGCACGGCCCAAACCCTGCTCCCAGACCTGCTTCCTCTCCAGCTCTCAGTGGCTCTGTCTGCTTTCCATCAGCTTCTCTCCATCCTCACTCTGTGTTCTGATCATTCTCTCTGCCAGGAGATTTGCTGCAGCCTCCTCACCACCCCCATCTCCAGAGCATCCTCCAAACCACCAACCAATATCATTTTTCTAAACTGTAACTGTGACTGTCACCCCTACTTAAAAACGTTTCATGGCTCTCCATCTCCTTTAGGCTGAAGTCCTCAGTTTGATGTACAAGGACCTGAATGTCCTGTCCCCTGCCCACCTCCCTTCATCTTTCAAGAGCTAGTCATTGTCTCCACCGCACTTACTGTCGGCTCCTTGGTTAAAAAACCCCATGCAATTCCCTGAAAAGGCCCTTTACCTTGTCAGAGCCAGTTCATCCCGTCAGCACTGTAGACAGGATGCTCAGGGCCAATGACATGTTCAAGAGCTTGCAAAAGCGTTTGAGGTCTGGAAGACACAGATGTATTGGGTTACATATTTGAAAAGAAAACTGAGAAATCAAAAAGAAAAAACATTTAATTAAACATCCACAAAAAAAATATATAACCAGTCCGCTGTAATTCGACTCTTAAAATCCTATGTAATGTATTTAGTTATATAAATAAGTTATTTTGCCAAAACTGTAAAACGAAAGTGTAATATGAACTCTGTGTATGTTTATTTGATACAAAATGAAGTAGGATTTCCATGGACATCAGGAGAGGCTTGAAAGTGAAAAGGTTTTAACATGTCTCTTTCAACCATAGATTTTTGCATGTACGCTTTTTTCCAGTTTTATTGAGATATAACTGACATATAACAGTATAAGTTTAAGGTGTATAGCATAATGACTTGACATACGTATATATTGTGAAATGATTACCAGAACAAGTTTAGTTAACATCTATCAACTCATATAGTTACAAAAAAAAAGCGTTTTCCTTGTGATGAGAACCTTTAGGATTTACTCTGAGTAATTTTCAACTATACTATACAGCATTGTTAACTGTAGATCATAGTGTATATTATATCACCAATACTTATTTATCTTATTGTGGAAGTTTGTATGTTTTGAACACCTTCACCTAATTCCCTACCCCCAACCCCCTGCCTCTGGCATCCACAAATCTGACCTCTTTTTGTATGAGTTTGGATTTCTTTTAGATTCCATGTATAAGTGAGATCATACAGTATTCGTCTTTGTCTGGCTTATTTCACTTAGCATCATGCCCTAAGTTTGACCCAGGTTGTCAGAAATGGCATGATTTCCTTCTTTTCTATGGCTGAGTGGTATTCCATTACATACATACATACATACATACATGCATGCATGCATGCATGCATTGCATGCATCACATATATATCACATATATATCAGTCATATATACTTTATTCATCTATTGATGGATACAGGTTTTTTTAGCTGTTATAAATAATGCTACAGTGAACACGGGAGTGCAGATATTCCATTGTCATAGTGATTTTATCTCGTTTGGACATATAATCTAAAGTGAAATTGTTGGACCAGATGGTAATTCTACTTTTAATTTTTTGAGGAACTTCCATACTGTTTTCCATAGAAGCTGTACAAATTTACAGTCCCACCAAGAGTGCATGAGGGTTCCCTTTTCTCCACACCCTTGCCAGCATTTGTTATCTCTTGTATTTTTGATGATAGTCATTCTAACAAGTGTAAGATAACACCTCATTGTGGTTTTGATTTGCATTTCCCTAACGATAAGTGATGTTGAGCACATTTTCCAAGTACCTCTTGGCCATTTGAATATCTTCTTTGCAAAAACGTCTGTTCAGGTCCCTTGTCCATTTTTTCATTGAAGTTATTCGGTTTGGCTTTGTTTTGTTTTTGCTATCAAGTTGGTCAACCACAAAAGTAAAATAGCCAGTTATTTTACCAGCAAAATGGGCTTATTTGGGAATAGCAGAGCATTGCAATTCAGGACAAGCAGGCTATGGCACACCAGGGGCAAGTTCAAAGAGACAAAGGAAAGCACAGCTTTTATTCGGTTTAAGGAGGAAATGGGGGAAGGCTGTCTGGAACAGAAGTTCACTGGAGAAGACTAAGACTGCAGGGTCGTGGCAGTTTCTCACTGGCTGCAGGCGGTAGACCGTGCATTAATTGTTGCTGGAGCAAGGAGGGATCTTCCTTTCCTTAAAAGCAGATGAAATTCCTATGTAAAAAATGCACCCCCACCACCCCCGCCCATGTCAAAATAATTCTTCCTCTCCCTCTCCCTATTGGTTATGTGGGCTGCAAGTAATGGTATGTGTGTGTGAGAGCTCCCCCTTGAGGGCTTGCTGACTTCACTTTAAATGAAGTTTCCTTTATTTTCAAAAGTACTTTACATATTTTTGGATATTAATGCCTTATCAGATATATGATTTGAAAATATCTTCTCCCATTCTATAGGCTGCATTTTCATCTTGTTAATCTTTTGCTGTGAAGAAGCTTTTTAGTTTGATGTAGTTTCGCTTGTGTATTTTTTATTTTGCTGCTGATGCTTTAGGTATCATGTCCAAAAAGTCATTGCCAAGACTTATATCAAGAAACTTTTTACCCGTGTTCTCTTCTAGGAGTTTTATGGTGTCAGCTCTTACATTTAAGTCTTTAACCCACTTTGAGTAAATTTCTGTGAAAACTGACTTTTCACAAAAAGTAAAATTCTTTTACATGTGACTATCCAGTTTGCCTAGCACCATTTATCGAAGAGACATATTTGGCTCCCTTGTCAGATATTAGTTAACAGTATGTGCATGGGTTCTTAGGCTATCGATTCTGTTCCATTTGTGTATGTGTCGGTTTTTATGATAGAACTCTAATCTCTATTATATCCTTCCTTCTAACTCTGGACTTATTTTGTCCTTTTTTAGTTACTTGAGGCATAATATTAGGTTGTTTATTTGAGATTTATTTTCTTGATATATGTATTCATATCTATAAACAGTTCTCTTAAAATTTATTTTCAGTCATTATTGCTCTAAATATACTTTCTGTTCCTTTCTCTTTTCCTTCTGGGATTCCTATAATACATTACTGTTTCCTTAGATGGTTTTCCATAAGTCCCATAGGCTTTTTTCACTCATTTTATTTTTTCCTCTCTGAGTGAATAATTTCAAATGCCATGTCCTCTAGACCACTGATTCTGCCTTTTGCATGGCTGAGTCTCTATTGAAGCTCTCTTAGAAATCTTTAGTTCAATCATTGTATTCATCTCTAGAATTCCTATTTTGTTGTCTTTATTGTTTCTGCCTTTGTTGAACTCATTTTGTTCACTGTTTCCATGATTTTGTTTAGTTGTTTATGTGTTCTTATAGTTCACTAAACTTATTTAAGAAATTAGTCTAACTCCTTTGTCTGACAGTCCATAGAGAAATGGAGATTTCTTTAGGGGTCAGTTTTTAGAGCTTTATTAGTTTCCTTTCGTGATATTGTGTCTACCTGATATTTTTGTGATCCTTGACTCCTTACACTGGTATCTACATATTTGAGTAGTTGGTCTCTTTCTCCAGACTTTACTGGTTCACTTTGGTGAGACAGCATTTTTCAGTCAGCTAGCTGAAGGTTCTGGGCGTGTCAGCTGGTAGAATCTTTGTGCAGTTGGAGCTTGCTGTCAGTGTCTATTTTTGGAAACGCCATCGCTTGAGCTCTGAGGTCAGGGATGCTGATGACTGAGAACATTTGGATAAAGTGGCGGGCTTGGCTCCCTGCCCAAGCAAGGCTGAGTTTGGGCTCTGCGGTTGCCTTGATACTCTGGTCGGGATTTCTAGATGGTCAGAACTGGATACTATATTCAACAGTGGGTGAGGATATGAATTAGCTTCCCTGCCCAGGCAGGGCAGCAGAATGGGCACCAAGGCCAACATGGCTTATTGTGAGGGGATCCAAATTAGGCAGGACAGCATGTCAAACTCTGTGATCAGACGGAGCCACTGGCTTTGCTCTATAGACAGGGGGAGCCACTTGTTCAAATGCTCTCCGTTCAAAAGCCACTTACTGTATAGAGGGCTGTAGTATGGGTTACATAGCTTCCCGTACGCTGTGGTTAGGTTTTCTGGTTGGCTGGCCTGAAGGCTATATTCAGCGGTGGGTGGAGCTCTGTATTACTTTCCTTGCCTGTACAGGACAT
>NW_011888810.1:11886560-11893551 GCF_000151845.1 Pteropus vampyrus
TATATTCAACAGTGGGTGAGGATATGAATTAGCTTCCCTGCCCAGGCAGGGCAGCAGAATGGGCACCAAGGCCAACATGGCTTATTGTGAGGGGATCCAAATTAGGCAGGACAGCATGTCAAACTCTGTGATCAGACGGAGCCACTGGCTTTGCTCTATAGACAGGGGGAGCCACTTGTTCAAATGCTCTCCGTTCAAAAGCCACTCACTGTATAGAGGGCTGTAGTATGGGTTACATAGCTTCCCGTACGCTGTGGTTAGGTTTTCTGGTTGGCTGGCCTGAAGGCTATATTCAGCGGTGGGTGGAGCTCTGTATTACTTTCCTTGCCTGTACAGGACATTATACAGGCCCTAGGGCCAGCAAGCCTGTTTTGGGTACCAAATTTAGTAAAACTGAGCACCACATTCCCTGACACGACAGGCTACTGCCCTGACTCTGCAGATTGGCGGGGCTGACAGCTGGGCTCTCCTCCCAAGTGTCACTGTAATCAAAATTACAAGGAACTCTGGTTAGGCTTCCTGCTCAGGTATGGCGGGCAGCTGTATTCAACATTGGGCAGGGCTATAAATTAGATTCCCTGCCCAGGTGGGGCTGCCAGAACAGGCTCCAGGCTGGCAAGGCTCTTTGTTTGGGGACCAAATCAGGCAGAACTATGCACCAAGCTCCCTGGCTAAATGGGGCTACTGGCTTGGCTCTGCAGATGGGCAGAGTCACTGGCTGTGCTCTCCACTTGTGCTGTTGAATTAAGCAGCTTGCCAGGTGCCACAAGCAGATTTCCTGGATGGGTGGGAATGAGAGCTAACCTCAGAAGTACTGAATTCATTTATTCTAATAGATTTTTTCTTTGTGCATTCTTTAAGGGTTCTCTCTATATAGCATTATGCCATCTGCAAATAATGACAGTTTTACTTCATTCTTTCCAATTTGGATGTGTTTTTTATTTTTATTTTTTTTGTCTGATTGCTGTGGCTAGGACTTCTAATACTAGTTGAATAAAAGGGGTAAGAGTGGACATCCTTGTCTTGTTACTGATCTTAAGAAGCTTTCAGCTTTTCACCATTTAGTATGATGTTAGCTGTGCGTTTGTCACATATGGTCTTTATTACGTTGGAGTATGTTCCTTCTATCTCCACCTTGCTGAGTTTTTACCATAAATGGATACTGGTTTTTGTCAAATACCTTTTCTGCATCTATTGATAAGATCATGATTTTTATCTTTCATTTTGTTTATGTGGTCTCACATGAATTGATTTGTGGATATTGAACCAAACTTGCATCTCAGAAATAAATTCCACTTGATCATGGTGTGTGATCTTTTTAATGTACTGTTGAATTCTGTTTGCTAACATTCCATTGAAGACCTGCATCTATTTTCATGAGGGTTATTGCCCTACAATTTTCTTTTTTCGTAGTGTCCTTGGTTTTGCTATCAGAGTAATGCTGTCCTCATGAAATGAGTCGGGAGCCTTCCCTCCTTTAAATTTTTTAAGAATAGTTTAAGAAAGATAGGTATTCTCTTTTGAATATTTGGTAAAATTCACCTGCGAAGCCATCTGGTCCATGGATTTTGTTTGTTGGGAGTGTTTTTGATATCGATTCAATTTTGTTAGATGTTATTGGTCTATTCAGATTTTCTTCCTGATTCAGCCCTGGAAGATTGTTTCTAAAAATGTATGCGTTTCTTCCAGATTGTCCTATTTGTTGGCATATAAATAGTTCATATTATTTTCTGATATTCTTTGTATTTCTATGGTGGTCATTGTCACTTCTGTGGTGGTCATTGTCACTTCTGATTTTATTTAAGTCCTCTTTTTTTCTTGATAAGTCTTGAAAGTTTATTAATTTTGTTTATCTTTTCAAAGAAACAGCTCTTGGTTTCATTGATCTTTTCTATTGTTTAATTTAGACTCTATTCTGTTTATTCTCACTCTGATCTTTATTATTTTCTCCCTTCTGTTCATTTTGGGCTTTGTTCTTCTTTTACTAGTTTCTTTAGGCATAAATTTAGATCGTTTATTTGAGATTTTTTTTTGTTTCTCGAGTTGGCCAGTATTGCTATCAACTTCCCTCTTGGAAATGCTTTGGTTGTATTCTGTAGATTTTGGATCATTGTGTTTTCATTTTCATTTGTTTTCAGGTCTCTTTTGATTTATTCCTTGATCTTGCAAACTCATTCATTGTTTAGTAGCATGTTATTTAGCTTCCACGTGATTGTGTTTTTCAGTTATTATAATTGATTTCTAGTTTATACCATTATTATTGGAAAAGATGTTTCATGATTTCAGTCTTCTTAAGTTTATTGAGACTTGTTTCATGGCCTAACACATGATCTAGCCTGGAAAATGTTCCACGTGCACTTGAAAACAATGTATATACTCTTTGGGGTGCAGTGTCCTAAAAATATCAATTAAATCCAGCTTGTCAAATGTGTCATTTAAGGCCACCATCTCCTTGTTGATTTTCTGTCTGGATGATCTATCCTTTGATGATCTATCCTATGACTGCATTACTGTTGATTTCTCCCTTTATGTCCATCAATATTTGCTTTATATATTTAGGTGCTCCTATATTGGATGCGTAGATGTTTATAACAGTTATATCCTCTTGTTGGATTGATCTCTTTATCATTATGAAAAACCCTTCTTTGTCTCGTGTTACAAAGTTTTCGTTTAAAGTCTATTTTGTCTAAGTATTACTACCTCAGCTTTTTTTTTTTTCCATTTCCATTTGCACGAAAAATCTTTTGCCATCTCTTTACTTTCATTTTGTGTATGTTTTTCTATCTGAAGGCAGCATATGTGTGGAGGGTCTTCTTTTTTTTTTATCCATTCAGCCACATTGTGTCTTCTGATTGGAGCATCTAGTAAAATTACATTTAAAATAATTACTCATAGGTATGTAGTTAATGCCATTTTATTGTTTTCTGATCGTTTATGCAATTCTCTATTCTTTATGCTTGTTTATGACTTTCTATAGTGTCATATTTGAATTTCTATTTCCTGTATATATCTCTTATAGATCTTTGGTTTCTGGTTACCGTATGCTTCATATATCCCAGGGTATGTTTATAACAGTCTATTTTAAGTTGATGGTCACATATGTTCAAACACATCCTAAAATCACTATAATTTTAACTTCCCCTTCCACATTTATGATTTTGTCATTATTTTTCATTTATTTTTTGTGTTTATGTGTATCCTTTCATTTACTGATATAATTACACATGATCTTACTACTTTTGCCTTTTAACCTTTGTACTAGCTTTATAGTTGGTTGATCCACCACTTTTACTAAGTATTTGCCATTGTCGGTGAGAATTTTTCTTTCCTATATTTTCTCATTTATATTTTTGATCTTTTCTATTTAAGTCCCTTTAACATTTCTTGTAATACTGGTTTAGTGATTGTGAACTCCATGAGCTTTTTCTTGTCTGGGAAACTCTTTATCTTTCAATTCTAAATGATAGCCCTGTTGGGGAGAGAAATTTGGGTTGTAGGTCCTTGCGTTTTCATTACTTTCAACATCTCATGCCACTGCAGTCTGGCCTGCAAAGTTCCTGTTGAAAAATCAGCTGACAGTCTTATGAGGGCTCTCTTGTACTTAACTGCTTTTCTCTTGCTGCTTTTAAGATTCTCTTTGTCTTCAACCTTTGGCATTTTAATTATGATGTGTCTTAGTGTGTGTGGGCCTCCTTGAGTTTATCATTTTTAGGACTCTGTGTGCTTCCTAGGAAGACTTGTATGCCTATTTTCTTTGCCGGGTTCAGGAAGTTTTCCATCATTATTTATTTAAATAGGTTTTCAATCCTTTGCTCTCTCCTCTTCTTCTGGTACCCCTGTGATGCAAATCTTGGTATGCCCAACATTATCCCAGAGGTCCCTTAAACTATCCTTACTTTTTGACTCTATATTTTGCTGTTCTGATTGAGCGTTTTCTGCCACCTTGTCTTCCAGATCACTGATTCAGTCCTCTACTTCATCTGACTTGATCTTAATTCTCTCTAATATTAATTTCCTCTAATGTATTCATTTCAATTATTTTCTACATTTTTTAAAAATTTTATATGTCCATTTTTATGTTTCATATCTCTTTGCTAAAGTTCTCACTGAGATCATTGAGCATTCTTAACACAAGTGTTTTGAACTCTGCATCTGGTAGATTGCTTGTCTCTATTGTGTTTAGTTACTTTTCTGGAGCTTTGTTCTTTCATTTGGGACATGTTTATTTTTCCCCTCACTTTGGCTGGCTCCCTGTGTTTGTTTCTATGGATTAGGTAGATTTGCTATATCTCCCAGCCTTTGCACAGTGGCCTCATGTGTCTTGTGAGGCCCAAAGGCACAGTCTCTCTGTTCACCAGATGCTTTAGGAGTGTCCCTGGTATAGGTCATGTGCATCCTTATGTCGTAGTTGAGTCTTGATTGCTGTTGGCACATCAGTGAGTAGGACTGACCCTCAGGCTGACTGGCTGTGAGGACTGGCCATGACTACAGCAGACAAGCCGTTGCGTGCGGGCTGACCCACAGAGTGGTAGTTGCTTTAGCAGGGCTCTGGTGCCAGCCGCGTTTGCCCTCTGGGTGTGTCATTTGTGGAACTGGTTGGGTTTCCTCTTGTGTAATCTGAAGCCAGCCACCAGGTGGTTCGGTTCTGGAGGTCCTGGGACTAGCTCTGGTGCAGGCCAAAGTCAGCCACCATTTGTTCCTAGCTTGGTGCTGCCTACCTAGTGGGAGCGACAAACTGAGCTGCAGTTGGTTGGTACTTATGCTGAGCTTGGAGGTGTTTGGGAGAGGCTACACTTTGATCTGAGGCCAGTTACCACCAGTGCCAAGCTTGGGACCCTTTATTTGGCACCACAATGTGAGCTGAGGTCAGCCGCCTCTTGTACTGGGTTTGTGGCCCCTTAGTTGAAGCTATGTGCCAGGCCAACACGGGCTGCAGCTTATGCCAGACTCATGGCCACTTTATGGGGGGTGCAACGCAAGTCGAGACCATTCATACTAGGCTTGGGGCCACTTAGCAAGAGGTACAGGGCATGCCAAGGGCAGCCACTGCTTCTTTGGAGTTTGTGGACTTCTGAGAGATTTTAGGAAAGTGCACAGCATGAGTAAGGCAGTCTGCTTGTGTGGAAAAGCCACTGGAAGCAGCTCAGGCTGGGCACATAAGTTGGTGGAGCAGGATCTCAGGGAATCACTAGGGTGGGGTTAACGGTGTTACCCAGGGTAATGGAGAGCTCAGACTTACTGTT
Source organism: Pteropus vampyrus (assembly GCF_000151845.1). Taxonomy (NCBI): domain Eukaryota; kingdom Metazoa; phylum Chordata; class Mammalia; order Chiroptera; family Pteropodidae; genus Pteropus; species Pteropus vampyrus. The sequence continues at coordinate 11,891,804 of NW_011888810.1, forward strand.
CACCTGCACCTGCTGGCTGAGTGGAAAGAGGGCTTGACAAAGGAGCAATGGCACCTGCCAGTGTTTCCATCACCAGAGAAAGCAGCCCCAACTCCTGCCCCTCCAGCTTTTGCCCTGAAGCATCAATTCAGTTTTTCCCCATATACCGTGGTGCTCTTTGTGCTGCCACCCCTGCACTGGAGTACAGAGCAAGTGAATCTGAGTGAGCAAGTTCATGTGTGGCCCCTCAAGAACTCCTGGGGCTCCAATAGCCCTTCATCTCTCTCGGATGCAATCCCCACTGATTTTCACAGCTAGATGTTATGAGGACTTCTTTTCCCAGCACTAGTGCCCTGGGCTGGGAAGTGGGCTATGGGGTTGGGAACCCTAGCTCCTTGCAGGGAGACTTCTGCAGCCAAGATATCCTTCCCAATTCTTATCCACTACATGTGAGTGTGCCACCAGCCAGTTCTGCATCTCTGCCCTTCCTACCAGTCTCGTCGTGGTTTCTTCTTTATATCCTTAGTTTTAGGATTTCTGTTCATCTAGTCTTCAAGTGGTTCTCAGTGACAATTATTATACAATTTAGCTGTAATTTTGATATGGTCATGGGAAGAGGCGATCACAGCATTTATCTACTCCACCATCTTGACTGGAAGTTCTCAGACACAATTCTAAGATTTTTACAATGCCGTCTTGTCTAGTTGTTAGTTGATTTCCTCATAAGGGGGACTGAAGTCGAGAATAACCTCTGTCACCATCTTGATGATGTCATTTTCTGCATGTTTTCTCTCCTGCAGAACTTGTCCTTCAGAAGCTCTCCTAGGAACATTGTTTCTTAGACTTAACTTAGGCATTGTCTCCTCTAAGAAGCTACCCTGAGGTCTGTCTCTCTCAGCCAGCTTTCTGTGTTCCCTTTCAGCATTTCTTATACTGTCTGTGAGTCTGTATCTCTCACCAGATTTGGGGTGTTGATAAGGGAGAGGGACTGTGTTTTATTCATGTTTAAGCAGTTCCCTAGTGCCCGGAACTTAACGTGCAATGATAAGTATTAGCTACGAACAATGATAATAACAGTGGTGACAGTAGTTATCTAGGTGCCCTCAACTGTAGACCCAGAACCTTAAGTCTCAGACTTTGAGAAAATTGCTCTTTTTGCTGTTGCTTTAACAGGACACCATGTGCTCTAAGTGTGGGTCAGGTCATGTCACAAGTAGCCATTAGCTGGACAGGTAGGTCATTAGTCATCAGCATGACCAGCTTTCTCTCCCCAGACCACCACATGGTAATAAGTGAGACAGGCCTGTCTCAGATCCTGCTGCTCTCTTGGTCACTAGTACCTCCAGGACCTGGCATGGCCCCTCTGCCTGTGAAGTAAGATCCCAAGGGAATTTCTTAGGCTTAGAACAAGGGACCAGCTATACTGGGGCTGAGGTGGCAATGAATGGCTTTTGTGGCTAAAAAAAATGTGTAAGGTAAAACTCTGAGTAATTCAGGCACTGTGTGTCCAGCCATGAAGCATTCCTGGCTGTAGTCCCTAAGCAGACTGTAGAAATTTCACAAGATGCTGTTTCTTTCTCCCTTTTCAGGGATTGTGGGAGGAGAAAGGAGAAGCATGTTCTTGGTTCATGAACCAGATGCTTTGTTTCTGTATCATTGCTCAGAAAAAAAATGAAAGAAAAAAAAGAAGTAGCCTTGGGCAGTGGAAAAGAAAAGGCTTTTGGTGTAAGTCAGGCTTGGGTTTAACTCCCAGCTCTGCCACATACAAG
>NW_011888810.1:11893601-11901522 GCF_000151845.1 Pteropus vampyrus
GGTCATTAGTCATCAGCATGACCAGCTTTCTCTCCCCAGACCACCACATGGTAATAAGTGAGACAGGCCTGTCTCAGATCCTGCTGCTCTCTTGGTCACTAGTACCTCCAGGACCTGGCATGGCCCCTCTGCCTGTGAAGTAAGATCCCAAGGGAATTTCTCAGGCTTAGAACAAGGGACCAGCTATACTGGGGCTGAGGTGGCAATGAATGGCTTTTGTGGCTAAAAAAAATGTGTAAGGTAAAACTCTGAGTAATTCAGGCACTGTGTGTCCAGCCATGAAGCATTCCTGGCTGTAGTCCCTAAGCAGACTGTAGAAATTTCACAAGATGCTGTTTCTTTCTCCCTTCTCAGGGATTGTGGGAGGAGAAAGGAGAAGCATGTTCTTGGTTCATGAACCAGATGCTTTGTTTCTGTATCATTGCTCAGAAAAAAAATAAAAGGAAAAAAAGAAGTAGCCTTGGGCAGTGGAAAAGAAAAGGCTTTTGGTGTAAGTCAGGCTTGGGTTTAACTCCCAGCTCTGCCACATACAAGCTGTGTGAATTGGGGAAAGATGACGTAACTTCACCTAGCCTCAATTTCCTGCTTTGTAAACTGGGCATGACACAAACCTTCAAAATTTTGTACGAGTTCTGGAGTTTGTATATTTAATAGCAAGCATGAGGGTGTCTTAACTTCACATTCAGTGACTGGTGCCGTTGTAGATCGTACGTGCTGGGTGAGGCCGATTCTGCCTCCGGCACTACCATACTCATTACTTTACCTAAAATTGATTTTCCATCTTTGGAAACAAAATCATAAGAGGTAAAATGCTTTCCTGAGGAATCCTGCTTTCTAGGACCCTACTGTAAAGCAAACCATGGCAATGGACACATTGCAAATACTGGGAATAAATTTTATTTTGAGTCTATCTGCAGTTAACTGAAGATAACACTTACTCATGTGAGAGAGGCTTCTAGAGAGAGCGAGACATCAGAGAAAGCCCTGGAGTGGGAGTCCGAACACTTGAATCATGATCTCAAAAGTACCACCTGTCCGATGGATGGCCATGGGAAAAAATAGCAATAATGAGTCTGTACAGTTTCTGGGAATTGCACCATTTATAAAGTGCCCTAACAAACAGCACATTTAGTTGCTTTAATGGATGTGGCACTTCTGTGACACACTGGGAGGTATACCAGTCGTAACGTTCTACGCTGTTTCACTTTATTTTTTCAGTAACTCTAAGAGGAGTGTCTTCATCCATAATTATTCTGGTTAATTTAAGGACTTTTTACCTCAGAGAGGTTCAGTGAAAGGTTATACAATCAATAATAGGTGACTGAATGAGGAGTTGAACGCCCAGGTCTGCCTGATTTCAAAACTGACATTCTACCCCATTGGGATCCCTAGGCCATAGGCATAGGGTTCTCAAAACGTTGCAAAATATATGGGACCCAGTTAAATTTTCACTTAAGATAATTTTTTTAGTCTGTCTGAAATATGTTGGCGTATCCGAAATATTACTTGTGCTTAAACATATTTGTTATTTGTCATAAATGAAAACGGGGCGTCATGCATTTTATCTGGTAACCCTGCTTAGGAGGCTGGTGTCCCATGAGCAGGTGAGAATTGCTATAGCAGAGCCTTTCTGGAGGGACCTGCGGTGGTTTTCATGGAAATGTGTCCTTCAGAAATAGTGAGCACTCTCTTCTGTGGTCGAAGTCGTTGGCCTTTTAGAAAAACACAGGGAAGGGAAATATCCGGAGGTGATTTCGGGTGTGTTTTCTAGACTGACTCGATATGGGTCTAGATATTCTAAAGAGGTGCAGAGCACGAATTCCAAATCACAGTTGACAGTGACATGTACCATGGGCGGACACCGTGGCCGGGGAAACTCCGGTTCACCCAGAAGCTCTCTCACTCTGACCACTCACAGGTCTCACCTGGGAGCCAGTGTGAGGACTTCACCTGAGAGCCTGTACTTACTGAAACCTTACTGTAGGCAGCCGCCAGGCTGGCACTTAATTTACGGTATGTCACTTAGTATCATGCCAGTGCTGTGAGGTTTGATAACCCCACTTACTGACTGACAGACTGAGATAGAGAATTCAAGGCCACAGGTCATGAGTAGCCAAGCTGAATCTGATGCAGTTCTGTCTGAACCCTATACCAGCATTTTGCTGTGTCGTTCATGGGAAGGCAGGAGTGTCACGACCTGATGACTGACTTTATAAATGTTCGTTGAGTAGTCCTGTGTAACAGTTCAGATTGTTCTTGTGCTACCTGAATGTTCTCCTGTTCATTTGCACCTATTTTGACTCAGTCTTAAAGGCCTATCTCAAACCCTATGTCTGGTACGATTGCTTCCTACCAATCATATTATTTTGTTAGGAAAACTGATCTCCCATGTATCAATCGTACCCTTATTCATAGCACACATATTTCAGATTTGGGGAAATAACAATTCTTTTATCAAGCTGGTAACTGCTGTGGCCATTGAAATTCAAACACGCTCATCCATTGCTTTTTGGTGGCATTGATTTGCTGGGTTTTCCTTTCTCACCCACTCATAGTTCAGTTATCTGAGTGAAAAGACTGAGCTAGAGCTATAAAAACATGATTGCATTGCTGCGGTAAGTTCTCAAACTCAGATGGTTATAACCTGATGTGGGACATTCCAATTTTAACTATCTACTGCTGTTTTTATTTCATAAAGCCACTAAAAACATCCTATACTGCTTTTATATACATCACTACTTTTATGGCTTTTGTGTCATAATAAAAGGCAGTCCATTGGAAGCTTAGGGTTTTTTTTTTCCCCCCAGTAGGAAAAAAATAGCCAACTTGGAATAAGACATTCCTGTCTAGTTTCTCTGCCTTCTAACTTTGTCCCATGCAATCAGTCTATGTTCCTCCAGGCTGCCAGACATTTTTCCCAAAAAGCTATTTACAAGGCATTGCCCTATTCAACCTTCACAGGGTCCCTATTGCATTTATTCATTAGGAGGTCCTACGTCTATAGCCGGGCATTTAAAGAAGCCCAGTGACTGGCCTTATAACTCACCATGTTAAACGAAACACCTAGTGTGCTCTCACTTCAGCATCTTGAGTACTTACGGTTTTATTCACAATGTGCCTTCTCCACAACTTCTGGGAAATGCTTCTGCCTTGCTCCTTTCCATCAATTTAATTCTTAAAAACCCAGCGTTCCACCCACCTTTTCCAGGAATTCCTCCCTGAGATTGCTCCTTCTCCTCACCCTTGGCAGAACTTACTGTCTCCTCTTTTCTTTCAAGACATCATTATGCCATCAAGTGATTTTGCTTGTTACTGTGAGTTCTCACTTGTGTGACCCTCCAAATCTAGGTCCAAAGTTCCCTTAAATTAGGAAGTAGATCTTTTTCTTGACCCTGCACTGTGCCTCTGGTGCACCTTGTGTTGATACATTAGAACAGGAAAGGACTGTAGGAGGAAACTCATCAGATCTCTCCTTTTCCAGAGGTTAACTGACTTGGTCCGCGTCACATGGAAGCTCCGCTGAAGCCCATACAGTGCACTTTCCAGGAACGAGGAAGAGCGAGATGGACAGATACACGCCATGCATGGTAAGTAGATATCAAACGTTTGATTCAAGGAGGGAAGTGGTAACTAATATGTCTAGTTAGTAGTAGAGATGGAAGTTACTCTCTAGTCCCACTAGACTCAGCAAAAGATAACCCACCAAGACGTTGGCAGAGCAGCCAAACAGGTTCTGGGAGACATGAGGTCTCTGAGCAGCATTAGAACCAACCAGTTACAAAGGTATGCGTTTAATCAGGGACCTGAACTCTCCTACTCTCCTCCCCAGTTAATTCTCTCCCTCCTGCTTCATGGTGTTTGCCATGCAGACTCCCAACCCACTTCACTACTGGTCAGCCTGAGGACTCGTATATAATTAGCAAATATATACTGTGATGTGCCCATTAGTTACCAACATTTATATCGCTGTGGAATCTCAGAAAAATCACCTATCCAGGCTCTGATAATAATCGACCCAGGAAGCCCTTAGAATTTTCAGACAGTTCTGATTCCTATAAAGTCCCTCATGGAATAAGGTCGGTCGCTTTGTTCATGTCAACAAACAGTTGTTGCTATTGGATGGTGTGTTTGACGCACTGCCACACACGGAGATTACAGCAAAGACATGGCCCCTTGTCTTCAGGGCGCTTTCAGTCCAAACAAAATCCTACTCCATGTCATCTTCTCCTCCCATTAAATCTTGTATCAAACTGAACGTTTGGATTATTATTGAATAATCCACACTATAGGCATCTAAAACACAATTCTTTCCTCCCCCATAGCATCTCCTCTCTTAGCTAACCATTATAGTACCCTCCAGTTCTTGCTAATAGGCTGTGATCTGAGTGCCTCCACATTCCTTGTCACCCCTACATCTGCCTGCCTCTCCCCCTTGGGAGTATGCGAGCTCTAAACAAAAGAGCCATGTGAACTCAGCCTTCAATACTGATAGAAACTCTTCAGTCCAACAGTCCCATATTAGAGGTCATACTCTAGGTTAGGTGAGTTAGGGCCAGAGCCTTCTCATTTATCCCTAGCATTGGAATAGCAACGTCACTGTTACCCAGAAGCCTAAGATCCAGCTTCCGGAGTGGGTGCTGGCTGTCCCTGAGTGGTACAACTTCAGGTGTCCTCGACTTTACCATCTCAGTCCCTCTCACATCCATCCTCAACATGGGTTTCACACATGCTCACCTGGCGTGGCCTGTTCTGAAAATTCCCATGATGCCCCTGATGTGTCAGAACCTCCTGAAAGTAATGTCATTTTGATCCAAATACAGGCTCGCTCTTAGCCACATAGCTCAAATGATAGTATTCCTGTAATGGGTGACTGTAATCTTTAATGAGAAAAATGTAATACTTGTTAATTTTGCATTCTACACATGTAATAATTAGTGTTTTATAGGAGATTAAAATAAGAGAAAGGCTGGAGAACAGTTTGTATGTGCTTACCTATTAGCAATATCTGCAGTCAGAATGATTCGTTCTGATCTATCAGATCTGACCTAGTGAGAATGTGAGAGCAGTTATCTGCCCCATGTAAGAAAAGCCATGGCCTCTCAGTGTTAATACCAGAGAGGGTCTGTCGAGAAGCTGGTATCTTTGAGGTCTGCCTCACATTGGGTTTTCTCATGCCTGTGCTTTTGCCACCATCAGCCTGACCCCGTGAAGGCCTGTGACATACCCAGTGTAGACGCCGGCTCTTTCTCTTTAGGTGGTACTAATAAAACAAAGATGGATCATTAAGGTAAAATTTTAATAGAGATTCACAATTAAGAAGGAAATCATAATATAACAACTTGAGCTCTATAGTCAGGCTGATCTCAAGTGTGAATTGTGGCTTGGCCAACTTTTATTTCTGTGATCTTAGAAAAGTCATTTAACCTTTCTGTACCAAAACTTCATATTAAAATTAAGAATTATAGCATTAACCACAGGGGAATGTTGTAAGGATACAGTGAGAACATGCTAGGTGCCCAAAGAATTGGCTATAATTATACAGAACAACAGTAATCTCACAAGTAAGGCCTGCTCCAGGTTCCCCGTAATTGTTAGTCTATTTTTATACTGTAAGTATCATCCAAGCACCAGTCTTTCAAGAACACACCTCAAATTTCAGACCCCAAAAATGATACTCTTGCCCTTCTCATCTCTTAAAATGCAAAGTATTAAACATATGTCATTTCACCTGTCTCCATAAAATTTTAAAGCAGCTACAGATGTTCTCCTCCACCAAGTGCTGGGTTTTGAGTCAGAAGGCCCGGGTGTGAATTCTGTGTCCTTTGCTGATTAACAGCGGAATCGGAATCAACTGGCTTCACCTCTCTGAAGAGAAGAGAGCTGTCTTCATCTGCAAAGAAGAACAATGATGGGTGACGGCAAGACATCCACCTCACAAGCTCCGTCAGGAGGATGGTATGAGGTATTATGTGATAATGCTTAAACTATAAAGTCCCCAATTAGTCGTATGATTGTAGGGACTCAAACTTCATGGCATGGAGAAGTAGCTCAAGGTCACCCACACTCTGGGACATGTTTAATGGAATGATCAACCTGTACAACCTTAGGACTTTTTTAGCCTTTGGCCCAAATCTGGTCCAGTTTTAAGGCAAAGCTCCCACATGCCCTCTAGACCAGATGAGCAAAAGCACACTGATTTTTTATCACATATGCCTTCAATGACACTTTTCCACAGTGGCTGTGTAAGGCTACAACTGTTTCTAGCTTATTATAGTCTAGTAGAATGACCTTAACGATATTCTAGTTTTAATTAGGAGGCTAGTGTGGCTCAGAGTGTCTACATAGCTTCTCACTCAGGGCAAGGTAGAACATGAGCACGAAATCGCCAGATCCCTGGGCTAATGCTTCAAGGTTCATGTAACTGGCATAAATAAGTCACCTTCATCCACGACACCGGAGGCGGTCGTGGTCTCAGGCACTATGGCCTCATACACGTCTTAAAATGGGGTTCACAGGTTTTACCTGAGATTGTTACAAATGCAAGATCTCAGGTCCCATTCCAGATCTACTAGATCACATTCTGCATTTTAAAAAGATCTTCAGCTTACTCACATGAACACTAAAATTTGAGAAGTGCACCTCTGGATTATTTCATGCCTAGGAAAAAATGTCTGATCCAGAGAAGCTCATCAACCCTCTGTCTGCTCACCTTTTTCTGATAAAGAGGTGGCTCTAAATTGAAACAGAATAGACCTGACTCTAAAATAGAAGGGAAAACCTGCCTTACGCTCTTCCTATGTTATATTTCATTCTCAAACATCAAGAATCATTCCATTAATTAACTTGGAAAACAAAATTACTTTAAATTACAGTCTAGTGCTTAAATAGCAGCAGTGCTAGAAACAATTTCTTGAAAGCTTCCTATGGTCGCACAAAGGAAGTCATTCTTGAAGAAAAAAATAAGAGCCCGAAGATAATTGCTTTTGGTTGGCACTCATGCAGGAAGTTGCCAAATGGCTGCCTTGACCCATTCGGTCTAAAAGTCACTTTCCAGCCATAATTAAAATCTATGATGGCTGTACCATTAACCGTGTCATGACACTGGTCCAGGCATTGAGAATTTCCCAGTTAAAACCCATCATGCATAGATCTTATCCCATGGAAGCTGGGCGAGGCTCCGTGCACACATGGCGGGTTCAGGAAATTGTCCGAGCTGGAATTCTGGTACCCAAGCCCATGTTTTCAAAAATACGTGAACGCTTCTTAGATCGAGGGAAAGACTGGAAATTGAGGTGCGGGGGAGAGTTCATTGTAGCCCTATGTGTTAGCTCCTTCCTATTCTTTGCACCTGCCTGCCTGATCAGTGATCTTTTAAAAGCACAAAAGTGGGCCATACCTATTACTGTAATTTTACATGTAAATTCTGTACGTGGTAGCTTATCCGTGGCTCTGAACATCATAGCATCAGGGATTATTCATTTCTTTGAGTGACTTCTGGTTCCTGTCCACATTTTTTCTTTAGGTTCAGCAAGGAGAGAACCTCTAGTTTGAGGCCTGAGAAACCACCCTGTAGCTTCAGGAGTCGGCCTACTCCGGCTCTTGTAATTGTCCCTTTCTTCTGAGACAAACTTACCTGTTGCTATTCACCAAGCTCTGAGGGAGGAAGGAAATGCCTAGAACCATACAAAGGCGAACAGGTGACACTAATGACTAATTAATGACACTAGTGACTAATACAAGTGCCACTTCCTTATATCAACCCAAATACTCATTTTTTTTTTTTACAGCACACACATCACCCAGTTTGACCGTCATCACAACCCCATAAGCAGGGCAAGTCTGACACCTTGAATTCCATTTTACAGAAAAACACAAGCCTGAGGCTCAGAGAGAGAACAGACTTGTTCCCAGTGAGGTCACC
>NW_011888810.1:11902473-11910555 GCF_000151845.1 Pteropus vampyrus
ACGGTGACTTCTCTGCAGCATCAGGCTGCCCTGGGACCCGATGGGCGAGGGGCGTGGATGCCCAAGAGAAGGCACCGAACGGGACCCTGCCCGCCCCATCCCCTGATGAGTAAAACACAGGCCTGCACACATTCCTCAGACCAAACGCCACATGTCCCTGTCCTGTAAATGGAAGTTCTTTGCACAATGTCTGTAACACGCTTCAAGTGAGCGTGAAAGAGCAAGCTGACAGTTTTGGGTCATGGGCACCATCCCTGGGGGCAGACACAGGCAGTGTGACATGGGAAGACCGAGGAGGAGGTGGGGGCCTAAGGAGGGCTGGGAGAGGGGGTTCGCCCCCCAGGGTGATGATCAAACTGTTCCTTTGGGGATGCAGGGAAGATGGCGACAGGACGGAGAGGCAGCAGTGGAACAGAAGGGAACACGGCTTCCTCTTCTCCACTGGGGAGGCTTCGGGAACGTGAGCTAGGACGCGGATCTGCAGCTGGAGGCAGAGCTGCCTGGGTTCGAGAAGAAGAGTGAGGACAGGCATCAGAGGCATAGCAGCAGCCAAGTCACCCGAGCCGTTGTGACAGAAATAGAGAAGGTCCAAGAAATAAGGATGTGGAACCTACGGATTCCATCTTCCGTGACTCACTCAGCGGGTTGTCTCCCCAATGCCAGAGCCCTCTGCACCTGGGGTGAGCTCCATCGTTTCATTACCACACACACGCCTTGTCTGTTGAGCCCTCCAGCTCCACCCGGGAACCTGGAGTCCACAGGTGCGCTCTGACAACACTGAACCTTGCCAATCCCACCTCCCTGAGGAGCGTGAGACTGTCCTCCACTGGCAAGGCTGAGGGAGAAGGACTCACGATGGGACAAGACTGTCGATGTGTGCCCAAAGCCATACTGACACTGACTCAACTCCCCTACGACTGAGCCAGCCCTGAACATGGACGCTGTTCTGAAGGTAGCCAATCTCCCCCACAGACAGCAAAACCTCGGTGGCCTCATCCTTACCCTTCCTGCGTGGGACTCCAGCCTGACTGCATGAGCTCTCCATGTCCTAGTCCCTAATAAGCCCTCCTCCCTCCCTCCCTGCCAGCCTCCTGGAGGCTCCCACAGGCCTCAGAGTGACACACCGGTGGGGGCTGTCCAAATCCACCCACCTCCCCGCTTTGGCTCCCACTTCCATCACATGGTATGTCGCCCTCCCTCCCGAGCTGTCATTCATAGGAGCCTGCCCCTGTCTGGGCCCTCATTCTCATCACTGATAGAACTAGCGATTTGGCAGTGCCAACTGAGCTCAGATTCTCTTTCCATGTGACAATTTTGAGGCCACCTCCACCCCGCACACTGGGAATTCTCTATGGGAGGTCCGTTCATGAGACACGGAGACCAAAGCTATACAGCCGCCTCCTAAAGCTTGATATGGAGGGAAGCTAACAGAGGAAGAAGGCAGAATAGGAGAGTGGGAAACGCCCCCATCGGGAGAGACACATAGTTTAAATTCTGCCTCTAACATGTACCGTTGTAAGATGTGAACAGTTTTCTTAGGGATGATAACGACGTCATGAGAGCTACTTAAATAAGTTCTTACCACGATACATGATGACCTACTCTGCATGCAGCCTGATGTGAGCACTGTATAAACTTGACACCCCCTTGAACCTGTGTCATCCCTAGAAACTAGGGTTGATTCCCATTTCATAGATGGAAGGAGTCAGGCTCAGAGAGAGGAGACCTGAGCAAGAGCACACGGTGACTTGGTACCAGAGCCAACAACTTCACGTTGGTCTGGACATCTCCAAAGCCCACAGCCTTCTCTCCCCGCCCTCGCCCGTGTCCTCCCTCTTTGCCTCTTCCACCCATATTGGGAGGAAATGTCAAGTATAATTCCTGAATCTTGAGCTTGGAAAGTCAGGCCAAGAAGTGCAGCAAATATAGTACACATGACATATCTAGTGGGAAGCTAAAAAATGTCAAGTTTTGAAACCATGAATTATTTTCCTTCTGTTTCCTCAAATCAGAACAAGCCCATCTGCGTGTGGTTTTCCTAAGGCAATATGCTGAGAACTTCTTCCATCCAGGTCTGTCCCACTATCTTAAGCCTCCCATGACACTATCTGAAGCAGCACAGAAAACATGAGACTTAGAAAAATGGAAGCTACCTTGTGCTAGATTTCATAAGCCCTAGCAAGTCCTTGAACCCCAATCCAAAGTACCCAGCCTAACTGCAGATCTCTATGCTTCATTTCATAAGAAAACATGGCTTCATTCCTCGATCGACCGATACTGGGAAAAGTAAGCGAAGGAAGCGTGTTCAGCGATCGCCATCCATTTTCCCGTTAGTCCTCATAGTACCCAGGCAGGATACGTGCTGTTATGGCTCCCACTTCACAGATGAGGCTCAGCCAGGTAGAACAGTTTCATAATCAGTGACTACTAAACACCAAAGAACACTCACTTGGGCAAGCACATTAGTGGGAGAGCTGGTTTGAACTAAGGCAGCTGAACTGCGGAACACTGGAGCAGTGACAGACTCTTTAGAAGAAAAATGTAATCCAATTTTCCCATTTCCAAGATATAGAAACTGAGTCTCAGACAAAAAGATGTGCCCTGTAATTATTGACATTATATGTTCAGTCTTTAGACTTATCCAGTTAGGCTCTTATTTACTTATACTTCCAATTACACATCATTTCTTAAGCTCTCTAAGAACTAATTACCGGTAGGAGATGCCTTCAGTATCCTGCCCAGATCCTTTCTCCTGAGTGGGTGCACCCATCCCCCAGCTGTGAACGCTGCTAAAAGCTCACAGCTGTAATCTTCTCTGGACGATTGCCCTTGACTGATGCGAGCACATGATCAGAGTAGGCTGCAGTTATTCCCATGCTGTGCCCTCCACAGTGAGCACATGGCCAATGAATGACTGATTCACTGGGGCCCCAAAGCTCAAACCCGTAACTTCACGATAGGACAACTTTCCAGAGCTCCGCATAAAACCAGGCTAAAACAAGTCTCCATTCGAGAAAACACCCTTCCTCAGCTTAATTTTTTCTTCCCTATTCTACCTCCCCTGTCTTTTCCTAAAAACACCGCTTCAGTAAGTCACTTGCACAAGATTCATCCCTCAGGCTCCACTTCTAGGGAACCCATCCTAAGATACCATCTAAGGAAGGAAGGGGAACATCACACAGGCAAAAGTCAGTGAGAGTAGACAATGAAATCACTGCCTTGCAACTCCTCCCTGGAGGCTGCTACTAGAATGTTTTATAGGTGCTGCAAATAAGAACTCAGTGCTAAACTTAGCCCCATTTAAACTTAATGGGACTTTAAAGACATCTGGTCAACTCCTTCGTTTTAGCAGTGGGATGGCTAACACCCAATGAGGGGAAGCAACTTACCATCTCACACAGATTTCAAACCTAGATCTATTCCCCACAGGTAGTATGATCAGACCAAAGACATTCTCATTCCTACTATGCAATGTATGTCACCAGCTCCAACAGGTGGGAGAACTTATTTGTAGTGATATGGCTGCTCTCCTAAACTATTGCTTAAAGAATGAAATTCATGCTCCTTGGCCTGATGTTAGGTACTTAAACATGGCAATGCCCTCAAGCCTTTGTGCTTGACATCCATGCTCCCCAAGGTGAACTGAGTTCCATGTCCCCTCATTTGCAAGCATGATGTACACTGGTCTATACTAGAATACACACACACACACACACACACACACACACATAATTACCACATAAAATACAACTGTCCAGTTTAAATATGAATTTCAGATAAACAACTATTACATTTTGGTACAAATATGTCCCAAATACTGCATGAGACATACTTATACTAAAAACTATTTCTTGTTTATTTAATATGGCATGTTGTTTACTTCCTCCACCTGAAATCTTGAGCATGTTGTTTACTTCCTCCACCCTACCCTGTAGAGTCTTATAAAAAATCCTCATTATCCAAAACCAGTTCAAATTGAACCTGTTATGGACAGCGCTCTCTCTTTGGGGCAGAATGCCACGGACTCTGCTCAGCTAGAGGACCACTTACAGTATTATAATGTGTTATCATGAATGGCTTCGATTCTGGGCTCCCAGCAACCGCATGACGAGGGTCTTGGCTTCCATTCATACATTTATCCATGCACACAAGCATGCACTCACTCATTTATTGAATTGTATGTACTTGGCATCTTTGTGTCCAGCACATGTGGGTATAGGATGCACACATCAATAAATGAAATAAGACATGATCTCTGCCATGATAGGGCTTGCAACCCAATGGATGAAGAAGGTATTGAACAAGTAAATAATTGATTTTAAATTATTATCGGTCCTACGGAAGGAGCAGACCAGGTACTCTGATAGAGAGTAATGATGTGGAAAGTAGCTGGAGTGGCCATAGAAGGCCCTTTAGGGAGATGATATTTTAAATAGAATCTAAAGGATAAGAAGTAGCCAGTTGTATGAAGAACAGAGGACGGGAGTTTTCATTAAGAAAGCACAGCCTGTGAGAAGGGCCTGAGGCCAGAAAAAGCTTGTCATTTTGAACTTATTGGAGGAACGGAGTAGCCAAGAGAGACAAGCATGAGATAAGCAGGGAGCCATAAATAGTGGCCAGATCATACAGGACCTTACCAACCATGTTAAAGAGGTTAAAGTAAAGTGGGGGCGGGGATGGGGGTGGGGAGGTGATAAAGGGTCTTAGCCTGAGAAATGACACCATCAGATTTGTATGTTTGAAAGATCATATTTACTAATAGAGGTCCCCACCAGAATTAAAAATAGAACTACCTTTTGACCCAGCAATTCCACTTCTAGGTATTTATCTGAAAAAATCTAAAACACTAATCCAAAAAGATATATGCACCCCTATGTTCACTGCAGCGCTATTTACAATAGCCAAGATATGGAAGCAACCTAAGTATCTATCAATAGATGACTGGATAAAGAAGAAGTGATACATAAATACAATGGAATATTACTTAGCCATGAAAGAGAATATCTTACCATCTGCAACAACATGAATGGACCTAGAGGGTATTAAGACAGAGAAACACAAATGCCATATGATTCCACTTATATGGGGAATCTAAAGAACAAAATACACAAACAAAACAGAAATAGACTCATAGATACAGAGAACAAATTGATGGTTGCCAGATTAGGGGGCTGGGTAAAAAGGGCGAAGGGATTAAGAAGTACAAGTTGGTAGTTACAAGACAGTCATGAGGATGCGAAGTACAGCATAGGGAATAGATAGAGTCAATACAGTAACAGTTATGTATAGTGTGGATACCACACTATCGGGGGATCACTTTGTAAATTATATAAATGTTTAATCAGTATGCTGTTCACATGAAACTAATACAAATATTGAATGTCAACTATAATTGAAAAATAAAAATTAATAAAGATCACATTTACTGCTGTGAGCCTCTTTCGCCTTTGAACCCGCAACATCTACACCGGACGCACTTAATAAACATTTGTTAAATAAATGGGTCTGTTCCCTTACTTGACCCTGGCTTTCCTCGTTGGAACTTCATCCTGATGTTCGTTCATACAGGTAGAATGCTGTCTCGCTATATGTCCTCACTATTAAGAAAGTCATCGGAGGGGTATTTCGAACTCTCAGAATGCCTGTTTACTTTGGAAGGACTTTGGTCTACAGGAAGAACTGAGATATAACATAGCAAACTTTCACCAAGTAGCATCTTGGCTTTTAAATTAAATGTCAGCACTGGTTTTCCACTGGGAATCTGGCCCAGGCTTCTGGAAGGGAAGTTCTGATCAATAACATCGGCCAGACCCCCAGTCTGGGGAAGAAGAGAAACTGCCGTCAGGGAATGTGGGGAATGGCGGTACCTGCTCCCAGTGTGCAGATGCTGGGACACGGGTGGCCCATCCCAGGGTGTGTATGACCAGCAGTGGGCAGGACGGGATCTTTCCATTGCTCTGGAGGAGAAAGTGATGGAGGGAAGAAGGATGTGCTCCACTTCCTCACAGTCTACCCTCTCCCTGCAGTGAAGACCCAGCACTGAAGGTCTTACAGGGCTTAGGACCTAGCGCATAGGTACCAAGAAAGGTGTTAAGTTCCAAGGTTGAAGGAGGAAAAGACAGGAGGGGAAGGAGAGTCTCTTTTCTTCTTTATTTACTTCTTTTTGGCCAGGAGTTTTCTGGACTCAGTAAAGCCCGTATCCCTTATATCAGGACTCTAGGGTATCCAAAACTGCCCCCAGTGTGCTGAGGTTTTATGGTTTACTGTTCCCCCTCTCTTTATCAACCCATCTCACCCCAAAAATACCTTAAGGTCTTCTGGTCCGCCCTACCCCTCCTGTGCACCAGCAGAAGGCTCCACATCCTGCCCTGAGCACCACTTGCCCTGCATCTAGACCCTCCTCACACCTTGGCCGTTGTCCACTTCATGCTACAGTCAGTTACATCCCATGGACATCAGCTCCCTCGAGAACAAAGAATACCAGCTCTCCCTCTCTGAATACCCTGCGAGGCCAAGCCCCATTCTTGGAGGAAGCAGAGAAAAGAGGCAGGAGCAAGACCTGCCAACTAGCATTTCCATGAACATCTCATTTCATTTTCACGGTGACCCTGTACAATGGTCATTCTGCTATCTACATTTTTCAGATGAAAGATCTGAGGTTCAAAAAGGTTAAGCAAAGCCTCCAATCACCTGGGTATTAAGTGACGAAGTCTAAACAAGTCTAAGCCCATGGAACACCAATGCCGATGCCCCCACCCCCAGCGGTCAAGCCTACCCCAAACAAAGCTACTTAACTTTTTAAGAATATTTGCCTCCCTTTCCTATCTGCAACACACTCTTCTCCTGCACTTTCTGCAAAGATCATTTGTACCCACATCTCACACCTCTCCCCCACCCTTCCCTGAAATCTGGTGTTTAACGGGAGTGAGCTTGCTAAGCCTCCTGCAAACATGACAGGAATGTGGGCACTGTCTGGATTCCAAGGGACCAGATTGGACCAGAGGCACCAGAGCAGACTACATCTGCTACACGTGCGATGAGACATTTTAGTCTTCACTCCCTTTGACGATCTCATCTGGAACGTTCACAGTCTCAGGGAAGGCAAACATGATAGTCACCGGCAAGGATTTTCTTTTGTACCCTTCTCTGCAGGTCAGCAGTGGTTAACTATGGACAGAAGTCTCCTTCTGGTACCCATTGCCAAAAAATAAAGTCTCCTCTGCAAGTCTGAGACAATTTTCAGGATCAAGCCCCCGGTCCCTAACTACAGCTGTGGTCTGTAAGTCTACGCACAGGTGGGCTCTCACTACACAGAGGGCCAAGAACGTCCGGTCTCAGGACCTTGGCAGGAATGCAAGCTCCACACCCCTGGTAGTGCTTGGTGGTGCCGTTTCCTCTACCTAGAATTTGCTCCTGTCTATGTTTCCTTGTGAATTTCTTCTCACCCTCCAAAATCTATCTCGAATGACCCTTTCTTGAGCTCTCTCTGAATCCCTGTAACCTTTTCAGCAGGATGAATCACTTCCGAATGTGACGAGAACATAGCATCTTGTACGAGCCTCTTATCATCATTCACTCGGCAAATATGTATGCTTCACCTGCTATGTACTAGCTGTAGGGATACAGCAATGGACCGAAGAAACCGAACACCTTCCTTCACGAGGTTTATGTTCCGGTGTATAAACGGCCCTGTCATGCGAGCCTCCTCCAGTACACTGTGCTGCCAGCAAAGAACCCTTAACTCCCATCTTTGTTTCTCCAGGGGAAAGTATGGTGTCCAGCACTTGGCAGACATTCAATCATTGTATTTATATTCAGCTGGGGAAGACGTATGTCATGACTTGCCAGGAAATCTGGCTCTGCCAGAAACAACCTGTATGATTTCTGACCAAAACCAGTTCCCAATCTCAGGCGTAGTGTCCTTGCTGAAACTGAGAGCCCGCGAGGAGGTGCTCAAAGGGGTTTCCTGGAGCAATAGGCTTCAAATGAACCGTATAATCCACAGTGTGTTTTTCATAGGAGAAGGAAAAAATTAAAGGCTCTGGGCTGATCTTAACTGGATTTAGACCCAGAGTTACCAGG
>NW_011888810.1:11913400-11922218 GCF_000151845.1 Pteropus vampyrus
ATAGTAACAACTCAAAAGGATGCGAAGATTTAGTAATAGAATTTGTTTCCCTTCAAATTGGTGCCCAGATATAGATATATTTTATATACAAAGTACTTAAAACAGTGGCCCACAGTAATCTCCCAGAAAGTCTCAGCTTTTACTATTGGCCACATACCCATCATCAGGCCAGGTCCCCCTGTAACGCTGCAGCCTGAGACACAGTGGAGCACTCTGTTCCCTGCCCATGGCGTGCTGCCAAACCCCTGCACCCTTGCCCACGCCTGTCCCTCCCCTCAGACTGACCTTCCCCCATCCAACGCCTGCTCGTCCAATTCCTTCTCTTCAAAAGCTCAGTTCAAATGGTACCCCCATTATAAAGGCTTCAAGATTCCCACCTATCCTCTAAGACCCCATAGCTTTCTCTCCCATCTTGCCGTAGAGCAGCCCACCTCCTCGGCCTAATCGCTCTCTGCCTTACATTACGGTCATGTACGCCCTTGACTGTCTCTCATTCGAGTCGCAAGTTCCTTGACAGCATGGCCTGGTTGAAATTCTTCTGTCCCCTTCTCTGTCTGCCACAGTGTTTGACAGACACACAGTGATATTAAACGTACGCAGTGATGCTAAATGACCAAGTGAACGGTGTCATCTTAGGAACCCTCTGCAGTGACACCATCCCTGCCCACCTCGGACTTCCAATCCACTGCTGCGTGAACACTGGGGCGTCCTCTCGATGGGTAGGTAGATGGGTAGACTCACCGTGCCCTGGGGACGACCGCAGTGCCTGGGGCACGGCCGGATGGCCGCGGCATCATGAGAAGTTTGAGGCTCAAGCTGGGTCGTCACGTGAACACAGGTATTGATCATGCTGGCTCAGAGCACATCGGAAGCTACAGCCCTCCTGTGGTTACGTGCCCACACACCTCGCCAGCTCATCACCTATCTCAGAGTTCAAGTTTTAATTTGAAGTGCAGTGTCTGACCCAACTGAAATGGAATCCGGGGAAGGTCGAATCCTATTAAGTCACCAGACCATAAAGCAGAACTAGGTATAAAGTTGACAAATTGCTTCTCCCCGTGGCAGCAGCTGTGAAGCACACACAGCAAGGCTGGGCTCTGACCCAGGGAAGGGCCAGCGATTCCCTCCTTTTGCCCAGGGACTGGTCTCAGTGTGCCACATCCTTCCCCACACACGGGGATTAAGCGTTTAACAACTAAGTGTTTAACATGGGTCCTTGTATTTTACTTTCCAATTTGAAGAGAACCTGGGCGTACCAGGGCCAGCTGGCCTGCGGGATGACAAGTCCACCGCAACCCTTTAACAAAGCATTTCTGCTAGTTGTGCACAAAGTTAAAATTGCACAAGTCCCAGAACCCTGCCCTTTCCCTCCCAGAGAGTCCTGGGTGGAGCCAAGGGTGTCGATCACACGCTCCTGAAGAGAGTTCCCCTGCCTCCACCGGAGTGTGCACCATGCTCCTGTTGTTATGCTCTGCCCCAAAGAGATTGCGTCCGTGGGCGAGGCAAACATTGTGGACATTTGATCTATGTTAGCCCCCAGAATTCTCCCTACAACCATCATGTCAGTATTATGGTCCCCACCGTAAAAATGGGCAAAGAGAGGCCCGGCAACGATGTTACTTATCCAAGGGCAAAGAGCTAGTACGAGGTCGAGCTGGGATATAAGGTTCAGTCTTCCTGATTGCAGATGTTTTAGTCCATCACACAACACGCCTCTCCTTGCTGCCTCCAAAGCCCCGACTTCGGTCGACAACGGCTTCGATGAAACCTAAAAAGCAGCATTCTCCACCTGCGGTGGACCTTACTGGCTTTCGCAGCGAAGTCATCCATTCCGTTGCAGGGTCTTTCAATGGACTTCACAACTTTCCAGAAACACGCGGCTCCGAGTTTTGCAGACAGCTCTGCTGTCGGCCCCTGGCTTCGGTGTTTCTCCCGAGGCCCCGCCCATTCCACCCAGACAGCGCCTGCGCGCAGCCTCGGCGCCACGCTGACTGCCCCGCCGCCGGCCCCTCGTTCTCATCTCAGAGCCCGTGGTCTAGTGAGCTGCCAGAGAAAGCTCCGTCCTCTGAACGGCAAGCATCATTGCTCAGATAAAATTCTGAACTGGGACTCACACGCCATAGCTAGGGGACACTTCCTCCTACGTAAGCACACTAGTGAACCTCTGTAAGTGCCAGTGTCCCCACTTGTCAAAGGGGATACTGTAACCGTGCCTCCCTCCTTGGAATGCTTTGTAGATAAAATTCTGGTCCTGTCTCATGCATAGAAAGTGCTTAGGGCAGTAACTACAACAGAGCGAAAGCTCAGTACATGCTGGCCCCATCCTCCTCCCCATCAGCTGCTCTGTCTGGTCCCAAGTCGCCAGCGGCCACAGGGCCGGCAAGCCCACCTTTTGCTACTGTGAAAAATAAAGGGATTGGTTGAGGAGGTGGGGGGGGGGTAGCCCTGGGCCCTCCGCGTACTACTGAGAAGCTGTGATTTCCTTCTTACCTTGGACCCAAGACGAGACCCAACATCAGCTGCTCTCCTAAATGCCTTGCCTTCTGATTTCAAGCCATTCGCACTGAAAGAGACTAATGTGCCCAACTTTCGTCCTTTGGGGTTCAAATCTTTTCAGGGCATTCATATTCCTCATGAAAGACGCTCAAGAGGACCCGTCCCTCTGGCCCTCTAGACACTGGATCCACTGGGAAAACCTTTATTTCTCAAAGAAAATAGAGACAGAACTTGGGCCACTGTTCTAGTGCCTGGATCTTTGTCCCTTCCCACTTCTTCAGTGAAAGTCAGTGATCGCCAAAGGCAACCGCATCCATTCTTTCATTCACACTCATTAACTTGTTATTTGAATATATTAACTCTACCCAGGAGATTCCAAATTCTGAGTTCTTTCAGATATATATCTTAATTTTTAAAGCTTAAAATTTATAATAAAAATAATATTATGAGTCTGATAGTATATTTTGGATGAAAGCGGATGTTTCTACCTTTTCTGCTGCACTCTTCGCATTCCTTTATGCCGTCAGAGTCTACCAAAGATCTGTTATACACCAGGCACTTTGCTAGGTATCAGGAATACAGACAAATAAATCCAGTGTGGATCCCAGAATTAGAATGGAAGTGTTTACATGGTGCAGTGGAAGCACAGATGAGGGTAAGCTCGGTTCTCCCTTAAAGAATGACGATCTGAGGCCATTCCACTCTTGGAAAATGCCTTCCTCCGTCAAGTTGTGGCTCAGAATTCATCTCCTCAGGAAAGCATTCTTAACAAACCATGGCAAGTTTCAGAAAAGTACAGAGAATTTCAAAGACTCAGGGTCACTGGGTTCCATCCAGATTTCCCCGACAGGTTTTAGAACAGATCCCAGTGAAATTATTCATTCCATTCTGGGGAGTTTGACCTGGGAAGTAACTAGCTCTGGAATACAGGCATTTCCCAGATGTTCTCCTGAGCATGAAAAAAGAGGAGGAAACTAGGGAACTTCTCAGCAGCCTAGGGAACGTAAACAAGCAACTTCCCAACCCTTTGGGGTTTCTATCCCAATCAGTGATCTTGGGAATTTCATGCAGACCACACTGTGCTGCACCCCCACTCTCACTGTGGGTGTCTTCATTTTGTATGTGGGGGATGGGCCGTGGGTTCTTCGCTGGGGAAAGTTCAGAAAAGGCATTGTCGTCTATGAAGTCAATTATCATATTCAACTCTGAAGAAAAACAGCCCCTTGGGTATGAGAATAATTAGCAACCATTTCACCCAAGGGGCTGTTTTTTCTTCAGAGAGTAACAAAGGGTTCTTCATTCTCCTACATGTTTCGCTATTAGTGCTTCATTTAACGCCAGAGGCATCAAGAACGACCCGCTTCGCACCTACACCATTCCCATGACTGCACAGGCACAAGAATTGAGAGAGAGAGATGAGGAAGACTCTGATCTTTGCTTAGTACAGTTTTCAACGTTCCTAATCGGATTTCAGAAGACATGATTATTTCCATTCAGTGTCTTCTCTACTGAATGTAAAAGGAGAGACTCAGGACTCATGTCAACGTTCCAGGTTCTCACGTGATGAATCTAAAGAATATCACTTCTTATGGGCAAGTCCAGCGGTTTATGAACTCACGATCATGCCTTCCACCAATGGGACAGTGGGCCCGAGATTTACATATCAAGTCAAAGTCTGTATCCTGAGACCCAGTTATCGTTGAACAATCCAAAGCACCCAAGACCCAAGTTCATCATCTCTCCCCTCCCTATATCTTCCCCACTGCGGGTGTCCCCATATGGGTGAAGGAGGTCACCCTGTCATTCACTTCAGAAACCTGAGCACCATCGTGCATCTCCTCCCCCTGGGTCTTCAAGTCTTATTGAATCTCTTCTTAAAATCATAATACCTGCGACCTTTTCTACACTCCCACCCGAACAACAGGTTTAGCTTCTTATCACTTCAGGCTTGAATTCCTTGAGCATCTCCCTAAGCTTTCTCCCACCACAAGGTTGACCTGCCCTTCAAACTTCCCCAACTGCTAAAGTAATCTTTCTCCAATGTAAATCTCATTAAGTCACTAACTTCTTTACATGATTGCTCATTCCCAAGCCTTTTCTAGTCCCTGAAGAGCCCTCCATAATCTGTATCCAGTCCTACTCTCTAAATACACTCTATGTGCTGCTCTACGAGAGCATTTACATCGCTTCATCGTCAACTTTCTTTTACTATTTTGATTTTGTTTTCCCTGGCAAACTCCTCTCTCAATCTGAGAATCGCTGTCTTAATAAGTGAAAGTATTATAATTATTAATACACAGCCTTACGTGTCCAAGTATATTAGTGATTATAATACTGGGAGTTATTTTCTATTTGCTGCTCTTGCTGGTCATTTCATTACTATTCTTCGTTCCTTCTCTGACTTCTGCTAAATTGTTTGAGGTTCCTCTGCTCTGCTTCCCCTGACCTGAATAGTAAATGGTTTTGGGGTGTGTACTCTATTTTGGGGTGTGTACTCTAGATCTATTTTGCTAATTGTTACCTTATGCTTTTGATAAACATATTTGAACATGATTATTCTGAACAATTTTAGAGATAATCAGCATCATTATTCTACACATAACAAGAATCTCAGCATGCTTTAAATTCCATCTGCCTCCTTCATACATCCCCAGCACTCTGCATTTGGAATCAGCTGAAATATTTTAGTTAGAAAAATAATTTTTAAAAATCAACACATTTAAGAACAGGGTTTTTTTTTCTGGTTTATTTTCTCACAATTGTTTATTTTATTCCACTTGTTCCTTGGATTTTCCCCCTTTGCTTATAATTCTTTTTGAGGGATCTGCACATGGCAAATTTTCCAAATCTTTGCATATCAGAAAATCTATTGATTTTACCCCAAAACCTGAATTAAATGTTTTTGGGCATAGCAACCAGATTCAAAGTTAATTGTCTGCCTGACATTAGAAAACGTTGTTTCATCATCTGCTGCACCCAGTGCTACTCTGAGAAGTCCCATGTCACCTGATTCACATCCTGTCACAGGTCATTGGTCCACCTACCCCACTGTGCCTCACCCCAGAAGCTTTTGGAGTTTCCTAAAATTTCACCATATAGAGTCTTATACGGATTTAATTTTCCATTTATTCTGCCTGACATCTAAGAATGTCTTGTGATCTAAGAACTTACTGGATTCTCAAATCCTATGAAATCATCTTTTATCATGTGTTTGAGGTATTGCTGGGTTCGTTCTCTATTCAACTCATGTGCTGATGCTTCTTTTTCCAACAATCTGGTTTTTAATATCTTGGATCTCTAGCTATTTTGTCTGAGATTATGAAGAACTACCAAACTAAGATCTAAAAGGTGTTCTCATTAAGTAGAAAAATTATGCTGAACTGAGCTGTTACCTGGATTGACTAGGTTTAAAACAAATGTGTTAATTTAATAAATCTAGTTCTCACTACAGAAGTTCCTAAAAGGCCTGGACAATTGAGCATTTAAATCCTCAGATGGAGACAGGGGAGGCAAACTACAGCTCTGGATGACTGTCTGACCACATTCTTCTGTGGCTGTCTATCAAAGACCCCTCCCCAATCATACCCTTGCAGTCAAGGCACCCCTGGTCACACATGTACAAACCTTCGAGACAAGTGAATGACTCCAACGTACCCTAACAAAACAAAACAACAAAAAACAATGTCCCCACACGTGTCCACATTGCATACACTCAACAGCTGAACCAGTGACATGTGATGCAGATGAACCAGGGAGAGCACAAGCAGGTCTTCGCTTTGTGTACTCCGTGACCTTGGTACTTACATTCTCAACTTAACGGTTACATTACCCTACGGTTCGCATTTCATACCTAGTCTCATATGGAAGACATGTAGCTAGTGAATGATTTTGAAAGCCTTGGAAAAGCAATGAGCTCCAAATAACAAAAGCACATGTTAGAAGATGTTATTAACTCCCTAGCTATCCTCCAGAGTGTTAACAGCACCCACCCTAGTAGTAGGGAGTCTGATGTTGGTACAAAGTTCCTGGGTCTTGACTTCGGGGTTTTCATTGACTCCAGAGTCACACGTCATGTGTCTCAGAAAAGACAACAGTCACCTGCAAGATCTCCTCATCACTCTCCTGCTAAACCAAAACTCTGGGGACTCCAAGGGGAAGGTGGAAAGACTGTCAGACTGTCAGCCCTCTGCAAGGTGGACACGGCGACATCCGCCTGAGCCTGTGATCTAGTCCCTCCGATATCAAGGGCATGCAGTCTGGAAAGTTTAATCTTTAAAAAAAAAGAAAAACAAAAGCAGGTGTTATAGTTCTGGCTTTTGCAACCCTTTCCAGTCAAGGCGTTACCCCGCCCCTGACAAAAGAGGAGAAAGTAAAAACGAAGCTCAAACAGCCATAGTTTTCTAACGTAAAAGAAAGAGAAAAGAACTGATATCAAGAAATCTCATGTTTATCTGTTGGCTTCACACACACACACACACACACACACACACACACACACACACACACACACACACACAATAGCTGACCTGTGAAAAATGTGGAGGTTAGGGGCACCAATGCCCATACAGTCAAAAATCTGCATACAACTTTTAACTCCCCCAAACTTAAGTTGTCCCTCAGTATCTGCAGGAGGTTGGTTCCAGGACCTCCTGCGGATACCAAAATCCTCGGATGCTCCAGGCCCCTATACAAAATAGCAGAGACCAGTGCATAGTCAGCTCTCTGCATCCAGAGACTCCCAACCATGACCAAAATCAATACAGGTGCTTACTGAAAAAAAATCCAGGTTTAAGTGAACCCACACAGTTCAAACCCATGCAGCTCACGGGTCAACTGTAGATAGAGACATAAAGATATGGACGTACATTTTCTCAACATAATCCTTTGAGGTAGATGCAATTATTTCATTATTGTATATGTGAATTCAGTCATAAAGTAATAAAAACGAAATCCCTGTATTCATCCTTAGCCCTCGACTAAGTAATAATGTATTCTTGGTTATTATTTTTCCCATCTGATGGCCTGGTACGGTATCTGTTTCATTTGTCCCAGTATCCCTCTGACTAGCATAGAGTCTGAAACACAGGAGGTGGTCAATGAAACTTGACGCCTGTCTATAAAGCCTCCCATTCTTCATTATAACTTGTGTCATTGTCAAGAGCTGTCATACCAGCTCTTCATTGACTCAATGAAATTTCACTGATCACCGACTACGTGCCAGACCCTCTGCTAGGCAGAGCAATATAGGAATGAATTAAACGAAAAGCGTTCTTGACCATATAATGAGATAAATAAGAATACATTATTACTTAGGTGTGGGCTAAAGAACGGTAAAGGTCACTGGGAAGGAGATGAGCTCAGAAGTGGGAGAAGGGGTGGGTGGGGAGAAGGTGATACCTAACCCTCCACTGACATCAGGGTTAGGGAAACATCTCTCTCAAGAGGACATCACAACCCTTTATCACTCCCGCACTCCTCAAACTCCATGATCACGACTTTGTTGCCTTTGGAACGCACACACGCACACAGCAGATATCGTATTTCCTACGTCTAGCGTTGCCAGATTTAGCACATTAAAATACAGGATTCCAGTTATATTCTAATTTCAGATAAACAATGATTTTTTTTTTTAGTATTTCTCATAGAACACACTTATACTAAAATATTTCTCTTTGTTAATCTGAAGTTAAAAATTAACTAGGTGTCTTGTATTTTAACTGTCAAAACTGCTAGACACTAAATAATTTTAAAGTTAAATAGAATAAAATACAGATTTTATTAAAATAGAGGTTGGCGACTTAAGTTTGGGTGTTAATCATATATATATATAAATTCTCAAGAAGAGTTAACTTTCAAAGAAGAAAGCAGAATCTGCTAACCTTTTTATCTTTAAGGTTAATTCAGCCTACAAAGACCACAGGACACCAAGTCTGGTACAAAAGAAACACTCAGTATCAACTATGATTGTTGAATTATTTTCATTATTGCTGGTAGTGGGCTCGTTAATCCACTATGCCAATATCTAATGCATCTTATTATTTTCCATGCACTGTATTGGGTTTTTCACATACATGGCTTCTCTCAATCCTTCCAGCATCCTTATAGGAAAAATATTATCCTGAGATTACCGATGAGGAAACTGAGGCTAAGTGCTACAGTATCTTGTCCGAGGCAAGAGAAACCAGGTTTCAACCTAATTCACCTTGATTCCAAAGCCTGCAGCCTCTCCATCACGATAAGTGCAAACATGGAGTGTTTGGGTTTTCATTTAAGACCTCACTGTAAAGGAAAATAAATTCAAGATAGCTAATTCTAATTAAGC
>NW_011888810.1:11922268-11965679 GCF_000151845.1 Pteropus vampyrus
AGTTATATTCTAATTTCAGATAAACAATGATATTTTTTTTTTTAGTATTTCTCATAGAACACACTTATACTAAAATATTTCTCTTTGTTAATCTGAAGTTAAAAATTAACTAGGTGTCTTGTATTTTAACCGTCAAAACTGCTAGACACTAAATAATTTTAAAGTTAAATAGAATAAAATACAGATTTTATTAAAATAGAGGTTGGCGACTTAAGTTTGGGTGTTAATCATATATATATATAAATTCTCAAGAAGAGTTAACTTTCAAAGAAGAAAGCAGAATCTGCTAACCTTTTTATCTTTAAGGTTAATTCAGCCTACAAAGACCACAGGACACCAAGTCTGGTACAAAAGAAACACTCAATATCAACTATGATTGTTGAATTATTTTCATTATTGCTGGTAGTGGGCTCGTTAATCCACTATGCCAATATCTAATGCATCTTATTATTTTCCATGCACTGTATTGAGTTTTTCACATACATGACTTCTCTCAATCCTTCCAGCATCCTTATGAGAAAAATATTATCCTGAGATTACTGATGAGGAAACTGAGGCTAAGTGCTACAGTATCTTGTCCGAGGCAAGAGAAACCAGGTTTCAACCTAATTCACCTTGATTCCAAAGCCTGCAGCCTCTCCATCACGATAAGTGCAAACATGGAGTGTTTGGGTTTTCATTTAAGACCTCACTGTAAAGGAAAATAAATTCAAGATAGCTAATTCTAATTAAGCAATGCTAAATATACCTAGTGTACTTTTTCAGTGAGACTTCCTTTGCTCTGTGTGGTTACTTGTGACAGGTCACCCACCTATCTTCTTTGCAGACATAAATAACTCCAAGCCTAAGGAAAGAGGCGTGGAAAGCTGCAGAAGGAACAAAGGAACTTTGGTATGAAATGCCACGCCTGCTACAATAAACAGGAGCCCAGCACAGACAGCAATGGATTGCAGGCTTTAGACTCTGCTCTACTGACTCAAGACTAAGAGAAGGGCAGACAAAGGGAATGAGTCATCGTCCCAGGCCACAGACTGTCCTTGGGTGCAGGGAGCAGGTACTACTCCGAGGTGAAACAGATTCAAGTCCTCTGAGACAGCCTTAAGCTCCTTGCCCTCCAGGCCGTTGGTCCATCCGCCAAACATTAAGGGACCAAATGAGAACAAAATCTGTAAAGTCCCAGGTTGTTCATCCAGTATCTGAAAGTCCCCAGACACAATGGGAGACAGAGTTGTGACAGCCGGCAAAGCTGTTCTTCTGAGTAAGTGTGGATAATAAAAACACCAACAAAATCTACATCCCCAGTGTATCATTTCCCCAGCTCCCTGTAATGTTCATATGATATTCATAATTATGCTCATTTTGCTGCTGAGGTCCCAGAAGACCTGAGAGGTTGGCTATGCTGCTCTCCCAACATTTTACAGCACATTTGCAGGCGAGTCGGAAACAGAAGCCACGTCCACAGCGAGTACTGGAGGTGCTGGATTTCATGCTAGCCTTTAATATCATATTTCATATCTTTAATGCGTATTGTCATGCATCTGACTGTCCATATGTCCTATCCTCTCTTCCATTACTAAAGATAAGCCTACCTAAGGCCAGGTCCTCCACCGATGTACCAAAATCCATACTCCTTTTTCTACCCAAAGACATCATTCCAGTATCATCCCTCGTGCCTTTGCTATTTGACCATCCTCATCAACATGTAAACACAAGCTGCCTTATGTACGTCCCCACACACGGATATGTACATGGAGAGGGGCCTCACATCATCCCCATCTCACTCCAACTCCACTTCATTTCTCTATTCCTTTAACATTAAAAAGATGGATTGCCAAATGGATATAGGATTGGAGAGGTGAATAGACATGAGAAGGCAAATCTGTTAAAAGGGTCATTACAGAATCTTGGTTGGAGATAGATGGGTGACCACTGTGCACGTCTTTCAACCTTTCTGCCTATTTGAAAATTTTCAAAGTAAAACATTGGAGGAAAAGCTATTTCCTTTCGACTCCTTTCCTCCCATCCTCTCCTGAAACCACTCCATTAAGTCTTTCATCGCCCTTACCTTGGTCAAAGTCACCAACGACCTTCACATTGCCAAATGTATCGGTCATTCTCCTATCCTCGGTCTATCGGTAACGTTTGACCCACTCCTTCCAACACTTCCCCCCACCTGCCCTCGGCTTCAAGGATATCACTGTCTCTTAGTTTTCCTTCTAGGTCATTGCCTTCTTCTCAGTCTCTTTACCTGTTATTTCTCCCCTCTCCAACATCCAAAGAGTCGTGAGGCACAGGGCTTATTCCTTAGACTTCTTTCCTATTTACACACCCATGTTGAGCTCACCTAGTCTCATGGCTTTAAATGACAGCTTTGCAGAGGACTTCCAAGGACTCTATATCTTTAGCCCAGAACTTGCTCCTGAACTCTGGACTCCTATATCCAACTGCCTATTCTATGCTTCTACTTGGAGGTCTAGGAGACATCCTAACCTTAAAATATTCAGAGTTGAGCTCCTAGATTTATTCCAGCACCCCCCAGTCTCACTCACTCTTATCACCCTGTGAGCAGGCCCAGTCTAGACAGCTGGAAGACAAGACCTTAGAAGAAAACCAAGGCACCCCACTCGACATTCTGTCAAATGTAAGACACTTGAGCGAGGCCGTTCTAGATGAGCCGGTCACCAGCCAACAAACGGCTAATGACAGAGGCATGTGTGGGCTCGGGAGAGATCAGATGAGTCAGCTCAGCCAACCCACAGAATTATGAGACCAATAAAAGGTTGTTTTTTTCTTTTTAAGCCATCAAGATTTGGGATGGCTTGTTCTTGATGAAAAGTTCTGGAATATGTAAATTGTTCTAGATAGAATGTGTAATTTTAAGCAGAAATAGTTGCTTGAAGAAAGACAATTACCGAATTCTTTAAATGCAGGAATTAGGAGCTGGTCTTGTCAATTGCCCTTACTTCCTTGAACATGGTTCCTTAAACTGCCCCAATTTTCTCCTCCAGGAAAGTTTTCATGATAGGACAGCTTCTTCAAAGTATCTTTGAGCTTCTTGGGCAAAGTTTTTTGAACACTCACTCGAGGTTACTGAGACACCTGAGCTGATACACTCCCCTCTCAATAAATTACAGAGGATAGAGGTCTACACGGATGTGTCCCGTCTCTTACCTAATTCACCTTGATTCCAAAGCCTGCAGCCTCTCCATCACGATAAGTGCAAACATGGAGTGTTTGGGTTTTCATTTAAGACCTCACTGTAAAGGAAAATAAATTCAAGATAGCTAATTCTAATTAAGCAGTGCTAAATATACCTAGTGTACTTTTTCAGTGAGACTTCCTTTGCTCTGTGTGGTTCCTTGTGACAGGTCACCCACCTATCTTCTTTGCAGACATAAATAACTCCAAGCCTAAGGAAAGAGGCGTGGAAAGCTGCAGAAGGAACAAAGGAACTTTGGTATGAAATGCCAAGCCTGCTACAATAAACAGGAGCCCAGCACAGACAGCAATGGATTGCAGGCTTTAGACTCTGCTCTACTGACTCAAGACTAAGAGAAGGGCAGACAAAGGGAATGAGTCATCGTCCCAGGCCACAGACTGTCCTTGGGTGCAGGGAGCAGGTACTACTCCGAGGTGAAACAGATTCAAGTCCTCTGAGACAGCCTTAAGCTCCTTGCCCTCCAGGCCGTTGGTCCATCCGCCAAACATTAAGGGACCAAATGAGAACAAAATCTGTAAAGTCCCAGGTTGTTCATCCAGTACCTGAAAGTCCCCAGACACAATGGGAGACAGAGTTGTGACAGCCGGCAAAGCTGTTCTTCTGAGTAAGTGTGGATAATAAAAACACCAACAAAATCTACATCCCCAGTGTATCATTTCCTCAGCTCCCTGTAATGTTCATATGATATTCATAATTATGCTCATTTTGCTGCTGAGGTCCCAGAAGACCTGAGAGGTTGGCTATGCTGCTCTCCCAACATTTTACAGCACATTTGCAGGGGAGTCGGAAACAGAAGCCACGTCCACAGCGAGTACTGGAGGTGCTGGATTTCATGCTAGCCTTTAATATCATATTTCATATCTTTAATGCGTATTGTCATGCATCTGACTGTCCATATGTCCTATCCTCTCTTCCATTACTAAAGATAAGCCTACCTAAGGCCAGGTCCTCCACCGATGTACCAAAATCCATACTGCTTTTTCTACCCAAAGACATCATTCCAGTATCATCTCTCGTGCCTTTGCTATTTGACCATCCTCATCAACATGTAAACACAAGCTGCCTTATGTACGTCCCCACAAACAGATATGTACATGGAGAGGGGCCTCACATCATCCTCATCTCACTCCAACTCCACTTCATTTCTCTATTCCTTTAACATTAAAAAGATGGATTGCCAAGTGGATATAGGATTGGAGAGGTGAATAGACATGAGAAGGCAAATCTGTTAAAAGGGTCATTACAGAATCTTGGTTGGAGATAGATGGGTGACCACTGTGCACATCTTTCAACCTTTGTGCCTATTTGAAAAATTTCAAAGTAAAACATTGGAGGAAAAGCTATTTCCTTTCAACTCCTTTCCTCCCATCCTCTCCTGAAACCACTCCATTAAGTCTTTCATCGCCCTTACCTTGGTCAAAGTTACCAACGACCTTCACATTGCTAAATGTATCGGTCATTCTCCTATCCTCTTGGTCTATCGGTAACGTTTGACCCACTCCTTCCAACACTTACCCCCACCCGCCCTCGGCTTCAAGGATATCACTGTCTCTTAGTTTTCCTTCTAGGTCATTGCCTTCTTCTCAGTCTCTTTACCTGTTATTTCTCCCCTGTCCAACATCCAAAGAGTCGTGAGGCACAGGGCTTATTCTTTAGACTTCTTTCCTATTTACACACCCATGTTGAGCTCACCTAGTCTCATGGCTTTAAATGACAGCTTTGCAGAGGACTTCCAAGGACTCTATATCTTTAGCCCAGAACTTGCTCCTGAACTCTGGACTCCTATATCCAACTGCCTATTCTATGCTTCTACTTGGAGGTCTAGGAGACATCCTAACCTTAAAATATTCAGAGTTGAGCTCCTAGATTTATTCCAGCACCCCCCAGTCTCACTCACTCTTATCACCCTGTGAGCAGGCCCAGTCTAGACAGCTGGAAGACAAGACCTTAGAAGAAAACCAAGGCACCCCACTCGACATTCTGTCAAATGTAAGACACTTGAGCGAGGCCGTTCTAGATGAGCCGGTCACCAGCCAACAAACGGCTAATGACAGAGGCATGTGTGGGCTCGGGAGAGATCAGATGAGTCAGCTCAGCCAACTCACAGAATTATGAGACCAATAAAAGGTTGTTTTTTTCTTTTTAAGCCATCAAGATTTGGGATGGCTTGTTCTTGATGAAAAGTTCTGGAATATGTAAATTGTTCTAGATAGAATGTGTAATTTTAAGCAGAAATAGTTGCTTGAAGAAAGACAATTACCGAATTCTTTAAATGCAGGAATTAGGAGCTGGTCTTGTCAATTGCCCTTACTTCCTTGAACATGGTTCCTTAAACTGCCCCAATTTTCTCCTCCAGGAAAGTTTTCATGATAGGACAGCTTCTTCAAAGTATCTTTGAGCTTCTTGGGCAAAGCTTTTTGAACACTCACTCGAGGTTACTGAGACACCTGAGCTGATACACTCCCCTCTCAATAAATTACAGAGGATAGAGGTCTACACGGATGTGTCCCGTCTCTTTATTTTATTTAA
Organism: Pteropus vampyrus; assembly: GCF_000151845.1. NCBI lineage: Eukaryota > Metazoa > Chordata > Mammalia > Chiroptera > Pteropodidae > Pteropus > Pteropus vampyrus. Next base: position 11,928,018 of record NW_011888810.1, read on the forward strand.
TGCCCTGCGATATTCCCTGGAAATAATCTGATCAGTGTGATTAGTGTGGCAAACACACCTCCATTTTGTATTGATGAACTTTTTAGACTGAATCAAAGTATGCTGAATTATTTAAAACTTAATTTTTGACTCTGGGTTGAATGAAAATAGGTTTTCAGAATTTATATTTCTCAAAACCTTTCCTAAGCTTTGTTAGGAAGCTCTTGAGATCTACTAATTTTGGATTTCAATCTGTTAGAAAAAGTGGTCCACGGGCTTAGCGACCACAGTCCCCAAATCCTGACCCGGAGCAGTTACGTTGGACTTAATGAAACAGCACTAATGAGCCAGCGGCCCGGTGAGATCACTAGAGTAGCATCAAAGATTCCGGAGGGCCTAGGAACGCCCCAGCGATAACTACTTCCACGCCTGTTTCCTCTCTCGTTAGCTTGGCTCCTTCTCTGACACTCTGACCACACGCAGGAAGCCAGCCCCGTGGGACCCCCCGCGGACCCCCTCTCGCCTGGCCTCACTCACATTATTCGCCTCTGTGCCCCCGCATCTCAGCTCAGCACATCTGGTTTGCTCTTAATATGGTCTTGCCACTGTGAGTGTATCAGCCATCTGCCCTACTGGACCGATACTTCTCGCGGTCAAGCTCTGGGTCGTATTTACGTCTGTAGCCTTGTGCCCAGCACAGCACTGGTGCTCCAAACACAGTTGCTGACTGAATGAAGTAAACAGCTCCATGTCTCATCATCAACGACCGATCTCCCCCAGGAAGCTTGACGACTGATGAGAACCATGCAAGTGTTTGTACTGTCACCGCCGTCACCGCCGCCACCGCCACCATCATCACTCACTTCTTTTAAGGAGCTGTTATTTCCAGGATTTCATTTGTTTCCTCCGTCTTTGTTGTATAGTAAGCAGCGGGAAACTGGGCAAAAGTCCAGACTTCCTGGCTCTAAGTCAGTTCATCCTTCTTCAAAACATGATTGCCCTTAGCCTGACAGAGGCCCAGAGAGGTCAACACAGCAAGAGCGGCAGAGGTCCGGAACAGCACATCAGAGCTACCGCCCCAACGTGTGAGGGGAAGAAAGTTACCATTCAGAAAACAACACCTCTCTCTTATCACTGTCCTCGTCACTCTCATTTCACCTCCTTTAAAAAAAAGACTTTAGTTTTGCAAGCAGTTTTAGGTTCATTAAAATTCTAATAGAGACAGGTCTAGAGATTTCTCAGATATTCCCTGGCCTCATACACACCTAGCCTCCTCCACTGTCGACATTCCCCACACCCCCCGAGTTGAACATTTGTTATAACTGATGAACCTGCGTTGAAACATCATAATCACCCGAACTTCATAGTTTACCACAGGGTTCCCTCTTGGTGTTGGACACGCTATGGTTTTGAAAAAACTGTATAATGACATGTAACTATCATTAGAGAATCTTATATAGGAAATTTTCACTGCCCTAAACATCTTCTCTGTTCTGCCTATTCACCCCCACTCCTCCCCAGCTCCTGGTAGCTGCTAATCTTTTACTGTATCCAGCTGTGTCTTTTCCAGAATGTCATATAATTGGAATCATACAGTATTAGTCTATTCGGATTGGCTTCTTTCACTCAATGTGCACTTAAGTTTCCTCCGGGCCTTTTCATGGCTTCATAGCTCGTTTCTTTTTAGCACTGAGTAATATTCCATTGTCTGGATCTACTACAGTGTATCCATTTATCTACTGAAGGACATCATGGCTGTTTCTAAGTTTGGCAATTACAAATACAGCTACTATATACATTCAAGTGCAGGTTTTTGTGTAGATAAAAGTGTTCATCTCCTTCGGGTAAATATCAAGGTGTGCGGTTGCTAGATTGTGTTGTGAGAGTATGTTTATTTTTTTAAGAAATTGCCAAACTGTCTTCCAAAGTGGCCCTGCCATTTTACATGTTTCACCTTTTCAAAATTCTCACAACACTCCTATGAGGTCAGTAATAATTTTGCGGTGAATTTTCTAGGCAAGGCAGTGAATAAATAACTGACCACCCACCATCCTTTAAGCCAGCTTGCTGTCCTGGATGTTCTAAACTATTTGTACACAGCTTCAAAGTTTTTCACAGCCCTACCTCCAGGTCATATAGAAAATCTATGATATCTATTAACCTGACCAACTTTATTAGAGGCTGAGTAAAGAGGAGAATGTTCTTAGGAGAAACAAACAAAACACTAACATTCTTGGGGACCAAAAATCTCTTCAAGACAGAGGGCGGTCCAAAGCAGGCATATTTAGTGAACATAAATCTGTCATTATCCAAAGTGTCTGAGCCCCAGGAATGTTAAATAGGTTGTGTGTCACTCTGCTCATAGGCCATGCATGTCACAGGCAAACACTCTGAGAGCTTGGATGTTTTTGGAGGAAGATAGTTCACAAATGTTGCATGGGGCATCCAAATGTTACATGGAACATACTTAGATGAAAAAGATGTCACTTATCTGAAATTCAAATTTAACTGAGTGTCCTATATTTTTATTTGCTAAATTTGGCAATCCTAGTTAGGTCCCTTTTCACAGTGAGGAAACTCTGTGAGAAAACTAGCCCTCTTGTGTCAGCGGCCAGAACTGTGACCTATGTCCATGCCTACGCCAACTCTTAGCAAGGAGGCAGAACCTACGCGCATGGCTTGAGTCACTGTGGATAATCCCTCTGAGCTTCCTGAAGCACACGGCCGTGGGTGCAGAGCAGGGCTGGTGAGCCACAGGAGGAAGGGGTGGGAGCTGGAAAGGCAGCCAGGCAGCCCATCACAATCATTAATACATGGTGCCATGGCTGACGCCCTCTCCAGTCCCAGCCAAGCGCACATGTTCTTAGGACTTAGTCCAACACTGCAATGGAGGGAGCTGGATGCATAAAGTAAGGCAATCTCTAGTCTGCTTTACTAGCCTGCTTTACTCGTATATTTTTGCCACATCTTTTGGTAGCTACCACTTCATTCTCTCCCTTCCAGCAGGAAATGCCTCAGAGGCCATGCTGCTTTGACGTGTAACAGACCCAAGCTTTGGATCACACGCAGCCTTGGCCAAAGATCTCCCCTTCCAAGGCTTCATTCTACAGTCCTTCAAAAGAGCGTGGGGGATTCACCACGAGGGAAGTAAAGTCCCTCCTCTATCTTTTAGCATAGGATGGATCCTCCCATCCTACACTGGCTTTAGCATCTCTCAACTGTCACTAACTTTTTCATCAGCGTTCTAATGAATATCAATCATATTAGGCAGGTGCTGCTGATAAAAGGTGAATACAATGTACCCTCCCACCCCCGCCACTGCTACCTGAGCTCACAGTCTAAGAGCTAGACATGTAAACAGCTAAGTGCCATTCGGTGTGGGGAGCGCCACTGCAGAATTATAAATAAAGTACTAGATGATGTCTGAGGAAGGAGAGAGCAAGCATCCCTATGTCAGGGAATCCAGGAAGGGTTTAGAGATGAAGCGAGCTCTGAATTAAGTCTTGAAAGATGAGTAGGGTTTCACCATTCAGGTAAAGAGCCTGAATGTTCGGGGAGCGGTGGGAGGCTCCATTTGGACGAGAAAAGGTTCCATGATGGTGAATGATGATGAAAACAGGTGGCGGGATTACTCCTACAGCAATGGCGCTACAAGAGCAGGATGAATCCGTCAAGCTTTGTGAGCACCCAGAAGACAATTATTTCTAATGCATCAATTCTTAAAATGCCTTTCCTGGCAACATTAATTCACTTAGGTGATATTGAAGCCTCTTAAAAAAAATAGAGCTGCCAGCAATGCATTTCATAGCGTTGTGATGCAGGATCTTAGAGCAGTGCTTAAATGCAGTGAGCACGTGTCGCCCCGCTGAGTATTTGCCCCTTTTGTAACATGGATCCCAGCAGAATGGACACATTCCACAGGCAGCGTTTGCCTGCCTTTCCATCTCATGGTGTTTTATAGCATCCTCAACCTAAATGAGGCGCCTAAAAGGGTAGTTTTCAGGTTGAAAATCAGTGTCTATTCCTTTCAGTGGGGAGCTGACATCTCATTTTTCAAGGGTGACATGCCATTACAAAGATGCATTGAAAGGTTAAAATTCACGCACACTCATGAACATTCTAAGCGGCACGTGAGCTGGAAAGGAGCTCTCATTAGGTGTAATGGCTCTTCTACCTTGAAACGCAGGAGGAGGACGCACGCTACAAGAAAATATAACAACCCACGTTGGGTAAATAAACACTCTCAAGGAAATCGCAACAAATGGGGTTTTCTTCCGTTTCAAAATGGCGCAGCGCTGCACATCACTGACAAAGGGAGCCGAGCCAAAATGTGGAGCCTCACGGAGACAGAGTTGGGTTTGTTAGGAGTCGGTCGCCTTTCAAAAATGGCCGAGGCACCAGGAGGACACTCTGATTTACAGCACGCGCCATTTAGTTATCATTATCGTCATCATGGGCAGGGTCTGGGGAGGGCATTCACCTGCCTTGAGTGAGCTGAGAGCTTTCCTCACAAAAGCACCCCCAAATGAAGGGGCTTCATCAGCTCCACTTTGAGATGCGAACACTGAGAGATGGCTAACCGTCACACCCAAGGTCACGCAGCTGGAGAGTGAAAGCACCTCGGTAAATCCAGGTTTCCCTGAAAACTAAGGGAGCTCCTTCCCACTGAAGCCTAGAGGGACTAAATGATTTGCTCACCGTCACTAGACCCCTGGAGGGGGTTAGAGTTTGAACCCAAAACCTCATTTTTCCTGGCCAAGTTCAGATTGTGCCCTTTCGGTATGGTGAGAGAATAAGCTTCTTCTCTCAAACCTCTTGACCCACTTAAAACTTTTAGTCAACTTTACTTTGACAACTGCAGTTTCTGATATTTCTGCCTTCTGTTTGAAAGGGAACTTGATAACCTTTAAAACGCTTCTTCAGAGAAGAAGAAAATACCATTTATATTCCTGCTACAATCCTCATGGTTCCGTCTGCCTCTGAACTGGCTTTCTTGGCCTCCCTTGCACCTTAGGCTTTGTGCACAAACTTTTTGAGGTTAAAACGAAAAATGAAAATTCAGTTACTCGCAGGGGTTGTGGGAGGCAAGCCTGAAAGGATTCCAGAGAGCCGGCAGTCACGGGCCACGTTTTCAATGGAGCAAAAGGGTCAAGAGTCATTTTCCCCATGTGGCACATGTGTGAGCATGCGTGAGAGAGGGAGCAGGTACGCGGGGGAGGGAGGAGGAGGGAGGAAAGGGGAGATATCGAGATTGACAGATTATAACCAGAGCAGAGAAACACCAGTTCGGGCTCTTTTAAAATAAATTTAACTTTTGGGCAGAACCTTGATTTCCAAACAAGGCTCACGGCATCTCCATTTTTCTCACTTTAAAGCTTCCTATTGCCTCCAGCATTTCTACAAATATTCCGTTGTAAAACAGTCGCTCTGTAAGCACAAAGGAACGCCATAAAACAGAACTGGCACACCACACGTTCTCTCCCAAATAGCAATGTATCAGACGTGTGGCTCTGACCCGCCCTTGGTGAAGAGGCCCCAGGTAAGGTGTGGTCTGAATGCGTCCTTCCCTCCTGCATGCCACGAGCTGAGAAAATACAAACGGTCGGCCTCTTCATGTACAAGGACGACCAGGCCAAAACGACCAGACTCACCCCTGTGGGCAGGTGGGATGTCATAATCCGGTGGCCTCATGCTCTGACTCCCTTTTTCCAGTTTCCGAATAGGGTAACTTGATTTGCTTCTCACTGACATCATTACAACAGACTCATTATTCAGCCAGGCTCTGGGGTGTGGCGTCCTGCATCCCACTCAGGTCCTGAGTCCTTCTCTTCCTTTCTTCCTTTTAGCACAATTCAAAGAGAAGACTGTACTGAACTCTCGGGGAGCAAAAACCGAAGATGAACTCAATGAACATAAAGGCCATGGAGACTGGTGTGGTTTTTGGAATCCACTTTTAAACTGGCGTGTTTGTCACCCGTACAACTTCTTTACACTACGAGACTCACATTTAGAACACAAAAGGAAACCTCAAGCCAAGTTCCAGCTTGAAGCTCATCAGTTAATACCTGAATGGTGTTTACATATCACAGAATTTTATTCAGCCATGAAGAGGAAACTCTGACACATGCTACAACAGGGATGAACCTTGAAGACATCATGGTAAGTAAAACAAGCCTTTCATAAAAAGACGGATACTATATAATTCCACTTATAGGCGGTACATAGAGTAGTCAAATTTGTAGACACAGAAAGTAGGATGGTGATTGCCAGGGGCGGGGGGTGGGGGGTGGAATGGCAAGTTGTTCTTTAAAGAGTAGAGTTTCGGTTTTGCAAGATGAAAAGAGCGTCGGTGATGGACAGCGGGGATGGTCACACGAAATGTGACGGTACTTAATGCCACTGAACTTGATACTTAAAATGGTTACGACAGCAAACTTTATATTATGTGTAACTTAGCACACACGCAAAAAAAGCTGAAGACTTTTCCTCTAAGATCAGGAACAAGACAAGGATGCCTCTGCTCACCACCTTTATTCAACATGGCACTGGAAGTTCTAGCCACAGCAATTAGGCAAGAAAAAGAAAAGGCATCTAGATAGGAAAGGAAGAAGTAAAACTGTCATTATTTGCAGATGACATAAAATTATGTCTAAAGACCCCACTAAAAAATTATGTCTAAAGACCCCACTAAAAAACTGTTAGAACAAATAAACAAATTTGGTAAAGCTGCAGGATAGAAAATCAACATACGAAATCTGTTGCATTTCTATACATTAAGAACAAACTATCAGAATGAGAAAACAATTTCATATACACATGCATCAAGAATAAAAAATATATATGAATATATATGAATAAGTACATATTTATTCATATATATTTTTTATTCTTGATGCATTTGTAAATGCAAGGAGGTGAGAGACCTTGAAGACACAAATACTATAAATAAAAAGATATTCAGTGCTCAGGGACTGGCAGATTTAATATTGTTACAATGTCCATACTATCCAAGGCAGTATATAGATTCAGTGAGATCCCTATCAAATTTCCAATGGCATTTTCACACAAACAGAACAAACAATTCTAAAATTTGTATGGAACCACAAAAGACTCCAAATAGCCAAAATGATCTTGAGGAAGAAATACAAAGTTGGAGGCATCATGCATGCTCCTTGATTTGGAACTATATTACAAAGCTACAGAAATCATAACGGTATGGCATTAGCATGAAAGCAGACACACAGATTAAGGGACAGAACAGAAAGCCCATGAACAGAAGAGAAATAAACCTATGCATATATAATCATTAATTTGTGACAAAGGACCCAAGAATATATAATGGGAAAAGGACAGTCTCTTCGAAAAATGGTGCTGGGAAAACTGGACAGCCACATGCAAAAGAATGAAACTGAACTTACTCCATAAAAACTAATTCAAAATGGATTAAAAATTTGAACTAAGATCCGAAACCATTGAACTCCTAGAAGAAAATAGGCGGTAAACTCATTGATATCGGTCTTGGATATGATTTATTGGATTTGACACCAAAAGCGAAAATAAATAAGTGGCACTACATCAAACTAAAAAGCTTCTACACATCCAATGAGACCATAAACAAAATGGAGACACAACCTACCAAACGAAGGAAAACATTTGCAAATCATATATCTGATAAGGGGTTCACATGCAAAAAATATAAAGGACTCCTACAACTCAAAACAAAACAAAAAAATCCAATTAAAAAAATGGATAGAAGATCTGAATAGAGATTTTTTTCCAAGGACAACATGTAGATGGCCAATAGGTGCATGAAGAGATACTCAAAATCCTTAATACTCAGGGAAATACAAATCAAAACCACAATGAGATATCGTCTCACACCTGTTAGAATGGCAGTTACCAAAAAGAGAAGAAATAATGGTTGGCAAGGATGTAGAGAAAAGACAATCTTTATGTATTGTTGGTGGGAATGTAAATCGGTGCAGCTACTATGGAAAACAGTATGGAGGTTCCTCAAAAAAATTAAAAATAGAATTATCATATGATCCAGCAATTTACTTCTGGATATTTATCCAAAGGAAACAAAAACACTAACTTTAAAAGATACATGCACCCTATATTAGTTGCAGTATTATTTACAATAGCCAAGATATGCAAGCAACCTAAGAGTCCAATTTTTTTGGCGGGGGGAGCTTTTTACCCCTTTATTGCAGTGATATTAATGAAGACAACTGTTTTTTTCCTGCCTTTTGACAATATTTAGAATTTCTGTGGAATAATAATTCTGAAGTAGCTCACAAAATATTTGCCACTAAACATTACAAAGGCACAGAAAGTGAAAATTCAATTAAAATTTACTAATGCAAAATGTGACGTGTCTGTATACAAACACACATGCACACACATACATGTCAATATATACACATACACAATGGAATATTATTCAGCCATAAAAAAGGAAATCTTGCCATTTGCAACAACTTGAATAGACCCTGAGGTCCATTATGAGGGCATTATGCTAAGTGAATTAAGTCAGACAAACACAAATACCCCATCATCACACTTACACGTGGAATCTTAAAAACAACTGAACTCACAGATACAGCGAACAGAGGGGTGGCTGCCAGAGGCGGGAGATGGATGTTGAGTGAAATGGGTAAAGGAGACAAAAGGTACAAACTTCCAGTTATAAAATAAGTCATGGGGATGTGATGTACAGTATGGTGACCAGCGTTAATATGATGGTATTGTATATTTGAAAATCGCTAAGAGAATAGATCTTAAAACTCATCACAAAAAAAGCGTGTAACTGTGGTGATGGATGTTAACTAGACTTATTGTGGCCATCGTTTTGCAAATACTCAAATATAAAAGTATTATGTTTATAGACCTGAAACTACTATAATGTTATATGTCAATTACATCTCAACTTTGTTTATAAAGGGCACATTTCGAAAATGGTTTTGCTTTTTCAGCCTGGCTTCCACACTGCCTTCACTGACCTTGAAATCTTTAGATGCCACCAACTGGGCTCATAAACCGAAAGGTATTTTCTTGACCTTGCTGGAGACAAATGAGATATTGCCTTGTTGATTGAACTGACTTTTTTTTGTCAACTTTTAAGGTTCAAATAGACCAAACTTACTCATCCCAGTGAGCATTAGTTTTATTCAAATTGAGAATTAAGGGTGCCTTCCAGGAGGAGCAAAAAGCAGAACTGGGGCACTACCGCATGAATAGCCTGCAAGCAGACAATACCAACAGACGAGTAGCTGGGAGGCAAGATCTCAATTCCTTTCTGTTAATTATCTCATCCATTTATTCTCCTAGTCATTCAATAAATAATATTTTGCTCATCGACCTTTTTCAAAATCTTAGAACAATGAGATGTACTCGTATAACTTCATCTAATAGGAGAAAAAATACAGGACATATGCACAACTAGTCAACAAAAGATTCAGCTGACATTTATTAAGCTCCTACAATAGGCTAGGAATTGGGCAAATAAAACTATACGGCCATGATTTTCTAATTTAACTCTGCTTTTTATTTAAACTGAATCAATAGGCTATTGTTTTGCTTATACGCGTAACAATTCATTTAATTCCCAGGCCGACTGTCCCTAATCCTGGCTCACCAAAAGCAACATTCCCACTCGCCTGCAGCCGCATATCAGTGTAAAGTTCCATGTGGAGCTCAGGAGACATTTTGGTGTCATCAACGTGTAGACAGATGGTAGATGAAGCCACGAGGTGCCAGGAGATTGCACAAGCAGAATACAGGTAGTGAGATAAGAGAGATGAGGAAGAAAACTTGGGGACCATCAACAAAGAGAATGGGCAGAGTAGAAAGACCGAAAGAGAGAGATGTCACCAAATTCAAAGAAGAAAGGAGTTTAGAGCAGAAAACAAAAACAACAGCATCTAATGGTGTTGAGTAGGATGTGAAGTGATAAATCATTAGGATGGGACATTTAGGGGGTCCCCTGGTATTTTCAGAAAACTATTTCTATAGAGTTGGGTGATAAAAGTAATAGTGACACATGAATAAAGTGGAATATGATGGAGCAAATGAATGTGGATAGCTCTTTTAAGATGATTGATGAGGAAGTGGATGGGGCATCGGAGAGTAGCCTCAAAGGGCAATGGGTGGACGCACAGCTTGGAGGTCGAATGGTGGAATCTGCTGATGAACGTGAGTTGGAGTTGAGCACTTTTGTAGGTTGTGGTGGGAGTGATTTGGGGAAGAGGAGGGAGGAGGAGGGGAGAGGAGGGAGGAGTGGGAGAGGGAGAGGAGTGGGGAGGAAGGGGGAGGAGGGGGCATAGTCAAGACTCGAGAAGTAGGAGGTCAGAGGAGGGAATACCCCTGGTGGTGACACTGGCAGCCAGAAGCAGGCAGAAGGGCGCCCTCGGTGGGAGGGAAAAGGAAAAGCAGACCAGACTCAGCGTCCTCTCTTCCAGAGAGCCCTCCATCCAGACCCTGGCTCACCTACTGCCAATTCCCGTCCTTGCCGTGGCAGAGCCACGTGCAGAGTGGGTGCAGAGCAATTATTTGTAGCATATAAAGAGAAACTATGTCATATGAGGACCAGAAATAGACTGTCTGGAACCCCAAGCGTTGAGCCAGCTCCACTCTGGTGTGAGCAGCCGGTGCTCGGGCCCCAGTGATGTCTGCCGCTCCCCTGATTCTCCTTCCTTGCCTCTCTCTCCTTCCCACTCTTACTTCTTATACACTTCTCTTCCTGAGGACAGAGACCCTGGGTCATTCTGTAATGTACTGGAAAAACCCAGAGCCCTTTGTGAAAAGGTAGGCAGAGCCTTTCCTCACAGCAGGCGACTTGAGCAGTACTCTGCCAGGTGCGGGGAAGGGCTGGCTCACCTTCCTCCTTCCCTCCCCTTCCCTGTCCTGGACAGGAAGCTCTCCTGAGGGCCCTAATGGTGCTTCAGTCCACGCAGTGCCCAGCCCTAAAGTGAGTGGGTGTCTCAAAAGTAGTCAGCAGCCCCCTGCTCTGCAGGAGCGGGGGAGAAATCAAATTCAGTAGAAAGATGGTGGGCAGGTGACACCATCTACTGCCTCCCGTCCTCCTCTCCCCACAGTTGGGGCTGATGGGCCCCACAGAGAGGCTCAGCCCAGCCCATGGAAGAGCTGGCCTCTCACAGAGGGCTGATCTCCGCCCTTGTCACTCTCAGTCCTAAACGCCACTTCCCGCCAGTGGGCCCTGACCCCAGGCCTCCTCCTGAGAACTTGGCTTCTGCCTCCTTCCGAAGGCAGCCCTACGCTATGTCCCAGACAGACTCGGAGGATAGCTGTCCACCTGGAGATAACGCCCATATCCCCCTGCCTTCCCTGTCCCCTCTGCAGAAAATGCGCGCTACTCCTGTGTGCCAGCCTAGGTCACGAGCCCCAGTCCACATCACAGACAACTGTTCGCTCCTGCATCCGCCTTGCCCTGCAGCCTGCAGGACACCATGGAGGAGACCTCCCAACGCTAACCGCTCCCCTGAATGTCACCACAAAGGCCCCCCTGACCAGGCTTTCTGACTCCACACTGGCCTCACACTCCTGCACTGAAAATGGTCACAATGACAGAACCCACTTTACAGGGTGGTACCCAGGCTTCAGTGAGGTGGAGAGGTAGTGCGAGCCACAGACACCTGGCCTGTCATCAGTGTGGGCTCTGGAATTCAAAAGCACTTCGGGAGGCACCCAGCCTGCGGCTCCTGCTTCAATCCCAGCAGCACACACAATGTGGCCCCTGAGACGTGGCCCAGCAGGAAACAGGCAGACAAGGGTAGATCTGAGTTCAGACAGACCTCAGTGTGAATCTAGACGCCAGCACGTACTATCTGTGTGACTTAGAGCGAAGTCAATAGTCCCCTGGAGCCTCGGCGTGCTCATCTATAAAGCCTCCCCGGCAGGTTTTGTGTGATAATGAAATGAGATGAGCAGGGACATACCTGTACTCAGACGCGCTGAACGGAAGTCGCACTCCTGCTGGAAAAAGCAGGCAGGACCACCAGGCTTTGATCCAGGCCACCTCGGTATTTCCCTCAGAAAAGCACTGCATCCTTTCCCGGAAGGAACCGCAAATTGCCTGTGTTGACTTCTCCCCAGGCCTGGGGCTGTGTTTGATGTAATCAACAACTGCCCATACCTGTTTGCTGAATCTGACGCATAGGCTGGCATCCAGGAGCCTGCATGTGTTCTTCCAAATTAAATGGGAACCTGGGGCGAGAATGACTTTGTCAGGATGCGGGGTCAAGAACTGCCCTCCTGTTTTCCTACAACGGTTATTTACAACTGTGTGTTTCGCCCAGTGTCATTTGTGGGCTGCTAACTGCATCCTATTAAAAAAGGACGGGAAGGAACAGGAACGCAGGCCTCCGCCAGCCTGCCCTCTGAGCCGCCCGAGAGAGGGCAGCGGGGCGTCCAGGAGCAGAATGCCAGGGCTTGACTGCCAGATTTCCAGTTTGGGAATCTGGGCAAGTAACTTAACCTCTCTGAGCCTCAGTTGCCTCATCTGTAAAATGGGCATTAGAACATGCACTGAGGACACGAGGTGGCCAAATGAATGGCACAGTGCTGACCTGCTGTGTGTGCACTATTTAGCTGGAGCTGAATGAGGAGGATATGTGTTCCGGGGTGTTCTATAATGGAGAGGGAGAGAAAGCAACAACGGCGTAAAGGACCCACTAGGTGCTACATTCCATAGGCTCTTGTATTTCACCCTCAAAACAAGCCAAGGAAGTGAGCACATTATTCTCAGTCTAAGGGAGGAGGCTGAAAGCCTCAGAGAGGTTAAGTGACAGGTTGAAATCTGCATCAATAACAAGGGAAGTTCAGCCCATGTGCCTGCCTCCTACTAAGCACCCTGTAATGCCAGGATGCCTGGGGGCTGATGGGGAATTAGGAGTTCACAGTGGCCTGGTTTGCGGCCTGGACAGGAAATGAGAAAATGGGGCTGACTCACTGAGTAGGAGGACATCCCCTGAAGCCTCCTGAGCAGGTATGCTGGGTGCTGCCTGTGGCTGGCACCCCCTCCCTGAGCCGAGGGGCTTCCTGTCACCCTTCGTCACTAGACCAAGGGAGGGGAGGGCACCCGGAAGTAAGCCAGACACAGTGAGTCCTGCGGTAACCACCTGAATCCAAGGAGCTGCCCCCTCCCGCCCTGATCTCTTCCAGGTCGGGCCCAGTCTCCATTCCTCTGTGCATAAGTCCCCAGGCTTGGAACACTCCCGCCTGCCTGTGGTCTGGCCCGTTCCTACGCGCACTCAGGTCTCTGTAAAACATACTTCCTTGAGGATCTCTCCTAGAACAATACAGGTGAGATACTCTGACCTGGGCTCCCCCAGCATCCTGCATTCTGCCTGTCCTGGAACTCTGCCATGCGCCCACATTCTGTCCACCTGGCTACCTTCCCCCTGAATGGGCCAAGAGGGCAAGGTCTGTGTCTGCGGCAGACAGCTCCAAACCTGCCACACAGAGCGGGGTGTACATCATTAGTGACGACCCCGTCGCTGAGTGAGATGGCGCAGGTGCAACTCTGAGTCCGCCGCACAGTGACGCACGTGTGGTCGGGGTGATGACTGACGTGGGCTAAAGTCTGCCCACTGAGCGGGCTCCGGCTGCCCACAGAAACTCTCCGAGTCGGTGCATTCGTGCGCCCATCCATTCAATGTGCCTTTCTGGTGCCAGGTAATACTGTATGTACACGGAAGATCCAAAAGTTGGCAAGACCGAAGACGATGGCAGCGCGGAGCATGTAAACGCACAACACCGCAACTCACGGGGGTCTGTGCCGGAAGTAAAGGTGGGGGGTGGAGAAGTTTACCACGGTCAGCAGGAAGGGCCTGTTTGGCATAAAAAGAGAAGGCGGGACCTGCTGAGCAGTGGGGCTCATGACAGACCCAGGACAGAGGCAGGCAGTCAGTCCAGCTAGAGGCAGTTCAGCCCAGAGTTATGGAGCGCTGGGGCATTTTTAAGAACCCCAGGAACACTGGCATGCTGACCATGGCGAGAGCACGCAGGACAAGGTTAGAGGCTCAGCCCCGGCCTTCTCCTTCCCGGTGGGGGTCGAGGCTGGGGGTCGAGGCTGGGCCGCGCGCACGGCAGCCTCTGCCTAAGGGTGAGTCCTGAGTCCTGGTGTGAGTCAAGAGCACTGAGAGTCGGCGAGACATTCGGGGCTGCGCCCGTCAGCTTCCAGATGTGGCTGAGACCGGACAGAGACCGTGGGTGGGAAAGAGGCCGCTCTCGGAGGCCTGTCCAGCCTGGGACCGTCTTCATCAAACTACTCGTCTTCCCCCTAAAATGCTCTTCCTCCTCACTCGGGTATGATTAGAAAAATGACCAGGCTCCAAGCTAAAAATATGAATGCTTTGTATGTTCTTCGGTGGAGGGGGGAAAAGACAAGAGAATCTGTGAAAGCAACAAGGAATTTCATCCTTCAGTGGACTTCGGAATGGATATTTTAGACTCAGCCATCCATAAACATTGGATAATATCACACTCTTGTAGTGCAGAACGAATTCCATGGAACGAGCCACAGATCTGCATTAGGCCAAAGAGGGGGGCTCTCTGCAAGCATTTAAAACTCTAAGTGCGAGCCAGCCTCCCCAGCACCCAGGGAAACAGACTGCCCAGTAAAGGGCCAAGCACCCAGAGAGCACCGTCTCGGGGAGATGTGCTGCTGGGACGTGCAGAGAAAACTCAAGCCGAGTTCAGGCAGCTTTGAGTTTGCGGGGCGGGGGCCTTTGAGCCAAAATCTTGGTCACATCAGCCCCCTGCCTGTGGCCTGCCTTGGATCCTAGTGACTGCAGGGCTTGTAAGTCTGAGTGATTTGGCCCCAACCTGGGCCCGCGCATTATCTACTCCTACTTCCATTCTCACCCTCGACTCAAGGCTGAAGGGGTCAGGGCTGTCTGCTCCTCTGTCTGTCCATCTCTCTCCATCCTCTCCAAGCGCTAGGGGTCCGTACTTGCTCTTCCCCTGGCCTGGCTCAGCCCGCCCCAGGCCTGCAGCTCCCAGCATAAATATCACACCCTCCGAAAGCCTCCCTGATCCCAGGATGGATCAGCTGCTTCTTCTGCAGTGACTTGTTGATTCCAGGCAATAAATGCCAAGCCTGTCACATGCTCAGTGCCACCTCTCCCCAGGCCCGCCCCCAACCAGGCTTCCTCTCCATCTTGCTACCCTGACCGAGCATCTCACGTACACACCAATGAGTCCATCGTCCCTGAGTCTGCCGAGACCCTTCTCAACCCTGAGCCACCATCTACGCAGTGCCCTAGGAGCTTTCCTGTCTTTGTTAAACTGAACTAAAAATCAATCACCTCCTCACCTTTCCGGCGTCAGCTCCAACGTCATCTCTCTGAAGCCCCTGGGCCAGAACCTGCAAAATCACCCTCTTATACCTGTGCCTCCAGTCCAATCCCCCCAAACCCCTTCGGCCTCCCAGCAGCAGTCTACCCACACGCATGCCCAGATGGAAAATAAGCATCTGTCTCAGCTGAGCTCAGAACGCAATGCTTGGGTCTAAGCCACCTTTACTGTCTCTGGTATCTGCACAGCTCCCGACATGCAGGAACCTACCTCACTCCAAAAGTGGGAACAGTTAAAAAAAAGGGGCTTCCTTCCCTCATTTTAACCTGGGTCGGAAGAGGAAGGGGCTTGCTGAGACAAAAGGGGCCACAGCCTCTACTCCCACCCCTCCACTTTAGTTCAGGAGCACACATCTGTGATGACCAAACGGCGAGGAAGTCTGCCCCAGGAAGGCTGTGCCCATCTGTAACCAGCTGTCCATTTCGGATTTGGGAAAAGACAGCATGGTGTGATGAATAAAAGCCAGCATATGGAAGATTCGACCCAGTTCCATGCAAAGTGTTTTAAATTCCTTATCTCCTGTGATCCTTACAGCAACCTGATGGGCTAAGTTCAACTACCTCCAGGGTACAGACAGGAAACCAAGACAGCGAGTATCGAAGTCTCTGCCTGGCCGGTCACGTGGATATCAAGCAGTCAAGTTGCCCTTCGGGGTTTAAGCTCCAGGGGCCTGGGTCCAGGGGCAGACCCCAGAACCACCGCGCTACCCCCACATTTTGCGTTTCGGTTTCTCCAGCACCTTTTTGGACTCTGGTCAGCACATGGAGAGGCTGCACGGATAGCACACATTCAGATTGACTTGTCAACAACAGGCTTGCTCACTACAGATCTTTTTCAACCCTCCTCCCCTGACTGGTGAGGCTGACAGAGCGGAATATTAGATTTCCAAAGGTGTCTTTCATTAGAAAACGATATTCTTTGATCATCCTCTGTCTTCCCAAAGTTGCAAAGGCTGAAGATCAAGTTGCCAACCGGAATTCCATTCATCACGGAGATAAACATCAGCCATCTACCTCCCCCACTGCCACCTTCAAAGAGCCCGTGTCAGCTGGTTAGCAGCTGGTGCGAGGACAAGGAGACCTAGACGAGGGACCGAGGAGGCTCAGGTTTGATTCCAAGTTCTGCCGCTACCCTGGGGCGAGTCACTTCTCTCTAAGCTGTTGTTTCTCCATCTGTACAGCGAGTTTGGGCCTCTGAAACTATTAAATGACTGAATAAACTAATTAATGAATTATATACTGTACCCGCCATCTTTCTGCTCCAAGAGAATGACTAAAGCATGATTGTAGAGAACAGTCCAGCTTGGTTGCCGGCCAAGCAGAACCCAGGCAATACGAGGCAGGACCAGCTCCCATCTAAGGTTCGCTTTAATTGAGGAGACTTAAAGGAACAAAGCTCTGAGCTAGACCCAAAGCGTGACGTGAGGTTTGGGACGCTGAGTCTCTCCTTTTCTGTTCACATTTAAACCCTGCTGCTCACCCGCAGCCGTGGGGTGAGGGCTTCTCAGACCGGGGGGCAGCTGAGTTGATCATGAGCTGACCTCTCAAGGTCTCTCCCAGCTCCAGATTCTGATTCAGTAATAGTTCCTGTGAATAATAGATCTGGTCTATGACACTGTGCATGATAAAGTGACCTGGTATAGAGTCCTACTGAATAAATCACGTTTCAGTTTAGGAAATTTTATGTTTGAATCCTGTAATTTAATGTCACTGTGACACCTAAGAGGAAGGAGAGGGAACTCAATTAGAGGGTAATTAGACCAGGCAGCTCACGAGGCCTGGGTTGCCTGCCCACCTCTGCAAAAGGACTTAAGCAGAGGAACCCATAATCCCAGCCCCTGTGCCTTAGTTTCTCTACCTGTAAAATAGTGACAGTCCTTGTGAAAAGGAAGAGTAACTTCAAATAAGGTAAAGACGGCTGCTTTATTACAACCTGCCGGGACCCATCTTACTGAAGCGCTTGGCTGCGGTCACCATCCTTCCTCGCTCCTCAGTGTCCCGCTGTCATCCCCACTGCCCCGACACTTCCCTTTCCAGGGTCACCACTGGTCTCCCAGGAGGCACACCCACCAGTCCATGTCCCTCTCGACATCTCTCCAGCATCAGCCCCTCGTTGGCATTTCACTGAATCCCTGTCCCCTCTTGGCATCTGTGACCCCAGATGTTAGCCTTCCAGAATCACAGCCAGGAAAGCACACCTTGTATTTCTCCTGGGCTCCATCCTCTTCCCTTCCCCACACAGGCTGCATGCCCCTCTGGCCAGCCCCTCTGGCCAGCCCCTCCCACCCCTCCATGCTGAGAGGCCCAGGTTTAATGTCCACCTAGACTTCTTGAAGATTCAGACCCATCTGTCCAACCACCTCCTGGATTTCAGAGACCCCTGACATTCAAGAACACACTCGTTAACTTCACATCCATCTCATGTAGCTGAGATAATCACAAACTCAGTTTCTACAGCAGGAAATTTTCTCCAAAACTTCTCTCTTTCCTCCCTGATATTCTCTCAGACACCAAATTCGGGGACTCAGGAGATTACCTGCTGAGTAGAGGTCTTTGTGGGGAGGGGCATGCCATCAGGGTCTAGGTTCTCACAGAGAAGTCGTTGTGTTCAGAGAGACTCTGGAGTGGAGGTTCCGGGACAGAGTGGAAATAAGTAGGTGTGAGAGGCTGGGCGGCAGCCGCGCCGGGGCTGTGAAGGCCGTAAGGAAGGAGGCCAGAGCGGTCAGTACAAGATGCATCCTCTTAATGGAGGTGGTGGTGAGTAAGGTCAAGGGCAGAGCGGGATTCAGGAGAAGGATGCATGCAGATGGGGTAAACCAATATCTTGGTTCAGAAGAGAATATGGGTGCCAGTTTTCTGTACTGCTGACACAAATGTGCTGTCCCTCACCCCGTTTCCTGCCAGAGTCTGAGGTCCACCATGTTGTCCTGAAGCTCAGCAGGTGAGCTAGTGAGGGGTGAGAACTAGAAACGTGGCGAGGGATGTGAGCCTGTAAGAGCATGGCGACCGAGCTGGGATGTGCAGCATGGGAGGCCTGTGGCCCAAGCCCAGCCCCGAGGGAGGGACAGAAACATGCCACGCTTTCCTGATCTTTAGCAATTCACATCAAAGCAGGATTTCCTTTACGATGGCTTTGACCGAGTGATGGTGGTGAGAATGATGACTATGATACAAACAGCAAAAGAAGGGCTTCTCTGTGTAGCACTTTACTAAGTCCTGGTGCAATTTTAGGCTTTAATAACTTCAGAGATATAAATGCTATAAATACACAAAAACTCACTTGAAAGTATGTCTAAATTTATTTTGCATTTATGTACTTTCGTGAGTTTTTAAAAATAAGTCTTTAAATTTTGTTTTAGCCCCTCTGGCGAAACGTGGCACTTATTGACTGAAACAAAAATTAAAATTAAAAATGTATAAATTCGCAAAACTAAATACTTTTTAAAAATGGAAATACTTCAACTTTCAAATAACACATTCAGTACGTTTATAGAATTTATTCTTCTGAAGTTATTAAAGCTTAAAATTGCACGAAAGCTTTTGGGACACTCTGTATTTTAAAAACACCTTATCCAATCCCCATGACGATTCCCTGAAGGTAGGTAGTGTTATCACCCCCATTTTAGACAAAAATACTGAGGGTCAGCGAGGTTCGGAGACATGCCTGAGGTTAATCAAGGAGGAATTCTGGAGGGATGACCATCTCCTGTGACCAAAGTGGAACGCAACCCACGGAGAGGTTAGGGAAGGGTGTCCCCAGCCCAGGCAATGACCTGCCAAGCAAGTCATCTTACAGAACAGCAAGGAATTATTCCCACGGCCTCAGTGTGGACGGGATGAAACCAAAGGGAAGCAGCGAGCGGACCAAAGGGAAGTGTGGACGGGATGAAACCAAAGGGAAGCAGCGACGGGAGAGCCTCCCTGGGGGCGCGCAGGCTGGTGCGGTCGGGGTCGCACAGGGGCGCAGCGCAGGGCAAGCTGGGGGCGGTTCGTCTCTGTCCCGTCCGGCTGCCGTGACGTTTACGCAGACCACGCCAGACCTTTGGGTCAGTTTTAACTGGAGGTCTGTGGACCAGATGGCGACGTGCTAGAGGAGGTAAAAGTTAACCTAAAAGGAACCGTGAGAGCTACAGGGGGCAAAAAATGGATGAGAAACGGGGCGCCCGGTGAGACGCGCACCGTGCGCGGCTGCTCAAACGGTCATCAACATGCATTTTAAAGACACAGAACGTCAGTGAGCGCCGGAAGGAGCACGGAGGGCTCTGGATACTCTGAATTATGTGCTGTCACTCCACGTTTTTATGGTCTCTTCTTAAGAGCTTCAGCAAAACCCTAAGGCGACAGTCAAGGCACTGGACCCAGTTTTGACACACGGGTGCAGGTGGGTCAGCCTCATCCTTACGATTGCATCACATCCCTGACTCCTGAAGGAACAGCCCCCTTACAATGGTGCCACATCTCAAAGCCCAAAGCCAGGGAGAGGGTCAGGCTTGGGGTCAAAGAGGCCGGTCAACCCGGCTCAAAGATTGGCCACTGTGTATGACCCGCGTACATGCTCGAACATCTGAAATTCAGGTTTGACGTCTGAGAAGTTAGATGACGTTAGGTTTGTGCTGAAGGTTAAGGAGATGCTGCATGTGACAGGACGAGCCCAGGCGTGTGGCGAGTGGGGATAAAGCAGCCCTAGACCCTTAGCCCTGTTCCTGGCTGTTGCTCATCTTGGCTGCTTGGAATTGAGGCTCCAAGGGGAGCAGCGAGTCAGCCGTCGTCACAGAGCCTGCTGTCCGGGGCCCCCGCCCAGGTGTCTGAGCTCCAGGGCAGAGCCCTTTCCCCAGCTGTGTGCTGAGCTCTCCCAGAAGGTCCAGGCAGCCCTGGGCTGGAGGAGGAAACTTGGCTCACTCTTTATGTGGTCCAGGGAGACCACTCTCGTCTGGTAAAGATGAAAAGGAACGAAACAGCAATATCCTTAGGCCCGTGGTAACAAGGTTCGGAACAGAGATGTGGACAGACAGGACTTAGGGGCTCCCTCTCTCTGAAAGCCATGGGCCCTGCTTGTTCCTGAAGGAGACACGAGACAGCAAGCATGGCTACGGTCACGGGAAGGAAGAGGCACCATCCACTAGACACCTGTGGTGCGCCTGAGGCCTTCCATCTACCACTGCCTTCGAAGGAGACAAAACGAGCTCAGAGAGCGTAAGTCCATCACCCAGGGTCACTTGGCTCCTTGGTGGCTACAGTGAGATGAGTTTGCCCGAGTCCGATGAGCCTGACTTCAAAGGTCCCCGCTACTCTGTAGAGCCAGCTCTCCACGGTGACTGTCAGCTCAGGAAGAGATAAAGACCCCAACCCAGGACACCTGAAGGCTGTTCACAGTCTCGCCCTCCAGTCATCACGCGGAGCGGGGAGTGCACCTGGCAGGAAGGCAGTTAGGGGAGGCTCGGGGAGGCCACCTGTGTGCGGAAGGGCGGGCTGTGGAGCCAGTCGGGCCTGGGTGTGAACCCTGACCCCCACTTCAGCTTCATATTCTCGGGCAGAAGATGAGCGTGACGGCAGTGAGACCCATCTACCTCACAAGATTTGGAGGCTCAAAATGCACACATGCTGGTGACGTGGCAAAGGCTGTGTATAAACGTTGTTTTCCTCTTCCCCTCCCTTACACGAGTATAGGATTATTCCTCAAAACAGACCCTGGCATTGTCCTCTATTCAAAAGCTTCTGCCCTCAGTTTCCACATCAGAAAACCTGAGGTAGTAAAGCTCCCTTCAGGCAGGGCCGCCGTGGACAGCTGTTCAGGCAGCGCACTGCACAACTCCGGGGGGCGCCACAGAGAAGGAGCAGCCCCAGAGCTAGAGGAGCTGGGACCTTTCACATGCAGGAGCACGGCGAGAACTTCACGAGACTATCAGATCAGTTTGGAAAATGCCAAAGACTGTGCAAAGATTAGCCGTCATCACAATAGTTATCGAAAGTTTTACAATTATCCTGTCTACACAGATCCTCTCTCTGAAGTCTAAACTTTTGTATCTCAGCTCCACGAGCAGCAATAAGAACAAAAAAGCAGAATATTTAAACAGAGATGTGAATCATTACCCCCAAGACCACTCTATGTCTTACAGCCCAGTGTATTTCAAACCCGAATGCATATGTGAATCATTTGGAAATTTTTGTTAAAATGCAGATTTTGATGAAGATAAGAGATTTAGGGGGAATAGAAGGGGGGCGGGTTGCTGAGATTCTGCATTTCTGACAATCTCCATGGACCTGTTTCCGGGGAGGCTAGTACCGCTGTTTCACAGACTACACTCTGAGGTGCAAGTCTGCACCACCCACAGCACCTGGAGCTGGCACGGGGACGCACCTTCTGTTTCTTGGCTTGTCGAGGACTAGCTGAAAATGATGGGTAGTCAAACTAACGCCCATAGGCCAAATCCAGCCTGCTGCCTCTTTTGTAAATAAAATTTTATTCACTCATTTAAATATCGTCTATGGCTACATTTATTTATTGTTAGTGGCTGTATTTATAACACAGCCATGCCCATTTATTTACACTGTCGATGGCTGTTTTTGTGAGACAGCGGCAGAGCTGAGTAGTTGTGATGAAGACTGTATAGCCTGCAAAGCCTGAAAACACTTGCTGTCTGTTTAAGAAAAACCTTTCTGACCCCTAAATGCGATGATCAAGCAAAGTGAGACAGACCTGTGTTGAGTGAGAGCAGGGGAGAGAGTGAGAGATACAGGAGAAATACACTGAATTTTAAATCAAACACACTTCATTATGCTGTGTTTTAGCCTGGGGCCAGCCAGCTCCCTTTTTTCCAGAGTTAGCTATTGTCAGTCCTTCTTTACAGCATGATGACAGATTAGTTCTCCTCAGGTTTCCCTGTTGGTGGAGAAACCAAATACACCCCTAGGAAGCCAGAGTCCATCCTGGCCTCCTTCACAGAAGCCTGATGGAATTAGCAGAAGCTGGTAAATATTTAGGGTGATGTGATTCTATTTATTGTGGTCCAAGGTGCTCTAGGAAACCCAGCTGGCCCAGGCTATGTCCAGAGACATGGCCAACAGCCCCCTCAGAGGTCCAATTCGTCCTGACACTGGGCCACCACGTGAAGGCTCTATGAAGAAGGTGGCCATAAATAACTGGAACAACTCCTTGTGGTCATTCTAGTATCTGTTCCTGAAACACATTTTAAGGCTCTGTAGACTCTCAGAGCCAGGCTGTAGCTTACGGGACATCTATTCTGATCCCCCACGTGTCACAAGTTCTCCCAACCACAGTTCTGAACAGCTGACTGCAGCCTCTCCTTGAACACTTCTGACGATGGGGAGCTCACTACCACACATTCTCGGGTAACTCTATGAGAAAGTCGCTTATTGAACCCAGGTGACACCTGCTTCCACATAGCACCCATTCACTGTCCAAGCGCTGTTAGAGCCAGCGAGGTCTCACGTCACCATCACGGAACACCAAACCTCTTCTTCGAGGGACTCCTGGACAGCTGCTTTACCTCTAGGAGCCTCGGTTTCCTCGCATTTAATCTGGGGCGGACCTAACCGAACATGCGGAAAGTTGGTGCGGGCCAGTGAGGCAGGGCTTGTTGAGCTTTCGAGCACAGCATCTCACGTGTTCACACCGACCGTGTGAGGCGGATCCGATATTCCCATTTTTAAAATACGGAAACTAAAGCTCAGAAGCGTAACCGGCTCCACTGGCAAGGGGAGGGTTTCGATTTCAAGCACACCTGACATAAATTCGATGCTCCGTGGGTCTCGACAATTACCTCTCCAGAAAGTAAGGGACCAATTTAGGGACAAGGAAACCCTCAGGCCTCCCATTTCTGGACTCGATGATTCCAAAATGGGGCCCTGAAGGCTTGAAATAAATCAGGTCAAATAAATCAGAGTCCCTAACTCTCTTTGTTTAGAAAAATGAAATGTTTTATCAGCTTCTCCAAGAGGAAATCTGATTTCCGTCCTTGTTGCTACTTTATCATTTCCTCCCAGCTGCTATCGAGATCGCAGCTTCAGCGATGGTTAAATGTTTGTCACATTTAATATTATTGTCCCCATTTTTCACATATGGGAAGCTGACTGATGCTTGTTGGAAATGCTGGGATGAAAACGCAGCTGCTTGTCCAACTGTGTGTGCAGGGCCAGGCGCCCACACTGCCACCCAGACGTCAGTCTTGGTAGTGGCAGAGGATGGGGTTTTCTGGCCCACAGGGCACAGGAGCAGGACAAGCAGGGAGTGAGGCTGGGCAGCCTGGGGACAGGGCCCAGGGGAGTAGTAAGTCCTATCCTACGCAGCCATGAACCTAATCTCCGCCACCCTCCCCGGCACCACAGCTATTTAGCTCTTAAAACTTTGCTGCCGCTCCCTTTTTTTCAAGGTGTCGACATCCCTCACCTGAGTTGTTTCAACCCCTTCCTCCTGTGGCTCCGGCTAGGCCCTTGGCAAAGCTTTTCCCATATTCCCCACACAGCTACCAGGAGTCACTTTTCTCAACTGCAACTATGACTGTGTCACATCACTGCTCAAAAATCCTTCGCTGTCTTTCCATTGTCCCCAGGATAAATTCCAGACCCAGTGACATGTCTCAACAAGGCCTGCTCTGCTTCACTCCTGCCTGTTCTGAAGCCTCGTCCACTGTCGCGGCCACTGCGGTCTCAGGTCCAGCCTCTGAGGGTTCATTCCGATCCCTCCACGCGATCAGGCTCTCGCCGGCCTCCACACACCGCTTCGTCCGTCTAGAACCCTCTTTCCAACTCAAGATAGCAGATTAGAAATGGCCACAGATTCCTTGACACCTCCTCCATCAACAAGTGGGGGTGTCTGTCTTCTCCCTTTGAATCTGGCAGGCTCTGTGAAGGCCTTGGCCAGTGGGCTCAGGGGAACTAATGCCTCGCCAGCTTGTGGCCTCAGGCCTTAAGAGACTAGCAGCTGCCACCTCCTCTCCGTTGGAGCTGTGTCAGCGTGTGAGAGACCTGCCTGCCTTGGCAGGGAGACAAGAGGGGACACGTGGAGAGTCCTTCAGACCGTCTAAAGGAAAGAGGCTGGCGCCCAGCTGTCCCCACCAAGGCACGCGAAGGAAGCCCTCTTGGACCCACCAGGCCAGACAAGCTTCCAGCTGAATACGATCAAATGACCTCAATGAACACCACATGGAGAAGAATCACCCACATCGGCTGTATCCAAACTCCTGACCCACCGAACTGTGAGACTTAACAAAGTGGTGGTGGTTTTACACCTCAGTTTTGATGCGGAAACAGATAACCCAAACACTTCCTTTCTTACCCTTTTGTTGACTGACTGGCATGCATTTCTTAGCTTAGATGTCGCTGCTTCTTTTCCGATGACGTAAGTCCATTTGAGGTGCCTCTACAATGTGTTCCTACAGAAATCCACACCTCTCCACCGGAATGAGCCTAGCTGCTAGCTTCTCTCTCCCACTGCCTTGCGAGGTCCCCAGAGGCAAGGACCCGGTGTCCGTCTGCCCAAGCACTGCATCAACAGCAGTTGCTGAATACCTGGGGCAAATAAGAGGTCCCTGATTAGTGGTGAGAGGTGAGCTAAGGATAAAGGGGTCTCAGCAAGCCGAGTTAAAAAACTCTATCACGGCTGTGAAGGAAGCGACGCATAAATTATGACCAGCCCCAGGAGGCTGGGCATGTAGATATTCCAACAGAAACATTAAACATCACTGAACATCTTCACATGCGAAAAGCAATTCCAAACAAGATTATGTCATGAGACAGCTGACAACTCCCCACCCCGACACCCCACCACCAGACGCTTGCACTCACGTGAATGCCAGAAGTGGTTTATTTGTTCATTCATTCCTTCATGCCTTCATTGTTCAAGAAGCATTTATCAAGCGTCTCCTGTGGCCTGGATGCTTTGCCAGTTGCTGCAGATGTAAAGCCAAAAAGCACAAGCATGAGAGCCAGACCAGAGCACCCCAAACAGCCTCAGTGCTGATCAGGCTCAGGAAGCCTGGCCCCCTGCAGGTGACTTGACGTGAGTTTTTAAGAAAGAGCTGGACAGGAGGAAGGAGCTCCAGGTAGAGAAAACCCTGCATCCTTTGCTCCCGCGTGGCCAAGGATTACATTGCTTGTGGCTGATAATTATGAAATTGAAAGCAGCTGGGTGCTGGGGCTAACTAAGGGAGATGTCCTAGGAGGTAGGGCAGGGACACATGCTTCTTAGAAAGCAAACAGGCAAAGCCCAAGGCCTGTGGTGATGAAGGAAGACAGAGAGACCTGTTAAAGAGGAGAAAAAAAAAATGAAAAGCTTGAGGCGAAACCCAGAGCTAAGGCTTAATTAAGAAAGCAGGCATTTCAAGTTCACACAAATAAGTAAACAGAATCCCCTTGGCCCCTCCTGATCATCACCAAGTAATTGCTTTAAAGCTGTGGTTTGCTCTGGTTGGACGATTCTTAAATACATGTTGATAAAAGTAATGAAGACACGAGAGAAGAAAGTCGGCTGCTCCTTGACAGCCTAGTTCCTGGCTCGTCCTTGGCTGTCACTTGGGTTGGTCACCGCCCACCTGTGGGGCCTCTATTTTTCTCCCCACCCCAAAGCATGGAGGACTGAATAAACGGATCCTGACTCTCTTCTCTTCCCGGAAGCGTGTGACCCAGTTTGAGGCATTGGCACAAACTCTCGCTTTGATTCCGGTCCTCTGGGATTCATGTCTCACCTCCGTCATTAACCACTACCTGTCTGACCTTGGGCACGGCAAGGTTGGCACTTCGAACTTTGTTGTTTCTCACCTTAAAAGTGGAGTTTTTAATGCCAACCTAGTTTCTTGAGAATTAGGGGGAAAGGTCCAAATCATCGGTAGGCAGCAAAGTTAATCTCGGTTCTCCACAGGAGAGCTGCGGCTGTCCACCACAGGACACTGCGCAAATCAATCACAACTGGCGACTACGAAAGCAGAGTGGAAAGGGTGCGGGCGGAACCGCCAGGTGTTCGTGTCTGCTGCCCTGCTGCGTGGGATGCTCCTTCGAGCTGCTCTAGTTTAATAATCCCTCCTCACTCTTCAGGCCACGGCTCAGGAGCCCCTTCTTCCTGGATGCCGCCCAGGTCTCCAGGTTTAGGGTTGGTTCTCTTGCTACCATCAGACCCTTCAGGATGTATCACAGTCATGTGCCTCTGTCCCCTCCCCACCATGGTCCCTCTGCTCCCAGCACTGAAAGTTCTGTGGGGCCAGACACTACCTATGTTTCCTTCACTGCTGAGCCTCCCAGACACTGGCATTTTGTAGCAACTCCATGGCTGTCATTTAAATCAATTTTTGATTCGTTCCATCCCTACTCCTGCACCACCACGGACTAACTGCATGACCTTGGGAAAAGCAAACCACCTGTCTTTCTAGTCTCACCTGTGAAACGAGCTCACAGGTACCTACCATATTTAACTACAGGATGCCATCAATTGTAGAACACCTGTTCTCTTATATATTACTAAGAAAGGATCCTTCCAAATAACTTTGACTCAATGTTTGTAGTCTCTTGAAATTTTTAATTTTATAATTAAAGTATTTTTATAAAAGTTTAAATCTTTTTAGATTTAACTGGCACAGGTTTTATCACATGTCACTCTTGGACACATATAAAAAGGAAAAGTATAAATGAATTGAATTGGTTGAAGCAATTCTAAACCTTCATAGTCAGAGTCACGTTGAGATTCAAAGTGATCACATAGGTAATTTCCCAAACAACACGGCCCTCTGTGTCATCAAGATTATTGGTGATACGGCATTTCTTAAAAGAATCCTTAAAAGAACCAAAAGTCATGTTTCTGTCCCCCTTTCTCCACAGTCACTTGATTCCTGAGGACTAAAAGAATGCTTTGCTTCCAGCATGTTCTTCCTAGCTGCTGACACGCCTTCTGTGTTTTGATGCTAGTACATGCAGGGACAATAACGATGCTGTGTGACCAACAGCAATTATAAGACGACATCAATTATAAAGCACAGCCCGACTTTGAGATATCGATGAATGAAAAAATACGTATTTTGATACTGATAAATTATAGCACTTCATGGGGTTGTTCTTAGAATGAAAGCATGACTTTTTTGAAAAGCCCACAGCATAGCGCCTTTTATACGGTGGGAAATAAAATCATATTTGTTTCTTTTCTTGCCAGCCTAGAGATGTTACCTCAGATTATAAGTCTCCTGACCATGATGAGAGGTTGATGGAAGAAAAAGGAGGTTTCAATACATGGAATGAGCATCTGATGGGGAAGAGGCAAAAACGAGAGACAAAATGGGCACTGTGTTTCTGAGCCCACATTTATAGTGACCACATAATTAATCATGCAAACCAGGATACTTCTGAGAGTAAAAAAGCTCAGTCTCAATAATTTTACTGGGACCACAGCAAAAAGTGGGACTGCCTCCAGATAATTCGGGATGTGTAACAACCCATCGTGTCTCATCTTCCATCCAGAAAGTGAGGCTGAAATCAGAAATTTTTCTATGCTCGGACTTGGGAGTGCCTTTGTCTCAAACCAGGAAGGCCATCAGACAATTAATTGATGGGCATGCACGCACTTTTGGCTCCCATCCCAAGAAGGCTTAACAATAAATTCCAAAATTGGTTAAAATCTTGACAGTGCTATGTGGCGGGGAGATGTTCCCCTCCCCAGATGTTATTTATGGCACAGAGAAAGGGAATCACATCCATGATGGATCATCTCTTATCAGATAAAAATGGGAGGCAAAGTGGAAGATCATGGTGAGATATTGTGTAGAATTTCAGCAGGACACTTTAAAAATATATATTAAAAAAAATTAATTTTTCACTGGCTAAAATGTATCCCTTTACAGTCCATATATTTATGAGTGTTTTGAGCCCTTAAAATAGTAACCCAGGACAGAATAACAAACAGTCTCTTAATAGCCCTAATTTATCAGACTCAGTGGTTTAAGAAAAATAAATAAAAATTAAGGAGTAGGGGAGGGGAAGACGAGGCGAGCAAACGTGGAAATATGAAATACTGGAAATGGTACCGCCCAAAAAGTCACTCACTGTCTGTCTTCTTAAAATAATGAATCTTTGAGAGGGCTACTTTATTATTCTTTTTTTTTTTTTCCTTCATCTCCTTAAAGAAGTCCCTTTAACATGTCTTGTAATACCGGTTTGCTGTTGATGAACTCCTTTAGCTTTTTCTTGTCTGGGAAGCTCTTCATCTGTCCTTCAAGTCTAAATGATAGCTTTGCTGGGTAGAGTAATCTTGGTTCTAGGTCCTTGCTTTTCATCACTCTGAATATTTCATGCCAATCCCAGCTGCCCTGGCAAAGTTTCTGCTGAGAGATCAGCTGACAGTATTATGGGACCTTCCTTAAAGGTATCTAACTACTTTTCTCCTGCTGCTTTTTAAGATTCTCTTTGTCTTTAACCCTTGACATTTTAATTATTATGAGGCTGGGCCTCATTGGGTTTGTCTTGTTGGGACTCTGCGCTTCTTGGGCTTATATGTATATCTTCTTTGCAAGGTTAGGGAAGTTGCCCCTCATTATTTATTCAAATAGGTTTTCAATCATTTGCCCTCTCCTTCTTCTGGTACCTCTGTGATGCAAATGTTGGTACACTTGATGTTGTCCCAGAGGCCCCTTAAACTATCCTCATTTTTTTTTTTTTTTGGATTCTTTTTTTCTTGTTGCTGTTCTAATCGGATGTTTTCTGCTACCTTATCTTCTAAATTGCTGATTTGATCCTCTGATTCATCTAACCTGCTGTTGATTCCCTCTAATGCAGCGGTCCCCAATCTTTTCAGCACCAGGGACCGGTGCTCCTACGAGAATCGAATGCCTGATGATCTGAGGTGGAGCTGAGGCGGTGATGCTAGCGCTGGGGAGCGGCTGCAAATACAGATGAAGCTTCGCTCGCTCACCCACTGCTCACCTCCTGCTGTGTGGCCCGGTTCCTAACAGGACACAGATCAATACCAGTCCACAGACTGGGGATTAGGGACCCCTGCTCTAATGTATTCTTCATTTCAGTTATTATATTCTTTATTTCTGACTGGTTCTTTTTTATGTTTTCTATCTCTATTTTCATGTTTCCATCTTTTTGTTAAATGACTGAGTTCATCTACTCTTTCCTTAAGTTCACTGAACATCCTTATAACCAGTGTTCTGAACTCTGTATCTGGTAGATTGCTTGTCTCTATTTTGTTTAGTTCCTTTTCTGAAGCTTTGTTGAGAAATAGAAATTAAAACAATGCCTGTGAATTTTTAAAAGGTCAAAAAGAATTATAATACAAAGTGTTCAAAAATAGTTGCTCATGGAGCTGTAAAATCGTTCAAACTTTTATAGATGGCAGTATAGAATATCAAAAGTCTTAAATATCTGGAAATCCTTTGACTCTAAAATTTCATCAAGAAATTTATCTCAAGGATATTTTAAAAAGTGAACAAAGATTTATATGTAATAATGTTTATCATGTTATTTAAATTACAGATGTGAAAACATTCCAAACGTCTACCAACAGATAGGTTATGTGAAGTAGGATAAACTATAATTCTCTGCCCACATTTAAAAATATGCTTTAGAGAAAACTTAATAACAGGCAAAAGTACATAAAACAATACCAGAAGCAAACACACAGGCGTTCTCTCTGGATGGTGAGATTATGGGTGGTTGTTATCTTTGCATATTTCTGTATTTTGAAGTTTTCATTTTAAAGGGAAGAAGGAGGAAAGAACAGAAGTGGGAAGGAGAAAAGGAAGAGAAGACACTGGTAAGAGAGAGCTTTGTTTTTACCACATCCTCCCTTGGATGCCAATCCAAATATCAGAAATCATCAGGAAACAGGAGGCAGGATTGGAGGACTGGCTTGTCACTGTGTGAGATTTGCTCTATCCTTAACCTCGCTGTGCTGAGGTTTTCTTCCTTGTCAGATGAGGAGAAAACGGCCAGCCCAGTTCATATACCGGGTTACTGCGATGATAAAGAAGGATGCCATGTGGAAAGGGCTCATAAAACTGCAAAGTGCTCTACAAGTCCTGGATAGTGCAATTATCGCCTTCGTTAGTGCGATCATTCTCTCTTGCTCCATTATCTTTTGCTAGAGAGCTGCTTGTCAGCCTATGAAGTGCACTTGGTATTTCCACATACACAAAGTGAAGTGCATGCGGCCGCTCAGACCTATTTGAACAGATCTAGAATCGAGACATAACCAAACAGGCACCAAAGACTTCTGTGGCTGCATGTTGGGGGCGTATGTGGTTCTAAGAGAACCAACTTGGCATTGGAGAACCCAACTTGTCTATTGGAGCCCAACTTGTCCGTCGTGAGCTGTGTGAGCTTAGACATCTCTCTCCACCTGCCTGAGTCACAGTCACTCCTTCGTGAAATGGAGAGAGCGACACCGGTTCTGACTGTATCCCATGATCATCTGGGAGGATGCCTCCGAAGCACGTGTGTGACCACCAACTCATGCAAATGGATACAATATGGAGAGTACTACGTAATCCTGGCCATTGCATACAAAATGCAAACCCTGTATGTCGTGGTTCCTTTTGAAGTTAAGAAGCAATATGTGAAATATAGGCTCTGTGAGCAAATTTTTCAGAATCACTGGATTTTAAACAATAATGTAATTACCAAACAAGGTTCTATCAGACTTCTCAGAGGCTTCAATATGTTCTTGTATATATGAATCTACAAGAGCAGGTTAAATTTTCCAAAGGCCTTTGAGCATGGAACCCTGACTTAACTCAGTATCTGGGTTATGCTCCTTGACTCAAACCCGGTAAATGCTGACCTGAGAGAAAGCTAACTGCAAAGGCCCCAGCTGAGGTCTGACCTCACTTCACTCCCAAGTCTTTCCATCCTGATCTAAAGACGTGGCATCTCATCGCTTAAAAGGAAATGTCACTCTTACCCGTTTATGCGTGTTCATGTCAACATGTCTTACCCTCTTATCCATCACCTTCCTAGTATTTGTTTAGAATTCATCAGTCCATCTATCTATTCATCCTTTCAATTCTCCAGCAGTCTGTGTCCATCTGTACCTTCGTTCTCATTTAACAGATTGAAAAACAAAAAATCAGGAAGATGAAGTAAGTTGCCTCGGGTTAAGTACAGCTGAGATTCAAATCTAAATACATGTGCTTCCAAGGTCTGATGTCTTTTCAATGCACCACAGCCCCTTTCACCTCCCACTACCACCAGGCCCCATGGTCCAGAGACTTAGGAAGTCATACACAGAAGTAGGAGAAAAGAAGGAAGATACCTCACGACTGACATCCACGAGCATCGGTGAGTCCTAGAGTTGTAGAGAGGAACCAAGCGAGGGGAGGGGACTGGGGTCCCTCGATCCTGTGGGTGACAACTGCGCCTAAAAAATAATGCTCATCATTCTGCTCTAATGGAGTAATAGTTAGACCGAGGACTTTAGTGCCAACAAAATTTAAGTTTGAATCCATGATCTAAAATTTGCTAGCTACATTCCCTCACTGAGCCTCGGTTTTCTTCTCAATAAATTGTGATAATATCTGTTCCACTGGAAGCCAACAAGAATTCAGTGAGCTCATGTCTACAAAGGCCTTAGTGAAGCTCTTGACCCAGCGCTCAGTAAATAGTACCTTGCCCCATTTTATCTCAAGTTGATATGGCCTGTATGCAGACCAGTTCCCATGCACAGAGTCACCATTCGTTGGACGCCCACCATATGTCAAGAGTGTTTTATGGACAAAAGCCAGATTCTTTCCCTGGAGGAGACCGGAACATATTTGACCCCATTCACATCTTTACACTTCTTGGCAAGGAGAGCTTGATGCATCAAGAATCTTCTTTACAAGCTCTGTAAAATCAGCTGAAACTTCCAAGGCTTGCCTGTATCTCATGAAAAGATTGTCGAAGAGCAAGTTCATGAACTCTGAGGAAAGAACAACCTAGTAATAAGAAATTATACTACTACTATGGCTACTATTACTATTACCACTACTACTACTACTACTAACAGTAACAACAGCAGCAGCAGTAGCCACAACAACCTTGACCAAAGCCATGTTATATGCTTCCTAATGTCATCTTTCCTAAGAATGGGTTTTTATTTGTTAACTAATACCAAATTAGCAGCCTTTCTGAGGCAGCCCTCGAGGGCCCTACGTATGTTTTTCTTTTCTCTCTTTGTTCATTAAAAGGAAAAGAAAGAAGTGTTCCTTGTTAAAGACTGTCCTGTGCTGCGAAGGGCACTGGATGCAAGGATTGTATTTTAGTTGAGGACACGGGGAGCAGAAAAGATTAATTATAGTACAAATTACTCAAAACATCTTCTATCTGACAATATAATTATACCAAAGTAAGGTGAGATGTACAAATTCCTGAGGAAAAAGAAAGAACCATTTTCCATTATTTAAGCTAGATTTTAAAAACTTTCTTTCAACTCGGATGTTGTTCACAAAATATAAGGTCCAAGCTCTGCCTCTTAAGCTGTGTAAAGTCTGGTTCATTTTCCTGCCAACGGCCGGATTTGAATAAATAAATGAGTTTTGCTCAAAGCAAATTGACCTTTTAGGGACTATCCTAAATCACTCTATTGTCCTTGGTTAAGGTTTGATTCTCAGTAGGGCGTGACCTTCATTAGGATCTTTAAGAATGTTCCAGAAGGCTCAGAAATGTAAAGGCAAATAATAGTTCTTTCATGTGGTCGGGACCTGAACACACCAGGTTTGAAGTGGCCTCAGTTCTGAGACGCCTCTGGTTGGTAGACGCAAGATGAGTGCAGAGGTGAAGAGACTGGCAAAAGCCAGCAGAGATACAGAAGAATGAGCCAAGGCTAATGCAATCCTTGCCCTGAGCAACTTGTCAAGTTGATGGTGAAGCAGCCCTGACTCTTTTTATCCCCTCGTCTTAGAACCACAGTTTCCTAAATGACAAAATAACCGGTTGAGCGTCTTGCTACTCAATGTGTGGTCCACAGACCAGCTACCTCAGCACCACTGGGCTTGTTAGAACTGCAGATTCTCAAGTCTTGCCCCACATTGACTGTATTTCAGAAAGATCTTCCAGGTAATTCATGTCCACATTAAAATTTAAGAAGTCCTGGGATAGCATACACTCCTAACACACTTCTTTGACCCTTTCTCAAAAGACCATCTCAAATTAACACGTTCCTCCAGACCTTTGCTTCCACACATCTCTAGAAAGACTGCCAGACCAAGTCCCTGGCAGATATGGCAAACATTTGTGACCTCGGATTGCTATTACCTGCCTGGAGTGCTGTATGGATAAAAGGCAATTAGGCAGCATCGAGACCCAGCAGAAAAGAACTCTGTGATCAATCAGTGATGTCTGCCATAGGTGCCCGCTGGGGTAGATAGGTGTGCTCCGTTATATTTTAATGAGTTTACATCTTAAAAGAGGTCTTGGAGGCAGAAGAGGGTTATGAGCGAAAGCTCTGTGATCCAGATCCAGGACTCGACTCTTGGTTTCAGACCTCAGACAAAGGTGATAAACTCAGATCACGAAAGAGCCTTCCTCCCTTGACATTCTTCAACCTCATCGATCTACGATCAGATGCACACATACACTCAGATCACACACGCTCACGGAAGCAGATTCTGTCCCCGTGTCACGACGACCTCAGCTTCTCTTAAACCAGAGCGCTCCTCTTAAGTGATGGTTTGGTGGTGCCTGCAGGGGTGCGACAGACGAAGGTGAGGGCTGTGGGAGAAGTTGCCAAGCTCGCTCTGCTCTGCTGCAGTCGATTCCCAGCCCCCGGCTCTGCCAGGCGTCTGTTTCCGATGAAACTAAGGAAATTCCTGACCTCGCTCCTGCACTCCCTTGTCGCTGCCCTGCGCTCGCCTCCGCACAGGCCTCACCCCTCTGTGGGCTCTGATCCAAGCCCACAATCCCCATGGGCTCTCAGGGGCCAGGAAGTTGAATGAGGCCTGGCGCCCTGACTCCCCCGACGGTGGCTGGCTGCCAGCACTGATTCGCAGAGGCTGCCTAAAGGTGTCTGTGAGGCAAATCCACCCTTGCAGGGTGTTTGAAGTCTGCTGGAGGTGAGCCAGCTGTCTCATCATGGCTGTGCATCGGGAGGAGAGTTCTAAACTGAATTCCTAGTGATGTGGCTCTTCTAGAGATGCCTGCCAACGTATATCCAGAAACTACATGCTACCACCAACACTGCAAAACAGAAGGCAAAAGTCCACCTCAAAATCCTAAGTGAAAGGCAGTGGTTCTCAGCTGGGGGCAATTTTGCCCCTCTTGAGGCATGGGGCAATGCCTGGAGACACTTGGAGTTGTCACAAGTGGAAGGCACAGTATTACTGGCTAAACATCCTTTAATGCACAGGGAGCCTCCACAACTAAGAATTGTCTAACCCCGAATGTCAATGGTTTCAGAAATCTTGGTGTGAGAAAACGTGGCAATTACCAAGCCCATCTCTCTGGCTTATAGTTAGAAAGCTGAGGTCCACAGAAGAATACAGACTTGTTCTAGGTGGTCCAGAGAGTGAGTCAGGGCCAAACCAGGTGCTCTGGCCCCATATCCACTCAGATGCACACTCGCAGAAGGTGGGGAGGCAGGAACAAAACTGGCCCTGAGGACAGAACATGCTCAGGCTTGTAGCAAGAAGGTGAAGAAAAAGAACAGCGGATTATAGGAATAACGAGCTTTAAGACAGTCACCATGCCCAACAGCAAAACGTGTCTCAGTGGCTCTCCCAGCATCATTCTCCTCCTTATGGGTAATTGAAAGGAGAGTGGGAGGTAAAATGGGGAGGGGATAAGCACAGAGGGAGGAAGACTGTATCCTGCCTATCCATACGATGAGCCACAAAGAAACCCCAATGTCAGGTCATTTGGTTTTTATAGTTATTTGCTGAGAACCATCCACTAGAAAGTGGCCCTTGGGACACAGTTTTGAGATGCATTGAGGCAGATCACTGGCTAGTCTCAAGGAGTAAGCACCACTATCACGCTATGCCTCTGACGTACGACCTCCGCCGTGAACCAGACAAGTGGAGGGCTGGCCCACAGCCATGATCCTGACTCAGTACTGCGGTCTGGAGGCTGGGTCAGAGCCACTTTGTTGTCTTGCTTCAAAGTTATCCTAATTACCCGCCTGCTGTGGGAAGCAGATGAAGCGGTGGCGGCATTGACACAAGCCTCTGTCCCATGACCTCCCTTTGGTTAAAACTGTTCATAGTCGATCTGTGCAACCCAACCAGCTGTTCCATGTCATCCAAGGCGATCTTTTTATTACCACCACCCTCGGCCTTACATTTCATGTCCTCGAAAAGTCCATTTCCAAATGGCCCGAAGTGATGTCAGAGTCAGGGCTCATTCATAACACTATAATGAACATACTTACAATACACCCTTGAGTTCAGTGCATCTATAGCTTCCTGAGGGTGAAGTCTTTAAAGAAAAACTGCTGAGACAAAGTTCATGTACCATTTTTATGACTTTTGAGACATACCTTCAAAATTGACAAATCAAACTTTTGAAAACATTGGGAACCTGTTTCAAGCACGTAGGTATATAAACTTCCATACTGGAAAATGAGGAGAATAACTCTTTTGCCAAGATTTGGGAAGCTAAAATCTAATTCTAATCGTAAAGCCTTCCAGCCCACTCTTCATTCGTTCTACACCTACAATTCAGGTATTGACCACCAGTGGCCACTCTTTGGCTTTGGGAGACGAGAGCAAAACTTGAAAGTCTCAGGAGTATCCAACACTGCAAATCCATCAATGGCATAGCATACGTTATTCACAACTGCTTCTACCAGATCTGAGATCCTCAAGGGAATGGGCCACATAGCTTCAACATCAGGAATCCTAAAGATACGCAAAGCATCTGCCACGGAGTACACATTTATTTAATGGGTTGGTAAGTTGCCATCAACATCTAAACAAACCCTCAATGAAATTTACATAGCAAGGGTGCCACTAAGGCCCCTGTGAGATTCTGCTTAACCGTAAAGGTGACACCATCCCCAGAGAAATATGTTTAAATGAAGGTACTTCTTAGAAGAGGATAATAATTTAAAATATAGAAAAAAAATAAGAAAATAAAAAGAAGGTGGCTTGTGGTTTCTTAGAGTAACCAGCCAAAAGATGACATTTCTTTCTTAGTTTCCAGTATATATTTCGGGAACAGATTAGGCTTTAAATGGAAATAAGAGTGTGTATCATTCCAGGTCCTAGAAAACAGACAGTGAGAGGCAAGTTGGTTCAAAAACAGAGGGTCTGACTTTGAACTGCTTGATGGTGAACGAACCAACCTTTGCTGCAGTGTCTGGCTAAGGCTTATGTCTACGCCGAGTGCCAAGGACATTTAAATGTGTGATATCTGATTTTCTGGGTGCAAAGCTCAGATGAAGCCTGGAAAACCCATCTGTACTCTCATAGCTTTTCAAAGGGAAACAAGGTTATTAACGTTTATGCAGCTTTTTGTATCAAAGATCAGGCACCGAGTGTAAGAAGTCAAGGGATGGCTCCCATGATAAGCTCTCGGAGAAGCAGAGCTTGGATTTTGGTCAATTTTGGCCAGAACTGGAAGGTTCATTAGGATCACATTCTTTAAGGTGGAGAAAGTAAGCCCCACAGAAGGAAAGTGATTCACCTAAGACCACACAGCTAGTTAGAAACCTAGCCAAAGAAAGGAAATAACTTGGTCTGTTGACCTGCAGGTTAATGCTCTGTCTCTTGTCTCAATTCTATTTTGGTTTTGAGTCTGCTTGTGTGTTTCATTTCACGGAAACATAAAAATCGGTGATAAATTAAATCACTCGTGCCTGATAGGCTGAATGACATGATAAGAGGCCTTAAAAAGACCAATGCTATTTGAGATCTAGCAGACAGCATTCCAAATGGTGGACTATGATAATGGCAAAGGGTACCCGTTGGGTCAAGGAGACAAGGAATTATGACTGTAGGTGGGATTCTGATTAAAGGTATCTTTGAACCTTCTCTTCTCCTCCAGCCCTGGCACTACACCCTTATTGAGATTTTCACATATACGTACGACTTCAGGAGACTGCTGCCTCAGTCAGGGTCCCAATACGAAAACAGAAACCACCCTACGTATTGAAACAGGAGGGACTGAATACAGGAGTTTGGTTATGCCAGTGCCGGAAGAGCTGAGGACCCAGATAGGGGAGGAAGAGAGTCACAGCGGCAGGAAGCTGCCACCTTCCTGAGATTTCAGGGGCAGAGGGATGAAGTGACATTACTGGAGTGCGGGGTCTGAAATTAGGTGGGGAAAGCTGAAACCATGGCAGGCCTATTTAGCAAAGAGATAGGGAGAGGGAGTGGGCGAGGGTATAAGGAAG
>NW_011888810.1:11967040-11969581 GCF_000151845.1 Pteropus vampyrus
AGTGTGAGGAACCACGGAAGATGCTGGCATCTGCTTGCTGAGAATTTAACTTGCAACAGAACTTTTAGGTACATAATTTCATTCGATGCTTGGAACAGATCTCTGAGGTGAGGAGATGATGAGGGCATGCGTAGAGCGTGGAAGGGATCGGGAGGTCTTCGGATCTTTAACACTCGATTCACTCGACAAGTAATGATCAAGTGACTCTGGGTGCTAGGCCTTGATCCTGGTGCCGGGGACCCAGCAGTGGACATGACATTGTCCCTTTCCACAAAAATCTCTCACTTTTGTTTTGGAAACAAACACACTGACAGGGCTTCAGGGCCCTTTAATCTTTCACCTTTTAATTTACCAAACATCTTTACATGTAAGGCAAGTAATTTCTTTTCCATTTTTATTGTTTTGAAAACTCTGGATGCATCTTACAATTGATGCAGGAATTTAACATAGTTGATATTTTTCTTAAAAAACAAAAACAAAAACAAAAAATACTGTGTTATTTAATTAATGATGTGGATCGATAGAGTCTTAAATCTGAGTAAACATGGAAAATGTTTATAATCGGGATATTAACACCTTCCATTTGGGGGGCATTATGTAGAGGGTTTGGGGAGGGGGTGGTAATGGGGGATAAAATTTGCATCTCCTCTCTCTGATGCACTGATGCATGACCATTTCATAAACATGATCTTAGTCACTGTCCCGTGTGAGTCAATTAATGTCACCATGAAAAACAAACAAACAAAAAAAATGGAAATCTGCTCCTTTATGTTACTTAATATGAAAATGCAGCTCTTGGAAGAGGAAGGGTGTGGACTGGTCCAGTTTTGAGTCTCTGACCAATGGCTCAGTCAAGATGAGACAGCAGATGGATGTGAGAAGTCGAGTCAATGCCTCTCTCAGCAAGGAACCATCACACAATACCCTGTTCTCAATTGTTAAGCCACAATCACCCCAGAAAACATTCCAACTTCTTCCTTTGTTACACCGAAACTCGATTCCGTGTAACTGACACAAATTTCCCTCGACTCTGAAGACTGAGAACAGTATGTAGGTTTAAAAAGAATGCAGAATACATTCCAGTTCCCCTCTGAAGTGGTTCTAAATTAAGTGCGGTAGAAGAGGGTTTTTAGATGAAACATCTTGGGAACATCTGCAAAAAGTTACCTAGGAGGCTGGATGTGTATTTGGAAATGAGGTGGCTTCAGAAACACATGGGGTCCAGCAGAAAGTGGGGTTGCCCAGGACAGAGGGACAGGAGAGACCTGAGCTGAGTGAGCCCATGACTTACCTCCTTCTCTCCTCTTCTAAACGGGACAAGAGAAAATGTGATTTAAAAAAAATCTTGGTTGCAGAGATCTCCAGGGGACGTTTATTTTGATAATATTTCAGGCCTGATTTTCAAGAATAAGGAGGTGCCAACTGTTTGCAAAAGCTTCTATAACAGCATGATCTCTGGCCCTTAGGATATTTATCTTTTATTTATACAGAGTACTTTTAAAAGCCTGTTACTATAACAAAGAAGTAACTGAGAGGCTTCATGTGAAAGGCAACACGATGTTTTTAGAGCCTGCATGTAAAGAAAATTTGTGCATAATACTATGAAACAAATACATGGAAAGACGGGTAGCAGGTTTCAGTCCTTCGCTAAATACACGGTGAACGTGGTACTGCTACGCACGAGGGAGATGAATCTGAACACAAGACACTGTCATCAAGGAATGAATGGTCTGGACAAGGAAACGGATTTGTAAAAACACAAATTTCGGCATTGAATGACACAAGATAGGAAAAAGGAACCATGACACAGAGGAAAAAGGAGTGAGTAGCTACTTCCCTGACAGAATCAATTAAGACTTTCCAGCGTGGTAGAGGGGAGGCTTGAGTTTGGTCTAGAAAAATTACACTCTCTTAAGCCATCACCTGTACTAATGTATTAGTTATCTACAGCTATGTAACAAATTACCGCGAAACTTGGTGGCGCAAAACAAAAGTAAACACTTATCATCTCACATAGTTCCATGAGCAGTGACTTGAGTGGGTACAGCTTTGTCAGTGATTCTGGTTCAGGGACTCTGATGAAGTCATATTGGAGACTGAGCCAGGGCTACAGTTCTCTGAAGGGCTGACTGAGACGAGAGGATCCGCTTTCAAGGCAGATCAGCTATAGCTGGTGCCGGTGCCGGTGGGACACACAAGGCTGCTTGAGTGTCCTCACAACGTGGGGGCTGGCTTCCCCAGAGCCAGCGATCCAAGAAGGCGCTAAGCAGAAACCGCAATGTCTCTGGGGGCTTAGCCTCCTCAAAAGCCATTCTCCATCACATCCATGATATCCTACTGACTATAAAGGTCAGCCCTACTCAGTGTGGGCAGGAATACATAAGGACGAGAATACCATAGGGTAAGACTTATGAGCCATGTGGGAGGCTGGCTACCATGACTGATGATGGTGCCTAAGAGGTTGGCAGTTTGCTGTTATTATGTTTGGTCTGTAGTGACTGGGGGTGAGAGTAATGGGGGAAGTTTGTTCAGTGGTCAGAC
>NW_011888810.1:11969631-11974507 GCF_000151845.1 Pteropus vampyrus
GGATTTGTAAAAACACAAATTTCGGCATTGAATGACACAAGATAGGAAAAAGGAACCATGACACAGAGGAAAAAGGAGTGAGTAGCTACTTCCCTGACAGAATCAATTAAGACTTTCCAGCGTGGTAGAGGGGAGGCTTGAGTTTGGTCTAGAAAAATTACACTCTCTTAAGCCATCACCTGTACTAATGTATTAGTTATCTACAGCTATGTAACAAATTACCGCGAAACTTGGTGGCGCAAAACAAAAGTAAACACTTATCATCTCACATAGTTCCATGAGCAGTGACTTGAGTGGGTACAGCTTTGTCAGTGATTCTGGTTCAGGGACTCTGATGAAGTCATATTGGAGACTGAGCCAGGGCTACAGTTCTCTGAAGGGCTGACTGAGACGAGAGGATCCGCTTTCAAGGCAGATCAGCTATAGCTGGTGCCGGTGCCGGTGGGACACACAAGGCTGCTTGAGTGTCCTCACAACGTGGGGGCTGGCTTCCCCAGAGCCAGCGATCCAAGAAGGCGCTAAGCAGAAACCGCAATGTCTTTGGGGGCTTAGCCTCCTCAAAAGCCATTCTCCATCACATCCATGATATCCTACTGACTATAAAGGTCAGCCCTACTCAGTGTGGGCAGGAATACATAAGGACGAGAATACCATAGGGTAAGACTTATGAGCCATGTGGGAGGCTGGCTACCATGACTGATGATGGTGCCTAAGAGGTTGGCAGTTTGCTGTTATTATGTTTGGTCTGTAGTGACTGGGGGTGAGAGTAATGGGGGAAGTTTGTTCAGTGGTCAGACTTTCGAATCACATAAGTATTGGTTCAGATCTGGGCACCATCATATCGCTATGTGGCTTCTCTGCTGGTTGAGAGATGATAAGAACTAAAAAAGCCACATTAGAAGCCATATCAGAGATGGAGGCCATATGTTGGAAGCAGCCCAACCACGCCCGTAGCCCTGGATCACCTTCCTGTGGATTACAACGTGAGGAAGAGGTAAACTTCCACTGTAGTTAAGTCCCTACGTGTTATGGTCTCTTTGCGATCAGAGCTTCACCTGTACCTGAATATAGTAGTTGGTACAAAATGTTTGACTTCTGAATCTAATTTTTTTCCCATCTGTAAAGTAGGCATAGAAAAATAAACCACACATTTTTTTGTGGGGGGGAAAAAAAAAAGAAGGAGGCATAAAAGTGTCTGTCCAGTGTCTGGCCCAGAACTCACACACTCATTGTCACTCTTGTCCTGTTTGAATTTATGATCAGTGCCAACACACTGGATGAAACAGAAACAGTGACTTCAGCTAATGTGTGTATCCTTCCGCCCACAGCATCGCTCCCAGGGATTTAAAACAATTTTCTCTGGAGACCTCTTTAATGGGAACTCGTGAAATTTAAATAAACAAGGCAGTGATTTTATAGAAAGAGCATTCAGTGACTGATCTGGGGCTAAGATCTGCCATGATCATCTCGCCGTCTTTAGTCTGCAGTTTCCAACTCTGGAAAATGAAAGAAAAAAAAAAAAAAGAAGAAAGAGGAAGAAGGGGAGAGAAAGAGGAAAGAAGAAAGAAAAAAAAAATAAAGGGGCAAGGTCGATGTTCCTCAAACCCCAAGGGTTCTAGACAGCAACCATGGCAGTTCTGCTACTTCCCGTATTACAATTCGGCTTTGCAGAGCATTTTGCCAAGGAGAGTGTTTCACTCTATAAACAAGTTTGCAAATCACAAGATAGACAAGATGATCTACAAGGCACCGTTTGGCTCTGCGAATCTTCCCTAACC
Organism: Pteropus vampyrus; assembly: GCF_000151845.1. Lineage (NCBI taxonomy): Eukaryota > Metazoa > Chordata > Mammalia > Chiroptera > Pteropodidae > Pteropus > Pteropus vampyrus. The sequence goes on from NW_011888810.1 coordinate 11,971,410, forward strand.
AGCTGCAGACACTTCACCTCCAGTGATAACTCCTGCTCCAAATCAAAGAATCCCACTACTTATACTCTTAGGGGCATGCTGTTTGTCCAAATGAAATTTTAGAAAGACACAAGTCCACTGAGGACTTCCTTCACCTGGCTGAATCTACGCAACTCGGCTGGTCTGAGCCATGCCATCTAGATAGAGAACTAGATGAGCAGTGAAGCATTCTCGAGCTCATGTATGTTCCAAGGTGGGCCGAGAATCCTCCTCCAAGATGCAATGGCAATTTAAATAAAGAATTAAAATAAGGAAATGAATTAGAACACTAAAATGCCATCTCTATCCAATGCCCTGGGCCTGAAATGATCAAAACTGTCATTTTATTTTATCCTCTCTTAAAATTACTACTTTTAATTACTCTACTGAAATTTCTTTGGCTAACTCATCGAATTTTCTATCAAAATTATCCACAGAATTAATTTGTATGTATTGGCACAAAGGAATGGGCTGATAAGATGGGCCACATCAGAGTGAAAAGTAAAAAACAAACACCCTCCCCCCAAAGAAAGAAAGCCCAACAAATCAAACAAAAAATGCCTCCCCCTCCATAACCATAAGAATATACTAGATGGAATAGTAAGGTGACTATTGTAATGCCCAAACAGTTCTGCACATGTTGGCTGAATCCTTGGCTTCCCTCGTGATGGTTAGTGTCTCATACCCATAGCCTCAAGTAACTTCCCAGTTCTCCCTAAAGAAGCTTTTGCTTGGAGGACCAGTGTGTGATGCCAACGTTCTGCATCTTCTGGATCCTCTTTTGCAGGTAGAATACGGTTTACAAATGAACACCTAGGGCAGCTTTGGATGGATCAGGAAGTCCCAAGAGGGCATGACAACAAAACGGAAAGATGGCATAAAAAATAGAGTCTGCTAACGTCATTTCAGCAATGACATTACATGTATGGTCGTGCAGCTATTCGGTCAATCAAATAGATACATCAGGCACTTTGCTTGAGGCAGGGGAGAGAGGAATGAAAATAAGACGGTCACTGCCCAACAGAATACATACAGGCTTCAAGGCAGCGTTCAGGTTTGGTTTCTAGTGATTTCTAGATATACAATGAGTAAATGAATGACTTTGGGCCAATGTTAACTTCCCTAATCCTCAATTTGTTCATCTGTAAAACAGAATTTATAACACTCGCTTCCTGGTGGTTGTGAGGATACAATATGATTTACCTCTTTTGATCCTTTCTGGGGCAGCATATGACTCTGTGCTCTGATACCCAAAGGTGTCACACAATGCTTAAACATGCAAATGGTCAATAAACGCTTGAAATCCATTAGAAATCACTAGTATGTATAACCTTGATCTTTGTATAGAGTTTTGTACTTCTGTATTAAGTGCACTCATTCAGTCAGAAAACATGTATTCTGCATTTATTTTGTGCAGGCACTGGGCAAGGATTGTGAAAAGTAGATCTGATCCAGTCAGGACCCCTGCCCTCAAATGACTCACAGTCCAGTGGGGGAAACAACGTTTATAAAAACGAAGTGCTCTTGCAATGGCTTAACACTATAAGTGAGAACAGAGCAGAGATGGAAATAATTCTACTTGAAACAATAGAGAAGGCTCTCCAGGGAGCACGCTCTTTGAAAAATTGGTGGAATAAGGGAGTGGAAGGCGGATAGGAAAATCTTCCAGCCAGAGGAAGACAGCATGCAAAGAATGGGGGGTAAGAACTAACTTGCCCGGCCCACTTGGGGAAGAGCAGTTAATCAGAGCGGCTGGAATGGACATCGCGAGAAATGAGTCTGTTGTCGACGAGATGAGAAAGTTGGCCAAGGTCAGGGGGTGAATGAAGGTCCTCAGGAGCCAGGCTCAGGAGGAGAGGGTACCCTGGTGACCCGGTACCTTTCAGGTGTGTTCTGACTGGAGTTTTGGTAACAGCTGCATGGTCAGCTGCACAGTCGTAACTCAACTCACGTCTAGGGTGGTCAAGTGAACTGAGTCGGTGACATAACAGGTAATCTTTGTCAACTGATTTGCACAAATTTGCATAAATATGTCCATGTTCGTAAGTTGAACAGATGCTAGGAAACATGCAAAACAAAAATGTGAGTTCCTGGACATTTTCTCAATCACCTAAAAGCTTATTTTCAGAGAAAACAAATGTGGGACCCAGAGGTCTGAACCTCTGGGTCTTCCAGGATCACGGGAAACCTGGGTACTTTTAGCCCTCTCCCCAACTCATGAGGGCCGCAGGCACCTGGACCCCAGGGGTAATGATGGATGGAGAAGTCACCTTCACGGCCAGCGTGCAGTCTGTCCCCTGGCAACAGGCAGAGCTGCTTCCTGGATTCTGTCTGTTTTCTACCATGTTAGGAAATTCATCTGGAGAAAGCACATTCCTTCTGAGTTCACCCCATGATTAGCATTTTGTAGGAAAAAAAAAAAAAAAAACCCTTGAGGCTGAATTTCCTGCTCTTGGCTCTGCCCAACTCAACTCCAGTTGGTTTTCATTTATTTCAATGTGTATTTTGGAATCGGAGCTCTGTGCTTTCCCAGTTAACTCCCAGTCACCTGGGGTGTGTTGTTTTGAGGGGAGGGGAGGCAGGGACACTGGCTCATCTCCGGACTGTAAAAACGGATTGTTAAAAAGGTGGCCTCTGACGACAGAGAGCGAGAGGGAACGAGCACCGGCCCTTTCTGCTGGGCCGTGTTGGACAGAGGGCTGAGGGCAGTGACCCCACCTTCAGCCAGGAACTGCAAACCCAACCTGAGAGAGAGCCAGACAGGGCGACAGTTCCCTGAAACAATCCCCCTCTGTTTGGATCCCTTTTGGGGTGAGTCTAATCAAGATGGGATGTGTGACTTCAAAACAGCTGGGAAACATTACAGGTCAAAAGTTTAAATCAAGTTAAGAACTGTCGGAATGTGCAAGCCCCACTGTTTCTAATCTGTCTTTTCCTCTAACACTGCAAAATGCTCCTCGTGGATGAAACGTCTTGGTCAGGGCTGGTGCTGACACAGGGGCCCAGGAAGGTACATTCGTGAAGGCGGGGCCGCAGGGGCTATCTGAGAGGTAGCTTATTTCCTGGCAAAATAAACAAGA
>NW_011888810.1:11975907-11983550 GCF_000151845.1 Pteropus vampyrus
ATTTATTTTCCTTAAGTATCAATAGCTAGATCATCTGCAAAAGGGGCCTAGTGAGATTCCCCACCCAATGAGCTGTTAGTACTTAGCACAATACCTGGCCAGTGATGTAAATGATCAATAAGCCTTTTCCTAACACTGTTTGTACGCTTACTGACATACCCTTCCAGCTAAGAAAAAAGATTCCAAGCATTCAAGTTATACCACTCACTTGCCATTAATTCACCCATGTTCCCCATTACCAAAGGGAAAAACCCAAACTCATTACGATTCGCAAATTCTCACCCTGCTTACGCTCAGAGCGTTGCCTCCAGCCCCTCCTCATCTCAAATCCTGTTCTGAGCCATACCTGCTGATCCACACACAAACGAGCTTCCTAAAATGACAGGAAGGAAATGGATAAATACTTCCACAGTGAATTTTTCTGAATAGGGGAATTATAGGCATATTTCTTCCTTCATTGTGATTCCTTTTTGTATTTTCTGAATCTTCTACAGCAAACACTTTATTTTCATAAAATGTAGAGATTACAAAAAACAGGAAGTGATCATTTCTACCTGAGATTAATACACTATTTTATTTTTCTCTCTTCCTCATAGGATCTGCCTGTAATGTCTTGTATTACTGAATGAATGAATGAATGAATGAATGCACTAAAAGCAATGAAAAGCCTATTGTGTATACATTAGGCAGAGTAGCATTGGTTTACATACAGAATATATTTGTAAAAATGTAAGGTTGGAAAGTTCTGTCTTTGTTTTTTTTTTGTTTTGTTTTTTTGTTTTGTTTTGTTTTGTTTTGTTTTAAGATACTCATAGTGAAGTCTCTTTTTTAAATTAATTTTGGTTATTTTTTTAAAGACCAGTTTCTTAAAATGAGTTTCTCCTTCTGTATCTATGTTTATAAACTAATGACAGGCTCCTAAACACTCATTTAGCAATGACAAAGTTCCAAGACAGTGTGCTATATTCTGGTTAGAGGGATTTAGTTTAACCAAATATATATAAATCGCTTACACACCAAAGGGAGATGAGGTCTCTGGGGACATTAAACTACAGAGTAGAGATCTGCAGCCACAAACACTTCTTCTCTTAGGGCAGCAAGCGAGCCGACTCGGTGTGGCCGCAGCCTCCTGGGCTCAGGCGCGGCACGGACACTCCCATGTCCCCAGAAGTCCTTCTTTCCCTCTGTGTTTCTAGGCTCGAAGGCCTTGTGTCTCCGATTCTTTCACAAATTTTCTAAATAGATTACTAGTTCACATGCTGTGTTTTTGTGCTCCGGTCGACACACCAGCTCAGGGTAACCCAAATCTGTCCAGCCTGCGTGACATGAACCCAGTGAACGTGGAAATTGCCTCCAAGTCCTTCACGCCTCCGATGCGCACGCGGGCTCTCCCCGAGCTCCTGTTTTGGGTTCCTGTCGCATTAACCGCTAAAGCCAAGCTCCTCTAACGCACCGGCACCACTGCCTTCCTCCTTCTCGCCTGTGTTATCTCAGGAGATTCTCAACTCTTTAAGTCAGCCCAACAGCCTTCTTCTCTGGCCATTTCTCATCACTTAGATCTATAAATATTAATTACAAGCCTCATATTTTAAAACCCCTTTGAACATATTAACTATTTAGCCACATAAATCAATCCTAAACTAATCTTAGTGGTTCATGATAATTTCACAAGTTCCAGAACTTTCTATTTTAGCTACCGCTCTTCACCGTTTTTGCCGCCATTTAATGCGCTTTCAATCTACTAGACCCTTCTTTAGATAAAAAGAACAGAGCAAGAAGGTGGATAGAGGGAGAAAGAGAAAGTGGGGGCAAAGAGAAGGAGGAGGAGGTTAGAAGAAAGGAGAAAGGAAGGACACGCGGGTGAGAGGGATAAACCCTGCGGGGACCCAAAGATCAGGGACCTACTTCTTTTTCTCTACCTGGCTCTGGGAGGCCTGAGCAAGTCGCTTAACCTCTCTAGGGTCGGTGTGGTGTAGAAGCTCTGTCTAGCATCTTCTTACTGGCAAACTCTCTCCTCCTACAGTAAGCCCCAGAGTTTTCTGTTACCAGAACATCCTTCTAAAAGGACCCCTAGATTGCACAGAGGTTGCTTTGCTCCTGTTTTCCTATATATTCACCTGGGCAAGTCGAGGTACACTAAGGTTACTGACCAAAGTGGGTCCCTGAGACTTGCTTCAAGATTCACCAGGGGGGATAAGGCTCTATGGGTGTTGCCTTTGCAGTGTGTTTCTCGGCAGCCTATATATGGGTCAGCTGACTCTCAGGGTGCACCTCCTGGTTAGAGGAAAACCTCGCAGCCACGTCAGAAGTACCTAGGGAAGTCCTGACGGCACTGACTGCTCTGCACGAGCAGCTCCAGAAAGTATGGGGGACAGGGGAGGAGGGATGCAGAGTAACTGAGCGGCTAGCAGAGCAGTCAAACAAGCTGGGGTTCAAATGCTGGCCCCTGCAGGGTCCACCATGAGACCAGGCGCCTCACCTCCCTGAGATGCATTTCCCTCGCTTAAAGTGGAGAGGCTTCTACATGCTTCATCTGGTTGTTATCCAAAACACAAGAGACCATGCTACGACGCGTACCGCTCAGCACCTGACTCATACTCAGTGTTCAATAAATGTGAGCTTTTATTATTACCATATTTCCTCCATTCTGAGACACCATCGATCGGAAGTCAAAGTATCAATTTAATAACTTCTCAGGGGGAGAAACAATATATTAAACACACGTTCCCATTTTAAGACATCACCATTTCAACAATATTAAAAGGTGAAAGGAAATGTGTCTTAAAAATCAATGAAATATGGTCTTATTATTGTCACATTTTGGAACCATTTTAAGTCATTTGCTTGTTTACTTGCCTTTTTCCTGTTCTGTCTGGCTTTTCCTCAGGAGACATGAAAGTTCCATGAGAATAAATAGATTCTTGTTTACCACTGTGCTCCCAGTGCTTAGTACAGGTGTCAAATGAATGTTTGATAAGATGGTTTAATGCGATCTTAATATGAGGGGGCTACTGATTAAAAGCCCACTAATGTTGCTACTGGTTCATATAATGAAACTTTCCCTCATGCTCTTCTAAACCATCCATTCAACTTCATTCCTCCCCAGCCTTGGGAGAGGAGTTGGTCTGTTTGTATATTTGTTGGGATTGGTATTTTCCTTGAACTATACACACAAGGAGTGAAGATGAAAGCTGATAACAAATGCAGAACGTCCACTATAACCCCTGACACAGAGGCAGCCATCATAAATCACACCTGAAATTAAGCACAAAGCAAGGGTAGGGTATTGGTCCCAGTCAGCTTAAAATATGCCGCCAGTCTGAATGTCTTTAGGATCTGTAGATATGCATTAGAAATTAATAAATATCTGTTTATAGACTTGACTAAAATTTCTTCCTTCATTTTGCAAACCAGAAAAATAAACATTGAAAGTAATTTGCTTACTGTTGAATTGTACACTTGAAACTTATTGGATTTCGTTAACCAATGTCACCATAAAAAATAAAATAAATTGCCCATTCAGAATTCAAAACACTCATTCGCTCAATCGGCAAACATTTATTGAGGACCTGTGATGTGCCAGGTGTGTGCCAGGTACTGGGGGCAGTAGTAAGGAGGTTAAGGAATATAAATGAGGGAAACTCCTGTATATTCAGGTAACTGTTCCATGTCAGGGAAAAGGAAGCACTGGCGTAGGGCTGTGGGGCCCCAAGGTAAGGAGCAGGAATGATTCTGAAGAGGAGAGGAAGTCAGTTCCAAAAGACCAGGGGGAGAGCACCCTGATTTTTCATCACTCCAGCCCTTTCAGAAGACTCCCTGCTGCGGGAACAAAATTCCAGGTCAGGGGACCCGTCAGACTCCCTCGGGTCTTATTGAAAAATAGAAAGACTTCTTATTAAGAGGAAAACAGATTTTACTCATTCGATTGTCTTGCAAGAAGGGGAGGTAATTACACAAATAAAAGTTATGCTTCACTTATCATAAAACAGTAATTCTCAAATAATTAAACTATTTTATAAACAAAAAATTGGGTCCACTTAGCCCAATCATTTAAAAAAAATTTGTTTCATAAGAGCCTGCTCTAGCACACATTCTTCTTTTAACGAGGGTGAGGACGATCCAGGAGAGGGCCAAGGCGGCACATGGACAGAACAAGGACAAAGAGGAACTGAAAGATGCGGAACGGCCACAAGCCCAGTTCTCAGACCCAGCACTCGACAGCTCAGAGTTGGACCGACTAGGATGGAAGCAGCATGCGTCCCAAGATGTCAGCTAGGCCTCACGAAAACTGGAGTGGGAAGCGTTGCTGGAACACGATGGCCCTGGGCTGGTCTTTGACCATGAGAAAAAAATTCGATACTGGCAGAAAGGGAGGAAGGAAGGACACACCGGCCTGAGAGAGGAGCTCGGGAGCGCAAAGGGGCTAATCGGATATGGCACCAGTACAGAGAGGGAGCTGGCGATACAGGGAAGTATTGGCAGAAGCTCATGCAAGGCAAATCCCGATTATACAAGGAGCTCAAAATTGTGTTGTGTTGTGTTGTTTCGATAGGCACTGAGGATGAAAGTATTGAGCAGAAAAGTGATACAACCAAATGAGTGTTCCAGGAAGACAGTTCTGGTGGCGCTGCAGCTCAGCTGGGAGAGATGAGAAACATGGGAAGGAAAGGGTTATTGCAAAAACAGTTAGTGCAGGTGACAGATGGCAGGGTCGGACCTCAGATACTGAGGAAGTAGGTGGATGGGCCTTGGAGATCAGCTGGATGAAGAAGAAGGTAAAGAAAAACACCCTGGCGTGCTAAATTATTAGAATAAAGACTGTCGCCCCTTTGAGTTCACCTAAAGGAATGTACTGGAACATTCACAGCAGGACTCTCCATAATGGCCACATGGAAACTGCCCAACGTCATGACACAACAGATGACCACGTGGCTCAGAGAACGAAAGCTCTCCAACAGGAAGATGAGTGTGGGTGAAATGTACGAACATAATGCTGAGGGAAAGAAACCAGACACCTTCATACGCCCATCAAAACAAACAAACAAAAGAACGTGTATTGTATCATTCCTCTTATAAGTTCAAACCCAGGCCTAAGGCACTGATGCTATCTGCAGCTATGATACGGGTTATATTTGGTGGGGGTGGGAGGCAGTTAGTGATCCAGGGAACATGGAGACCTCTAGAGGTAAATTCTGTTGTTCCAGTTCCACGTTCTGGAACACCACCAGAAAATCCAGCTGTATACATTCTATCTGCATGCACGTTTATGCAAATATGTTTAAATTAAAATTTTAACCCCCATAAGTATTCTTATTTGCAGAACCTACTGAACAACATGAAAACAATTTCGATAATAACAACAATACCTTCTATTCTGGAATGCTACTCCTATCTACATATTAGAAACTGATAGGTGCTGACAACGACCTTGTGAGATCAATTTAAAACCCCCATTTTACAGGTAAGAAAATGCAGGCAGTGAGATGTTATATAATTTCTCCAATGCCATCATTCTTTAGGAACAGACTGGGATTGGAATCCCGGGAGCCCTACACTGGGCAGCTTCATGATTCCACAAGAGTGTCTCAAGAAATGAAGCCAGACCTAGCTTATTTTGGAAAAGCAGGGTCATATAGACATAGCAGACTCGACGCCTAAAGTAGAACAAACATCTGCGTTATCGATGAACTACTTCAAGCTCAGCACCGTGCTTACTTCCACAATCTCAGATCTCTCTAGCACACACCCTTCCTTATGAAACTTTCAATCAAACTAATGAATTCAACCCAGAAAAGCAAACACATTTTGGATAGAACAGTCATCTTTTTAAATCAGTTTTTGTGTTTCCTATATAAACCATCAGCCCAGAGGTACTATTTCTGAAAGCATTTTGTAATGGAAGGTTTTACCTGAGTGCCATTTAGTATTATCATTATTATCCTTGTTATTAATAATAATGATTTATAGAGCAGCTTGAAGAGGCACTGCTATTTAGAGACGAGGAACACCAAGTCTGCTTTGATACTTAAGTCAGCAAATATAACAGGAAGAAGAGAAGGCAAAGGGAGAAATTAAAACAGAGGGCTCTATCTTAGGCAGACACCTGCCTTCAGGGACCAAGAAGCAGTTCATATGAAGGAAAGATTAAGCAAAAATGGAACTCAAGGACAAACATTTCCTCCACTAGATCACTTCAAAAGATGCCGTCTGCTGAAACCCACTGAGCCTAGCCACAGGCTGGAGAGGCCTTGAGGAATTAACTTCCACCATGTTGATGTCCCAGGAGAGTTTTTAAAGCAGTTCTACAAACACGATCGCAAGAGACCTTTGCAAGAATGCTGTGAGCTACACAGGGGTGGCATTGCTTCACATCTCCATGCCTGTCATGAAGGCACTGAAACCCGTGGCAGCCCAGAACCCTGTGAGAACATCACAAAATGCCACTCTGCCCACTCAACCATGTGAAAGTGCTGGAGCTGGAAAGTGATCACAGAGGCCATCCGGTCAGGTGGTTCGCAGACATCACTGACTAATAAAGCCATTTGGGAATCTTGTTAAGGATCTAAATTCCTGAGCCCCAAGGCAATAACCATAAAAATAAAAGAAGTCAGGTCCACAGAATGACAGACTCACTTGGAGTGTCAGGGACGGATAAATCGAAAACTCTCACCTAGCATCCTGGTAAGCAACCAAACAAGCAAGATGAAGAGAATATCCTGACAGTTTCAAGAGAAGAAAGGCATTATGGGACAGTAATCCTGTTCGCAGCCGTTCTCACCCTCTGAGAGAAAATGTATTTCAATTATACACTCAGACAACATACATAAAGGACACTGATGTTTCTGCAAAAAATATTTTCTGCAAAACAATAAGAAAATTGAGAATATACTTCAGTTAAATGAAAAAGAAATCCAAGAAAAACAGAAAAGGAGTCCAGGAAATCCAAGGAAAAATGGAAACTAAACCCAGAGGGGAATAAATAAACTCTCAAGATGACAAATATGTGGCAAAAAGTAATCAGTCCAAAAGGGAACAGGAAGTTGACAGGTGCCGGAAATAACATCTTCAAGAGGGAAGCTGATTTTGTCGTTTTGTGTGTGTGATAAAGAAGCTGCAAACTCTTAATAAGAAAATGAAAGCATTGATTTTTCTGTCAGTAAGAAAAATAAAGGAACAACAACAACAACAAAAAACCCAGAGACAAAAACATATACATAAAAGTCATGAGATAATTATGAAAAACTAAAATGCAGCCTATTTTTGAGAAATTCATTGGGTATAAGTAAAGGCTGAAAGTTTTTATAATTTTTCCATGTTCCTTCGTGTAGTATGAATTTAGAGGCACAGCCTTGCATTTTCTTTTGTGTCCAGCCAGACCACGTGACTGCGGTGAGTGACCTGGACACGGAGAAAGCCATAGAACTTACTGGCTCTGTGACCTTGGGAAAGTTACTTAACTTCTCTGTGCCTCAGTTCTCTCCTCTTTAAAATGTCACCTACCCCATAGGACTGTTACAAAGATTAAATGAGTTCATGTATGCAATGCATGTAGAATGGTAACTGATTTATAGTAAACATGTAAATAGTAGGTATTATTATTACAATATTAAAATATAGAAAAAATAGCTGATTTTTGGTGCAAA
>NW_011888810.1:11984775-11992966 GCF_000151845.1 Pteropus vampyrus
CCTCAGTTCTCTCCTCTTTAAAATGTCACCTACCCCATAGGACTGTTAAAAAGATTAAACGAGCTCATGTATGCAATGCACGTAGAATGGTAACTGATTTATAGTAAACATGTAAATAGTAGGTATTATTATTACAATATTAAAATATAGAAAAAATAGCTGATTTTTGATGCAAAGGCTATTATTAAAATTAGCCTCTTAAAACATAGAAGGCTTAATGAGAATAAAATAAAATAAATATAAAACTCAAGAAATGAAAAATAAAGGTATAGCTGACAAAACAGGAGGTAGGAAGAAGGTAATTTTCAACATCCTCATTTAAAATGAAAGTAATCAGATACTGTACAAACTAACTAGATAGTTTAAGCAATAGTTTTGAGCATTCATATAAAATTTAAAATAATTTAATTATGCTAATATAATTCATGGAATGTATTAATTTCTCGTTAATTATAATTCAACTATAGCACATTTCATATGTATTGCATTTATTTATAATTTATATTATATCAATAGTTAATCGTAATTGTAATGGATAATTAACCCATTAACTTAAATGGGATATAAAATAAAATAAATAGTAAACATGAAATTTATAAATACCAGAAAGTGGGTGGTGGGAAGGGAAGGTAAAGTGAGAGGTAAATAACCATGACTGACCTTTGCAGAATTTTTGTTATGTACCAGGTATTTATGTTCTAAGTGCTCTACATATATATCATCTCATTAATCCTCTAACAACTCCAAGAGTTAAATAGTATCACGAGGATGATGGCCAGTTTACAGATGAGGAGTCTGAGGCAGAGAGAGACTGAGTACCTCCTCCAGGTCACGGAACTGGTGAAGGAAGAAGAGTGACTCTTCACCTCCACCTGCTACCTTTCACAGTGGGGAGGTAGTCACGGCGGTTTACAGATATGATGTGGTGTTACAGTTGCAAATGCCAAAAAATAAATAAAAAAATAACTGTGGGGGAATGAATAGCGTCCCACGGAAATTTCCTGTCCACCGAGAACCTCAGGAGGTGACCCTACTTGGAAGCAGGGTCTTTGCGGACGTAGTTAGTTACGATGGGGTCACACTGGAGATGGGCAGGCCCTCGATCTAAGGACTGGTGTCTTTGTGAGGAGGGGCAAGGAAACAGAGACAAACAGGGAAGAAGCTGAGTGACCCCAGAAACAGAGTTGGGAGCAATACAGCTCCAAACCGCACACCAGGGGATTGCTAGGACCCAGCAGAAACAATGCAGAGGCAAGGAGGAATTCTTCCCTCGCCTCCGGAGGGAGTGTGGCCCTGCCCGCACCTTGATTTCATACTCCTGGTCTCCAGAAGTGTGAAAGAATAACTTTCTGTTGTTTCATGCCTCTTCGTTTACGGTAATTTGTTATGGCAGCTTTACGACTGATAGAACTAACCAAAAATTTAAAATAGAAATGGTCAAAATGAGTAGAAGAAGGATTGAATCCTATACTTTACAGCTTTCTGCATTTTTCACTTTTTAAAAACTCATGTGCTACTCTTCGTTGTGGGCAGACTCAAAGGTGGACCCCCTGACTCCTCCTAGTACTGACAGCACTGTGTAACTCCCTCCTCTTGAGTGTGAGCGGGACCTGTGACTCACTTCTAACCAACAGAATACAGCAGAAGTGACAGGATATTACCTCCATGATTGCATTATATAAGACTGTGATGCCTGTTTGCAGATTCTCTCCCTTGCTGGCTTTAATGAAACAGGTCATCATGTTGCGGTGGCCCACACAGAACGGAAGCAAATCTCTGGCCAAGAATTATCTAGGAACTGAGGGTGGCCTCTGACTCACAGCCAGCAAGAAACTGAGGCCTTCAGTCCACCAGGCTGACAGGAACTGAATTCTGCCTACAACCACAAGAGTTTGGAAACATAGCCTTCCTCAGTCCAGCCTCAGATGAGATCACTGCCCTCTTGAACACCCTGATTGTCTTGAGACTCTGAATCAGAGGACTCAGCCAAGCTGTGCACAAAGCCCCAGACTCTCAGAAACTGATACAACAAAGGTAATAAAGGCTTATTGTTTTAAACCAATAGGTTTGTAATATTATTATTATATACATCAAAAGATAACTAATATCCTCCTTTAATTAAAAACAGCAATAATAATGATACTTTGAAGTGTTTTCAATGTGAATTGTGTGCTACAATTAAAAATAAATTTAAGACAAGTTACTCTGGTGATCAGTCAGGTCTGGGAACAACTCCCTCATGAAATTACTAGGGAAACCAAAGCACGGGGAAGTGGAATGGCACCGAAGCTCGGAGACTTGAAACAACGTGGACAGGTTCACACATTAACGACCTGAAACGTCAGTAACGAGCAACATCTCCACTGACTCTCCATCTCCATCTCACTGCTGCCTACAGAATGACAACTGGAATGTAAAAAAAGAAAAACAAAACAAAAAAAACCAAAACACCAAAAACTGGCAGAGCAAGATAATTGCTCAAATCAAGGGCAAAGATTCTGTTTTGTCTTAGATTATATTCACGGTAAGCACTGTTCCCGACATCACCCCCAGCTCCTGGGAGGGTAGATGTGTTAAATAGGCCGTTATTAGGCAATTTTTTTGACAGCTGCTGCCTTTGCAATTACTATAATATAATTTTTTTTTCTTCTGAATAGCTCTAGATTTGTTTTTGTCTGAGCTGAGGTGGAAAATTGAGAAATAACAGATTCGACAATAATTGACTTTATTAGGAATATGAATGTATTATACACGTCATATATTAAAAACTCATTGCTTTTATATTGGCCTCACACACTGTACACTACTTTTATGGTTCCCTAGCCTCCAGTGTTCCCCCTTCTTTACTGTTCCCATCAGCTTTATGTACCTCATTCCCTGTCAGGCAGAGGAAATAAATGGTTAAAAATCTAAGTGCTCATCAGACACCAGCCAGAGTACATAAATGAAAGCGGGCAGGCTTGGGTAATTTAAGATACTGCTGTGAGCTGGTGTTGCCAAAATGATGCACTTACTGAACCATAAACAAAAGCAATTAAGATGAGATGTTGATTATTGTGAAGAAAAGTTCCCCAACAGTATACAGAAGCACGGGCTACCCAGGGAGTCTCATTTGCATAAGCATCACTGGAATTCTGGGATGTCCAAGGAGGGCTGCAGGAGTCCTTTTGGCAAAGGGATCCTGATGTCTCATAGGAGGAATCCTGAGAAAGCCCCTGGAACAAGCTGCACGGGGAATGACAACTACCAGGCGAAGAGTGGAGAGAGAGGTTGACTCTTTCTCGATGGAAGAGCCAGGAAGGAAGAAGTCCTTCTGAGGTAGATGGAAGATATAAGTCATGTGGCAAACCACAGCTGGAATGTCATGCTGTTGAATTCTACCTAGCAAAGCAAATCAGTTCAGCCCAAGTTTGAAGAACTCACTGGAGAAAGCCATGAACTCGGAGAAGGAAGAAACCTCCAGGTGCCATCTTTAGTGGCTGGATCTTCCCAAGGTGGCCCAAAAGCAGCTCTGACTTGAAGAGCGAAGCAACAAAAGCCCGAGTCAAGAGTTGGCAGAGTACTGGCTGATGCCGGCTGCAGAGGTGGCAAGAATCACAGAAGCAAGAATGTTTCTGAGTTGCAGCAGAGGTGGGAAGGATGCAGGGATGGTTAGAAACCTGGAAACAAAACTAGGTGACAGGGATGGACAAATACACAGCGACAGTCAACCCCTGCCCCTCGTCCCCGCCCCACAGCCCTAAGCCCACAACCACGACCACCCTCCTCTCCAGCCAGAGCCTTACAGACAGTAAGCACAACAGAAATCTCTGAATCTCTGCTTGTGTCATCGTCTCTTTCTGGAGTGGAAAGGCACCCCTGATCATGGAGAATTGTACCTAAAAATCCCCCAGAGCGAGGCACATGGTAGATGCTCAGCAACTGTTTATGGGGGCGGGGGGGCGGGGGGCGAGGGGAGAGAAAACAAGGCATGAATGGATGAACAGATAGAGTGAGTAAGTGAATGTGTCACTCAGATGGAAGGTAAGGCCAGGGCTGACATTTAGATCCGTCTTGTGGAGGCAGAGTGAGTGGAAAGAGCAGGACGGGGCAAAGCACGCTGAGACACATCTCAAGCAATGAGCAGGGGAAAGACAGGCAGGAGATGAAAAATGAGCGTCCGGCCAGACAGGTGATGTTGGGTCAACACAATCCTTCCCCTCCTGTCTGAAGAAACTCTGCGGGCACACATTGCAGCATGCCGATGGGCCACAGCGAGCAGTGATTGGCGTCTGGGAGCCCAGCATCTGTGAAAAGACTGACGTTCAGGTAGACAGGTCCAAATGTCACCAGCCAAAGGCCAGAGCACCTCGCAGCCTGGCTGGGGCCACTCAGACAGGTGAGGTGACCACCAGCAGACCAGTGCAATCACCCAGAGTGGTGGTTTGGAATTCGCAGCCAGTGGCCAGTTCATTTAACCAGGACACCTACCTGTGTTGATGTAGATGTGGTTTACGAAGGTTTACGAACCCAGGGAAAGGAAACTAACGTGTAGAGACCACCTACAGGCTTTCTACTAAGGGCACAGAACCAGCTTGTCACATAGTCAGCAAAATACTAGGAGTTATTAGCCCAATTTTACGGATAAAGAACCTCAGGCTCGGCTAAAGTAAGTGGTCTTTTAAAATTTACACAGGTGATAAGAGATAGAATCAGGATCAGATCATGATTTCCTGAGCCACAGAAGTCTTGTTCTTTCTATTACTCTATACTTTGGATATTGACACCAAGAGATACAGAGATATGCAAGGTGAAATCTTTTCCAAGGAAAAGAGGCAGAGGTGAAGGAATTTTAAAAGTGTTTCTCTAAATATCGCTGTTGCTAGTCTGCAACTGAAAGAGAAATAATTCATGAGGCAGATGGAGAATAAGATGGTCTGCAGGGGTAGCAAGAAGAGAAAGAAGCATCATTTTCACACTGAGCTTGCACTCTGCCCAGAATTCCGTGATAGATCAGATGGCGGCTAAGAGCAAGTCATTATTTCCGGCAGAACTAGGGTCCCATGGCCGACTCTAACGATCACTGGGACGGTAAAGCAGAGCAAACTCCGGTGCACTGTGCCAAAAGAGGCAAAAGAAGCAAAGGACTCAGGTGTCCAGGGTTCATTCGACAAACACCACTAAGTGTTGCATCTCCTGTCCTCATCCCCATGGCTCCAAGGGCCCGTGGGAGGATGTCTTGTCCACACAGCTGTCAGAATCAATGGGGAGGACAGGCACGTGGGAAGACATCGGCAAGGACATAAGATGATGCTCTTTTTAGGGAAATATAGCTTCCAAGACCAAGTTTGTAGGATTCTGTGGTTTCATTCATTTACTCAATAAATATCTATTTAGTGGCTCCCTTGGGACAGCCTATTATAGGTTCTAAGGGTAGATCAGCAAATAAAATAGATACTGAAGTCTCTGACCTCCCTGTGCTTGTGTTCTGGGGAAATGCGTTCTGTCTGCGCCGGCCTTACCACGTCTCGTCTCCACGTGTCTGCCAGAAGAGTCCTGTTGTCTCCCTTCCTCAGAGAAGCAGAGATGGAGGGTGGGGTTTTTTTATACACAGGAAGCCTTAGATTTGAATCCTGGATCTGTCACCTCCTAACTGAGAGATCATCTAAAACAAATTGCACAGGTGTTGTCTTACTTGTAACATGGGGACAATGACCTCTTCCTTGAAAAGATTTTAGGAGAGTTGGTTTGAGTATGCTATCTAGCCAGATGCACAGAGGCTGAAAAATAGGAATATATACATATATATTATATGTGTGTGTGTATATATATATTTTCTTAGTTGAGACCTCCCTCTCCCCAAGCGTGAGCTGCGGTATCAGGCTATAAACCACACAGCCCTGCTTCTAGTTTTAACGCTGTCCCCACAGCAGTTCCTGCAGACCGTGGACATCTACATCAGTATACCAGCACGGCACACAGAAAACCCCACGTCATTAACTACAGAAAGCAGGGAGGAAGCGAGGGAGAGAGTAGAGACAGGGAGTCCAAAACAGGGCATTTCTCAGGTCACAGTTGATGACCCCTTCACTGGGAGTGTGATCCAGTAAACCACAAGGAAATGCGTTTGAGAGATTTTTAGGAAGTTCTTCGTTCCTTCCTACCGATAAGACATTAGGGCTGAGAGAAAGGGAAGCACCCAACACTGCCCAGTTTCTGGTCGGGGCCACTGGGTGGAGAATAATAGCGTTAACTATAAAGACTCGGTAGGAGCGAGGCGGGGTTACGAGCTGCCCGGATGCGTTAAGTTCTAAGTGTCTGATGGGCAGTTGATGATAGCACCCGGGGGTTAAATACAAGACTCCAAACTTTATAGGAGAAGCCGGGGCAAGAGGTCAAGATGTGCGAGTCACCGGGATGCAGGTGGCTTTCGTCAGTCACCATGAAAGTCAATGCGATGACTCGGGGGGCGTCAGTAGAGTAAGAGGAGGGTGCTGGCGAAGAAGAGCAGGGACGCTGCTGTCTGAAAGTGGACGAAGAAGGGACGTCACTGAAGTAAATTCAGAAGAGGCGGGCAGTGCTGTAAGCGGAGAGACTCTGGAACTAAACTGGTCCACCCGGTGTCAGGGCCAAGAAGGGAAGAACCCTGCTGAGTCCTCTCCCCTAACCCATAACGGCAGGATGGGCACAGAAGAGCTCCCTAGCAGGCACCCTTCTCCACGGGGTGCGGAGAGGGGACTCTACAAATCCCCTGAAGAAGTGCCACACTGAAGGCAAAGCAACAGGGCGGCCGCAACCCCAAGTGTACCTGAGACAGAGCTCACTGAAGAAGATTGTTCATTTGGTTTTCTAGAACTTTCTAGATCATTCATCCTCCCCCTCTTCTGTGAGGGGGAAATGCTTTAAGAAACCTTCCCAAGTTATAAATTCTCTCCATTCCTTCTTAACCAGTCAGGCAAGATTGATAGGCTGAGCTGGTTGACAGGGAAGCAATTAGGATATCATTATTTGCCCTGTATATATCTGCATTTATGTTAATGGCTTTGTTCTTGATCAGAGCAGCTACTGAACTAGAGGAAGTGCTTATTGCACTCAAAGTTTTCCTGTGAATTACTTAGGAGTCCCAGAATAGCCAAAGCATATAATGTGCAAAAAACTTTTTCTTTATTTTTCTGCTTCAGATCCTAATAGCACAGGCCTCCTGCATACTTGGGACCAAACCAACTCAATTTTTCATATCTGCTTTGTCATCTGATTGATTTAGTGCTTCTTGTGGTCAGACTTTGCAGAGAAAAAAAGAACACGCATACAATTTCTCTCTCTGGCATGGTTTTTTTTTTTTTTTTTTTTGACGGGCAATTTTATAAAAATCACAGAGCTGGGAAGGACCTTTTTGTGCAGTTTTTCCTAACTCCTCACTATACAGAAGCACTTTGGAGAAAAAAGGGATGGAAAGAAATAACTCTTTTGAGCTGTTTCACAGGCTGGGCTGTGTCCAGATGCTCTACCATGTTAGCCTATTTAATCTTCATGAAACTCCATCGCCTCCCGGCTGAAGAAGAGCAACGCGCACACTGAGGCTTGGAGAACTGGGCCATGAGTTGGCAAACTGCGGCCTGTGGTCCCAATCTAGCCCGTCTTCTGTTTTGTAAATAAAGTGTTCTTGGAACATAACCACACTCACTCACTCATTCGTTTACGCATCATCTATGGCTGCGTTCAAGCCACCGTGGCAGAGTTGAGAGGTTGCAGCCAAGACCATTCGGCCCCCAAAGCCTAACATATTCACTCTTTGGCCCTTTACAGAAAACGTTGGCTAAGCCCTGATTTAGACAAATTTCCCTGGTCACAGGCAGTATGTGACTGTGCATAGTAAACACCCTCTTCTGTCTGACTCCAAATCCTCTTTCTTCCATGTTACCACTATGCCCATTCACAACATCCAGCACATGGAGGGCAAAGCAATTCAAGTGGTCCCTCCTTGCTTTCTAATCCAGAAAGGTACCCACCCCACACACTTACAAACCACTAAAGCTTCCTACTGCAAACTACAGGCAGCAGCAAGGATGTATCTGCTTGGAAGACACAGGGATGAAGTGGGGACTTAAGGTCTTCCTTACCCTTCACCCCACAGTGGGTTCCCCTTTCTGTTTGGCAGAAAGGAAACCAAAATGAATATTAGTTTAATATCATTTAATAAGAATATTAATAT
>NW_011888810.1:11993016-12008711 GCF_000151845.1 Pteropus vampyrus
CTCATTCGTTTACGCATCATCTATGGCTGCGTTCAAGCCACCGTGGCAGAGTTGAGAGGTTGCAGCCAAGACCATTCGGCCCCCAAAGCCTAACATATTCACTCTTTGGCCCTTTACAGAAAACGTTGGCTAAGCCCTGATTTAGACAAATTTCCCTGGTCACAGGCAGTATGTGACTGTGCATAGTAAACACCCTCTTCTGTCTGACTCCAAATCCTCTTTCTTCCATGTTACCACTATGCCCATTCACAACATCCAGCACATGGAGGGCAAAGCAATTCAAGTGGTCCCTCCTTGCTTTCTAATCCAGAAAGGTACCCACCCCACACACTTACAAACCACTAAAGCTTCCTACTGCAAACTACAGGCAGCGGCAAGGATGTATCTGCTTGGAAGACACAGGGATGAAGTGGGGACTTAAGGTCTTCCTTACCCTTCACCCCACAGTGGGTTCCCCTTTCTGTTTGGCAGAAAGGAAACCAAAATGAATATTAGTTTAATATCATTTAATAAGAATATTAATATTCTTATATTCCTTGGGAACTTCGTTTGTTAGGGCTTTCTGCAAGAGGTAGAATTAGATATGTTTTTCATGTCACTTGGTCATATAAGTTTCTCACGATGCTTCTAAAAGAAATGAGAAGAGGTGAAAAATGATTTTGAAGACCATAAGCCATCCAGAAAGGTGATGCTAAGATGGGCAAGCAAAGGTAACAGTGTTAGAAACAGCAATTCACTAAACTTCTATTACCTGGCATGAGATTTGCATGAAGTTCTTCCAATCTGCACAGCTCTTGAAAAGGTAGATAATTTTCTGAGACGAGAAAGGGGAGACCGTAAAATGTGGAAGGACTTACCCGACATATCACAGTTAGCAGTGAGAGGGATAGGATTTGAACTTGGGTCTGCATGCAAAGCCCACCCTCGTTCTCATGCGTACTTCTTAAAGGAAGCCAGCGCGTGAAGAAGTAACTTTCCGAGTCAATGCCAAAGGGAGTGTTCCGTTTCTCGGGGTCAGCTTTTCTCAGAGGTGAACGAAGTAAATTTAAATGAACGGTAGCCAGTCAAAGGCGAATATTCTTGGTCCTGACGGGAGTTAGAAATCTGAAAGTGAGAGAAAAAGGGAGTGTGGCAAACAGAGGGTGTGAGGAAGATGCACCTGAGGAGAACTGACAGGAGAGAAAACATACATGGAGTGCAGGCTCTCAGGACTGAGAGCCAGGAGGAGACCCAAGGGAGATCGAACGAGGTCCGCCCATGGAGGCTGAGTCTACAAGTCATCAAAAGAGTGACACATTTGACCCTGGGGATCTGATTTGACATGCGACCTCTACTCAGTCAGGGGGTCTGATTAATCGGAGAATTTTAGAACATCAGACAAAGAAGAGAATTACAGGTCATATGATCTGATCTTCCATCTCATCTTGACGCCTTCTCTACAAAACTCAGCCCTGGGGATGCCAGACCCTCTTTGATCACCTCTAGTGACAGGGAACCTAATTCCTACAGCACCAGGAAGCTCTAGTAAGACAGATGATTTCCCTGACTTACGCCAATTGATCCCTACCGCCACCTCCCATCCCCCACCCCCCAAAGCACACACACACGCCCAAGGAGATCAAGACCAACAAAACTACTGCTTCACATAAAATTTTTTAAAATGCACAATAGACAGCAGATATCCTTACAACTGTCCTCTCCAAATTAAACATAAAAATCACCATTTATATCCATGTATGATCAGCTCACCAGAAAATTTATATGTTGTATTCCTAAGAGGTTTTCATTACCCCCACTTTATAGGAGAAAAAAGCTGAGGCTCAGAGAATATAAGGTAAGCCCCCATGGCAACAACATCAGGGGGTACGAAAGGCAGATTTCCAACACAGGTCACTCTCTGCATCCCAGGTAATTAATTCCTGACACCAGGATTTTGAGCTCCCTCCACATTATGGTAACTTCACTGTGGACTTTAAAAAGTTGAAAAGTATAAGTGGGTATGTTTTTATTTGCTTTTTCATTACACTGACATGGAGAAAAAGTCAGTTATAAGTAGAATTGAGTCAGAGCTATATAAGACAACGAATCAGTTGAAGAATGTCTTTTTATAAAATACCTTCTGAGGTTGTTTCTGATGTTTAAAATAAAAATCAATGATGTGTATCTCCACAAAGTCAGGTAAGAGATTTACCAGTTTCCCAAGAATAGTCAATAAAATCATATTTCCTTTCATTTATCAAATAGTGGGAATATATATTTTGTAATTACATAAACTCCCATCATTTTGAAATTAATAACACCTTTGAAATGTATTTTCATGATAATCTCCTACAATAAAAAGTGTCAGAAGAGGGAGTTTCATGGATTATAACTTTATAGACAAGGAGGTTAATCAAGGTGGATATATTTTTTCAAATGACTATGAGTTCTCAAGCCTCCAAGGTCAAAACATCAAAATAGACTATAAAATTTCAGTTTTAAACGGCACTGCAAAGGCCAACACCAGTTACGATTTTCAAGTCTTCTTCCTTCAATTCTCATGCCCAGCACCATTTCAAATTAAGAACCGGCCTTCTGTGAGCACCTTCACGAAGCTGGAGCTCCTGTGACTTCTCCTGTGAATTCTCCCGTGAATCAACTTCCTTGTGTCACATCCCTGATGAAACCACCCACAGCCATGTGAGCTCTAAGTTTGACTTCCAAAGGCCCAGGGCACTCACAGTCTGACATACACTTACTTTTTGAACATTTTAAAAACAAGGGGATTATACACTTCAAAAATAACAGATTCTGCTTTGCATGAAAATATAATATGTTTCCATCTTAATGATGTAAAAGAATAGCTTGTTATCACGGTGCATCTGAAGAAAAAAAACAAATTACACATGCAAATGTTTTTTGGCTAATTAATTCAATTCTGGAGATAAAATTGGGACAGTACAGAATTTCAAGTAGATTCCTAATAAGTTCTGAAATCTAGCAATTTTTAACTAAGATACCAGACCATCTAGTTCCAGGAGCTGAAGCTTCTGGCATACCCTTATGTTGGTGTCTGATTCATTCCAGGTTTGAAAAAGCCTTTCTATATTGATTAGTTATTTGTTTCATCACTCCGACAATGGAAAACTTAAGGGTCAATATTTAGATTAACTAGGTGGAAATTCTAGTTGCCTTGAACTAATTAAAATATCTCCCTGAAATCGACTTCGTCTATAGCAGTGACTTAAAGATGACATTATAAAACTATGTCAGTTACACAATTAAACTTGTCTTTGAATTTGAACATACAACTCCACTTCAAATTAGTGGAAAGAACATGGGTTTGGAGTCTTACAGATCTGTATTTGAATAATGAATCTAGCAGCTATTTGCTATGGGGGTGGGGGGCGGGAAACATAGTTAAAATCTCTAATACATACTCACTTTTCTCATCTGTAAAGTGGGATTAAAAATTTCTACCCTCAGGGTTTGTTGTTTTTTGTTTTTTTTTTTAATGAGAATTAGAACCAAAAACGTATTTGTGTTGGAGAAAAAAGAAGAAAAGATTTTTACAATCCCAGCTGCCTTTTATGTGTTTGCTTAAAAAAAAATTTTTTTTTCCTTTTCTTTTGTTCTGTCATGCAACCAAGATCCCTCGGAAAAAAAAATCACAAAATTCTTGAGGAAGCCTTTGAACTTCCCTAGGACATGGCTAGAGGAAGCGATGAAGCTTATCTCACCCAGAATCCAGAAATTAAGACCCTAACACAGATACTACACAGAGCTGTCACAGAGCTAGGGTGCTCAAGAAACATTTCTTTCCCTCCAGGCATTGCTTCTGTGCTACAATATCCCAGTTTTCTAGAAGAATTATCAAGAAGATCCCTGTCTTCTGCCAGGAGCACTAACTCTCTTTAGCAGCAAAGATAAAGAATTTTTATCCTGCACCTGGTTGGTGGCCTCTAGATAAGTGACTGGAAGTCTAGAAAGAATAGCATATATAAAAGGGATGTCAAGTATGTGACACACAGTCACCACATCTTACCCTGCAGCCAGGAAAGACATTGCTAGTCAATGACAGAACTGCCCCAAACTCCACATGGCTAAGGAACTGAAGCTGCCATGAGAAATTAAACAAATTTCTCATTATTCATGTATTCCAGTAAAAGGAGGACCTCCTGGTATCTTGGAGGTCCTGTGTCACCACTCTGGACGTCCCTATCACTGAGAAGAGGAAAACATTGAGTCACTGGGCTGGCAGACTTGCATCAGGCAGATTTGTCTAGACCACACGAGCCAGAGTTATAGCCTGGAGTCGGAGGAGATAAAGACCACCTGAGCTGATGTTCCAGAAAAGAGTTGAGAACAAGGCAAAGAGACATAGAACCAACTAATGGGTCAGGTCAAGGAAGAACCAATGGAGCATGGACAGAGCGCTGAAACAGGGCACTGAGCCCAGCAAGTGCCTGGCAGGGGCGCCAGGCCAGAACGTTGGGATTTCCATTTCCTGTCTTGAACGACATAGACTGGGAAGGTGACCGAGAAGAAGTTACCCAGAGCAGCAGAAGTAAGGAGAAGGTGTGAGTCCAGGAAACTGGGACGGGGCCACAGGCATGACCGGCCTGTACTAGGAGCCTGGCCCAGGGGTGAAGGCCCATGGGACTCATGGAATAGCTGCAGCCCCCAAAGAGTTTTCATCTCCAAGGATTGCCTTAGACCTTGTACTAATATCCAGGACAATCTCAAGGACAGGCAAAAGCCATACTTCCAAGCCAAGGGAATGGAGGCCACTATGATCTTCCTGTTGTTGTGAATGAAGCACAAGATCCCTATGAGTCTCGCTGAATGAATCTATCGTGAGTCCAGATTCTACATGCTCTCCTTCCTAAAATATACCACTAACACCTCTTCCCGTCGACACTGATTTCTCTGAGCAACAGTCTTCTCATCTATCGGATGGTGGAAATGATATTCAGTTGGCGGCAAGTCTTAAGATAAAATTTCAGGAGGAATTAGGGAACCATCCTGACTCTCGGGTTAAGCAACTCTGAATTCTGGATTTAAATCCGTCTCATTATTTTGGCCCCTGTTTCATGAACTCTGAAATTCAACTCTGAAACAGCCCTATCTAGAAAGTAAGGCCCCCCACAGATGATCTGAATGTCCTCTGGGTTAGAACCCTGTGCTTCCATCTTTAACTACTGGGGGCGGAGAGTTTATGCAATCTTGTCTTGCACTGGTGGAACAATGATTAACTTGGGGGAAGACCAAAATGACATCACTGGTGTTAGGAGTTCAGAAAAGCCCAGATAGATGCATGTGGAAATTGTTGAGGATTCACAGGGAAAAGGGAAAAAACATGTTTACTCTACTGACAACATTTCTGACATCAAATGTGTGGGGATTTTTCCCCATACACTCCGGACTCCAACTGGGTGTTCTACAATTCATCTATGATACTAACTACCTTGAATTAGTACAGGCCTCAAAGGTTAAGGACTCAGACCCATAAGACCCCCCGCTGCCACTCACTCTCTCTCACACACACACACACACACACACACACACAGACTTCAGATGCCAATAGCAAGTAGTGGGTCCCACACTTCTGCCCAACTTGGCTACAAATCAGAGGTTCCCAAAATCCCTCCTCAGGTTCAATAATTTACTATAACAGATCACAGTACTCAAGAAAATGCTTACTCGTGTAATAAATATAATATTACATAAGATATAATAAATGATAGAAACAAACAGCCAAATTAAGAGATACATAGGGTGAGGTCTGGGGGGTCTGAGCTCAGGTGCTTCTGTCCCCGTGGGGATGGGGTGTGCTATCCTCGCAGCACATGAACGTGTTCACCAACCCAGAAGCCCTCCAAAGTTCACACTTCCAGGACAAATATGGAGGCTTCGACAGATAGGCACGTTTGAACATCAACTCAATCTCAGCTCTTCTCCCTTTCCAGGAGAATGGAGGGTGGGGCTGAAAGTTCCAAGCTTCTAATCATGGTTTGGTCCTCCTGGTGAGCAGCCCCCATCCTGAAGCCATCCAGGAGCCCACAAGAGTCGCCTCATTAGAACATAGGACACTCCTATCACCCAGGAAATTCTAAGAGATTTAGGAACCAAATAGTAGAATAAAAGATGCTCCCAGCAACCCTATCACTCGAGAAATTACGAAGCATTCTAGGAGCTCTACGTTAAGAACCAGGGACAGAGATCAAGTATATATTGCTTACTATGTCACAAAAGGTGACTGCTGTATGTCCGTGTAAGGTACAATTATTAGGGAAGAACTCTGAGGAAAACGTCTGACTCCCTATCCTCTCCATTCTCCACTTGTGAGGGCAGATGGGTCTTTACGGTGACAGTATTAACAGCTACCACTTATTGTTTACTATATGCCAGTTACACTTAAATGTATTAGACAAATTTACTCCTTGTAACAACCCTACGAGATGAGAACTATTATTGTGTAGTCTCAGTCTAACGAGAAGACAACTGAGTGAAGGCAGGTTGAGTAATCTGCCCAAGGCCGACCAGTTATGAAGTGGTGAAGTCGGTCTTTGAATTCAGGTAGTGACACCAGAACCCCAGCTTTTAGCCTGTGAGTATACTGTATTCAGAGTTAGGGGAAGTGAATGACCTTGGAAGAGAGTTTCAGTGGAGACGGGGAGGGTTGATTTCTATAAACATAGGTCACGATGTTCTTCCTGATGCTGAGATGTAGACACCAAAATGCCAGGAGTCACCAAAAATGAATAGTTGATTCTATGGGAGTCAGCCACGCTCTGATCTTCGCTGCGTGGCTCCAGCTCCCTGGGGGGAAGTCGGAGGAGACGGGGAGCCCACGACTGAACACAGACCACCCGTCTGGCTGAGCCCCTCCGGGGCAGGGCCAGGGCTGGACTGTCCAAGCCCAGGTCCAGCCCCATCTCATCTTCTAATCGCATTGGTCTGCCAACCCCCAAAGCCCCGCCCACGCAGGACTGTGGTGGGGCGAGGAGAAGCCTCATCCTTGCTTTTTAATTCCTTCTTTCATCTTCTTATGACAAGTTCTTTGGTAATTTTCCGATTTCAAAGGAATTATTTGGAAGAATATCTGAGGACTGGTTGCGTTCATGTTTTACACCAAATGCTTTCAACATGAGAATCCGCCCAGTCACATCTAATAAAAATACCCTTCCTGAGCTGGTACCAGGAGGTTTCATTAAAATAGCAGTCGATAAGCAGAGCTGATTTGGTGCTAAGGGGGAAAGAAAGCACAGGCATATCTCAGGCCTTTGGAATTCAAGAGTGCAGCTGAATTCAGGCCCTTTTAAGTTGTTTTAGGACCGTATTCTACATATTGCCTCATCAGATCCTGAGGAATTTACTACACCAAACTGCACTGAACTGTCAACTGAGATCTTTTCTCTATCCATCACGCCTGCGGCAGAGAAACCTGAACTAGATCGCTGCTGGGGCCTAGCATGGAGGACCCTTCCTGTCCCTGAGGTAAAGGTTCTGTGATCTCTCCCAGGGATTTCTTCCCAGGGCTTCAGTATCCCGAACACAATTGCCTGAGCAGCAAAAAAGCCAGAGCAGAGACACAAATACAGTCACGCCCCACCCGTGGTTATACTCAGAAAATTCCAGAAATAAACAATCCATAAGTTTTCAATTGTGCACCGTTCTGAGTAGCGTGATGAAATCTCTCACAGTCCTGTGCCGTCCCTACCGTGCCTGCAAGGACACAAATCGCCCCTTTGTCCAGTGACTCCACGTAGGGCATGCTCCCCGCCCAGCCGTCACTTAGCAGCCGGCTCACTTATCAGATATGTTGTGGTATCACAGCGCTGGTGTTCAAGTCACCCTAATTGTACTCAATAATGCCGTATTCACATGACTCTTATTATAGTATGTTGCTATAATTGTTGCATTTTATCAGTTGTTGTTACTCTCCTACTGTGCCTAATTTATAAATTAAACCATCACAAGTAAATATGTACAGAAATAAACACAGTGCATATAGGGTTTTGTACTATCCAGGCCCTGGCCCACTGACCCGAGTGTATCAGTGTGAGTCAGAAGAGCCTGCCGCCGGCCGCGCAGCACGCGGGATGTGCTGGGTTCTCCCCGCGCCACCCCGGCCCCCCTCGGGGGACTGGAATTCACCATGGAGCCTTACCCTGCAGTGCGGCGCTTGGTGCCTGGACCAGACCACCTGTGGTTAGCTTTGTGAGCTTGGGCGGGTTACCAAACTCTCTGGTCCCTCGGTTTTTCTCATCCAAAATATGGGGACAATAACAACCACCTCATAAGAATTGTTAAATCATATAAGAAAATGGAGGCCTCCGAGGCTGTGGTGAAGGTTCAGTCATTTGATGTGTAACACATTTAGCACTTGGCCCAGAGGAGGTACTTTATATAGGAATGTTTATTTTATCATGTTTATTTTTAAACTCTGGGTTCCCTACATCTAGCAACCGTGGTGAACACAGGAGCAAATTTTCCCAAGGTTCCTCCCAGCTCCAGCATTTCCCAGTCCCAGCTGCCACTGACTGACCTGAGGGCAGAGGGAACCCTTGGGGAAGGGCCCTGGTCTCCTCCAGCCCAGGGGCAGAGCCTGCCACCCAGCACCGAGCAGCCCGAGTACAGATGTTTCAGGTGATGACTGAGACTGACGGGTCTATGGAAATGTCATCCTTCAAAATGTTTCACTTTTTTGTTTTCCATACGTGAATTGTCTTTTAAAAAAAAAAGAAAGAAAGAGAAGAAGAAAAGTAACTGGTCTGTTTTGTGCCAGAGCTGTCTGGTCTCTCCAAACGCTTACTCCAGCAGCTCTCATTGTCTAGGATCAAAGCGCCTTCCCCGCAGGCTGGCTTTGTGTTCTGCCTGGAGCAGAGGAATGGGCTGAAAGGGGAACTCCTCCAGGCTTCCGGCCCCTCCCTTCCCCTGAACTTTGCGAGAACAAAGAGATTTACAAGGCAAGGATCCCAACTACAAGGTGCTAATGACAGAAATCCCAGGCACCCAGGTCCGCAGGAGTGTTCCCAAGTCAGAAAGCTTCTGGGAGGAGGAGGCCCTGAAGGGAGGAAGCCGGAGCCAGGAGCCCAGCTCACAGTGGATCTGCCTCTTGGAAGCAGAGCACTCCCAGGCAGAAGTTCATCTCCTCCAGGAAGGACGCCCTCCCCCAGGATTGCTCTCAGCCCTCCAGGCATCAGGCAGCTTCCACCGGCTGACCTCTCCTGCACAGCACCTGGAAACTGCTGTTTAGTTTCAGTCTAAGCAGACGATGGTGAAAGGGTTAAGCGTACAAACCCTGGAGGGAGAGCTGTTTAGTGTGAATCAGAACAACCTCCGGGGCTTGTTAAAATATAGATCGCTGGGCCCCAGGCTCAGTGTTTCTGGTTCAGTAGGTCTGGGTTGGGCTTGAGAATTTGCATTTCTAACAAGGTCTCAGATGTTTCTGGTTCAGGGAGCATCCTTTGAGAGCAGCCCCTCTGTACAACTGACTACAGGGTTGATACATAATAAAGCAAACAGGGCCTGTCTTGGTCTCTAATCAAGGCTTCCAGCTGCTTCTCCTCAAGGATATGGAAACCCCGGAAGCAATCCAGCAGAGGGAATGGTCACTGCCAAGTTGTGTCTCTGTTCTCTCGAGGACCCCAGCATGGTTTGGTCAAGATGGAAACATGAGTGTCCTGCTAGAAAACTCTTAATATAAATCACAGAGTTACAATGAATATCGTGAAAAGCCAAGTAAGACGCATTGAGGCAACCCAGAGATTGTTAAGGTGGACTCGCTAGCTGCCCAGGGCCACTAGCTGGGTGACTGTGGACAAGTTACTTACTAAACTCCATTAACCTGTCAGCTCCTGGTAGAATGAGGAGCCTAAAAGACTGCTCCTCGCAGAGTTGTTAGAAATAATAGAACCCATATATAACCTCAGGTTGAGCTCCGTGATAATGTTAGTTTAAAAGCCAACCTAATCTGCCTAAGCTGCCTCTGTAACCTAAACTGTCTGCCCTTTCTGTGAGCTCAGCTTCTGCCTGCAACCGGTGGTAGAAGAAATAGTTTCAGCCTCGGTGAGCAAAACAAGTGCCTTCCTGTCTAAAGTCCCATCAGCAAAAACACAATGCCGAGGCTTGGACCGCCATCCCCAGCAGCAGGGGCACATGGCATTACTGTTTACTTTGGCCACGTCCAGGTTTCTGACAGTTATGGTCCCGTCTGTACTGCTAGGGGAACTCCTGTTTCATGGGAGAGACCCTTGCTGGGAAAAGGGTCTTGTCACTTTTGCAGATGAGAACTGAGGCTGATGGGATTTCTGAGGGACTGTTGAAAGAACCTCAGGAAGGAGCCGTCAGATCATGTTGGCAGAACAAATAGATTCCCAAACATTTTCTATTTAAAACAAAAATAAAATAAAATAAAATAAAATAAAATGGTGACTCATCATCTTATGAGCATTCATAGTGGATGTATGAGGCCCATCTCCCCAGGACTCCTGCTCAGAGGAAACATCAAAAAGGAAGAATATCGGCTTGAGTTTAACTGCAAGCACTTTCTGTTCATGCACTAAGTGTCCGAACCTCTCTGTGAGCAAGTTAAGACCTTCTGTGTGGTCTTAAAATAATCGAATCAATGACCAGATACCTCTGATATCACATAGCAGAAGCAACTCTGAAGGGCAAGGCAGCTCCACAGGCTGCCAGCTAGGCTCACAGTCTTCATGATCCTGAGCGAGGAACGAAAGGCAGAGTGTGGCCCCCGACTGCCAAAGGATCGAAGGAGAGGCTGCTGTGTCAACACTGGCACTGGGGAGGTCGACAGGTGCACTAGCCCCTGTGAGAGCTGTATAAATAGTGAAAAGGCACTACCTTGTCAAATCACATTTTCAAAGGCCAGTAAAATAAATGGTATTTCCAAGACAACATGTGGTCAGGTAAAGATGGGTAGCCTAGGTGGTTCTTCCCTCCCTTGGTGAATATACCCGAGTGCTGTTTTAGGTTCTTGGCTTTGGAGTTTGGCACGAGGGGATTTTTCCAGCCTCTAGAGGGGGAGGCTCATCTCTCTGGGCCAGACTCCCACAATTCAGGCTCACAGAAGCTGACAAAGTGCCAATCTATTCATTTCCCTCCAGAAGCACAATTGCCACGTAAGCCAGTGCTTTCCTCGGTATGACCTGTCTGTTCTGTCCTTATCCTCCACATGCTAAGTAAAAGATCCTCTGATGAGCCTCAACTCAGAGCAGAGGCCAAGCTGAGAATCCATAGCAGGTGATGGTCAACTCAGAGGTCCACTACGCTGGTCGGTCAGAGCCTTCAGCTTCAGTCGCTTGGCTGGCGTGGGAGTCTAAAGAGTGGCCTTAGACATTCAGGTCCTTATCTCTGTAACTTCCAATTGTTACCTTAAATGGCACAGGGTGCGGGGAAGGGGAAGGGGTACAGCTGTGATTAAATGAAAGATCTTGAAATAGGAAGGAAGTCTTGGACTATTCGGGTGAGCCCTTAATGTAATCGTAAGTGTCCTTCTAGGAGAAAGGAAGAAGAGATTTGAATGCAGAGACAAAAGAATAAAGAGATGTTAAAACTGAAGTAAGATGCTAGGCTGCTGGCTTGCAGGTGGAGGAAATGGCCAGAAGCCCAGGAGGGCAAGGAGCAGATTCTCCTGTAGAGCCTCCAGAGGGGGTGTGACCCTGCTGACACCTTGATTTCAGCCCAGTGAGACTGACACACATACGTTTATATATTCCATCTGAGGTGTATGGGGGCATTTGAGAGATAGGAAAAAAAGGCCCAAGCTATAGTCTAGATAATTTGTAACAGGATTTCTGAGGGCAGGGTCTAGGCTGCAGGGTTTTTGTTTTTTTTTTTTAAACTCCCCAGAATGTACAAATGGAGAGTCAAGACTGAGAACTGCTGGTTTAGCCCAATCCAAGGAGAGTGGGGAGGGCAGGGGGGGGCAGGGAGGCATCTTCTCAGAGGCTGATCTGAGCTCAATCTGGATCGCAGTGCAAGACCTGGTGATGAAAAGAAAGTGTGTGGCCAGGTAGAGCATCTGCCCTCAAACCTGACTATACCATGACACACCTGCAAGATCCGTAATGAATGCAGTCTCCTGGACGTCCCTCAGAGGTCTGAGTTAACTGCCATGGGCTGTGGCCTGGGCGGGAGGATAAAGAAAAGCTTCCTGGGTGACTCCGTGGGGCAGCGAAGGTTGGGGGCCACTGCCGTGGGGGATGAGCATGAACTCATCGGAGGTTTTGGTTGAATACAATATAAGTCAACTTTGGTAACTTCGGCAGAGAGAATTTACTAGAAGATGTGAATCAGCTCACAGAGTTATTGAAAAGGCAAGAGAGAAGGCTCAGACAATGGTCAGAAATAAGGTAGGCTGGTCCGGAGAACCGCGGCCATGCAGGCACCGGGGTCTGTGTGGTCTATCACAAGCACTAGTGACCCCGCCCACACTGCACTGTACAGCACAACCAGAACAATGGCCTCCAGATGCCAGGAACCACTGAGATGAATCCTTGTTCTTTGTTACTCATCCCAGATTCGACATCTCACACTGGAGTCTCTGGGTGACCCTGCTCAGGCTACTCTCTAACAGTCAAGGTGCCAGGAGAGAGCCATCTGTCTACTTGGGGCTCCCACAGTGGAAGGCGAAGCCCTGCCTGACCCCCCAACCCCACAACAGACTGGGTACTCAGATGCCAGGAAGCCAAAGACAAATGTCTATTGTGAGTATAAATTATCAGGTCCTGTCAAGGGCAAGGAACTCCAAACCTTCAGTGTGATGGTGAGTAGCTGGAGATGGGGCTGGGCAGAGAAGGTCCAAGTACAGAAGACTGGAACCAGTACATCCAGCAGTCTGGATCCTTCTGCATCATAGAGCAGGGGAACAGAAAGTGTTGGGCTGGCCGTTCTAGAAGAGGTCAGGGGAAAGTTTTCATCAGCCTCTTCCCTCTTCCCCTAGCCCTTTATCATCATGGATGCCACTTACTGAGCACTTACTATGGGCGGGCCCAGGGCCAGGCAGTAAGCACATTCTCACGAAGCCTCATGATGATCTTACAAGGAGGACTTTGTCACTCCTATTACTGGGCCTTATTTTGACTTGTAACTTTTATCACTTGTAACATACTGTTTAATTCACTCATTAATCTCATGTGTTATCCATACCCTCTACTACTAAAACGTACATTCCATGAGTGCAGGGCTTTTTGTCTGTTTTAGCTCTTACTCTCCACCTAAGGCAGATGAGAGGACCTGAAACACAGTGGGTGTTTAATAGGGCCCTGCAGAGTGAACAGGTTTCTCAGCTGGACAGACAGAGGCCCTGGCTGGTATATACATGACTACTGGGCATATTGGGAAAGGAAAGATCCAGAATTCAAATTCAGGTCTATTGGAATTCAGATCCCTTGACCTCTGCCTTCCCAAAAGGCTGCGGGTTTGAACTGAAGAGAGAGTTCCCGGAAAGAAAACGCACAAGGCACAAAACGAAGAGCCAGAGGTGAGAGAACAAATCAGTAAGTCTAGTAGAAGCCACAGTTCCTACAAAACGTCTCGAAGACTAGAAATAGGTTCAGGATTGAGGCACCCAATGCAGACCTAGATTGATGGGGTCAGGAATGAGAATGGACGTGGGGACAGGAAAAGGGGGACGGGGTGTTTGGGCTGCCTGCAAGTATCCAACACACACCAGACAGGAGTTCTACGGCCTTGGCCATGACATTTAATCACATTGGGTACAACTATGTAAGATCGGATCTGAGTGAGACTCAAAAGGAATTTTGCACGTGAATTATTTGTATTAATAGCTAGCAATGGTTACCTCTATGGAATCACCTTTGCTATGTGTCATAGAACCTACGATACATACGAGGGTCACTCTATAAGGGAACACACAACAGCCCTATGCCATAACTACACTTAACATGCCACTTTACAGATGAGGAAACTGAGTTTTAGAAAGGCTGGTCACATAGCTGACTGAGCTGAGACTGAAACCTATGCAGTTTGATTTCAGAGTCCGTCCCCTTAATCGCCTCACTGCACTTCACTGAGTGTATCTGTAGGGTCACTACAAGGTCATTACATGTCCCTTGGGAGCTGACAGTGCTGCCCACTACCCCCGTCTGAAGTGCCTTCAGTAGGTACTATGTTATCCCCCAGGCTTCGGCTGCCGAGACCCATGTCTTCCCAGCTCAGGAGACGTTAACAGGAGCTGCAGCTCGGCACCGATGCTAATTGCCTCCAAGTGTGTATGTCCCATAATGAGATCACCTAAGAAGCCATGGGCAGCCAGGTGGCTGTGAGGACTCTGAGACTGCGTCTTGTCAAGTGGAACTGACATTTCCTGGTGAAGAGATGCTGTCAGCCTGTTACTGACATTTAGGAGCAGTTTAAACACCTTAGGTCCCTTGGAGAGAGAAGCTCAGAACATGTCTCGCTGTGTCTTATCCTATTTTTCTATATTCGTCCATTTGGTAAACATTTATTGAGCACCTGTTACTTTATATTGATCACTGGGGCTGGAACAATGAAGACAATAGCTCTACTCCGGGCCTTCTCAAGCCCCACAGTCCCACATAAAAGAGACATGCAACATGGGACGCAGACCATTCCAGATATGAGATCTGGAGGAGCTGAGCAAGGTTCAGAGAAACACTGACGTTCAATGGCATCTCTACGACATGCCTAGCACAGAGGGAAGACAGCCCTAACAAAGAAGAGCGAACAAAGACTTGAAGATACTAATGAAAAACCGTGTCGGTGTGGCTAGAACACTGGGTACATGAAGTGGATGGGTGGGATATTGGGTTTGCAGGCGAGAGAGAGAACTGTGGTTCCAGACCCCAGCCTGATAAAGATCGAGATTGTATGTCCGGCTACTACAATGAAATCTCAAATGGACTGAGCCTCCAACCTTTCTTCCTTCCCTCTCTTGCCTCAAACTCTTGAACCTGAACTCTAAATCGGTCACCGGCTCCTGCAGTGCTCCCATGTTAATGAGCAAATGTCAAAGCATCTCATTCAAATGCAAATGCCCTGACACAGACGCTATATGAAATGAATTCAGATGGAATATGCTAACATATTTTTTTTAAATCCTTCCAGAGAGTTATGATGTTGCTACATAAGTTAATGAGAGGAATGGAAGAGCAAACACAGCTCCCAAAACCTGTCAACAGTATAACTATTTAGATGGGTATTAAAGCCAGGCACTGTCATATAATTTGAGGGTATGGTTGAAGACATCTTAAGAATATTTTGTTTCTGACAATTGAATCATAATTTTAATAGACATCTCCAAAAAGAGAAGCAGTGGTAGCAGCCATGTAACATTTATTTAGGAGCTGGTGAAGATCTTTGATTCACAGTGCTGGCTGAAATGACAGTACCTAGCTCTTAGAATGTCAGACCTGCCAAAGGGTTTGAATTTTATTATAACAGTAAGTGCCCAAGAAATATCAACTCGGTACCTGGCACTATGCAAAGTGCTTTACATATATTTTCTATTTAATACTCACAGCAGCTTTCTGAGGTAGCAACTTTTATTACTCTCATTTCATGGATGGGTATATAGGCACAGAAAGGGCAAGTAACTTGCCCAAAGTCACACAGCTAATCGGTAGAAGAGTCAAAATTCCAATGAATTCTACTGCTTGCTTCTTAAAGGTGAGGGGATGGTGGCCAACTTAGGACAGCAGTGACCC
>NW_011888810.1:12008761-12012962 GCF_000151845.1 Pteropus vampyrus
TCAGGAGACGTTAACAGGAGCTGCAGCTCGGCACCGATGCTAATTGCCTCCAAGTGTGTATGTCCCATAATGAGATCACCTAAGAAGCCATGGGCAGCCAGGTGGCTGTGAGGACTCTGAGACTGCGTCTTGTCAAGTGGAACTGACATTTCCTGGTGAAGAGATGCTGTCAGCCTGTTACTGACATTTAGGAGCAGTTTAAACACCTTAGGTCCCTTGGAGAGAGAAGCTCAGAACATGTCTCGCTGTGTCTTATCCTATTTTTCTACATTCGTCCATTTGGTAAACATTTATTGAGCACCTGTTACTTTATATTGATCACTGGGGCTGGAACAATGAAGACAATAGCTCTACTCCGGGCCTTCTCAAGCCCCACAGTCCCA
The DNA here is from genome assembly GCF_000151845.1 of Pteropus vampyrus. NCBI lineage: Eukaryota > Metazoa > Chordata > Mammalia > Chiroptera > Pteropodidae > Pteropus > Pteropus vampyrus. The sequence continues at coordinate 12,009,145 of NW_011888810.1, forward strand.
CATAAAAGAGACATGCAACATGGGACGCAGACCATTCCAGATATGAGATCTGGAGGAGCTGAGCAAGGTTCAGAGAAACACTGACGTTCAATGGCATCTCTACGACATGCCTAGCACAGAGGGAAGACAGCCCTAACAAAGAAGAGCGAACAAAGACTTGAAGATACTAATGAAAAACCGTGTCGGTGTGGCTAGAACACTGGGTACATGAAGTGGATGGGTGGGATATTGGGTTTGCAGGCGAGAGAGAGAACTGTGGTTCCAGACCCCAGCCTGATAAAGATCGAGATTGTATGTCCGGCTACTACAATGAAATCTCAAATGGACTGAGCCTCCAACCTTTCTTCCTTCCCTCTCTTGCCTCAAACTCTTGAACCTGAACTCTAAATCGGTCACCGGCTCCTGCAGTGCTCCCATGTTAATGAGCAAATGTCAAAGCATCTCATTCAAATGCAAATGCCCTGACACAGACGCTATATGAAATGAATTCAGATGGAATATGCTAACATATTTTTTTTAAATCCTTCCAGAGAGTTATGATGTTGCTACATAAGTTAATGAGAGGAATGGAAGAGCAAACACAGCTCCCAAAACCTGTCAACAGTATAACTATTTAGATGGGTATTAAAGCCAGGCACTGTCATATAATTTGAGGGTATGGTTGAAGACATCTTAAGAATATTTTGTTTCTGACAATTGAATCATAATTTTAATAGACATCTCCAAAAAGAGAAGCAGTGGTAGCAGCCATGTAACATTTATTTAGGAGCTGGTGAAGATCTTTGATTCACAGTGCTGGCTGAAATGACAGTACCTAGCTCTTAGAATGTCAGACCTGCCAAAGGGTTTGAATTTTATTATAACAGTAAGTGCCCAAGAAATATCAACTCGGTACCTGGCACTATGCAAAGTGCTTTACATATATTTTCTATTTAATACTCACAGCAGCTTTCTGAGGTAGCAACTTTTATTACTCTCATTTCATGGATGGGTATATAGGCACAGAAAGGGCAAGTAACTTGCCCAAAGTCACACAGCTAATCGGTAGAAGAGTCAAAATTCCAATGAATTCTACTGCTTGCTTCTTAAAGGTGAGGGGATGGTGGCCAACTTAGGACAGCAGTGACCCGCCAGGACTCTTACAGACACTTGGGCACAAAATTATTTCCCCTTAACCCCCAGTTAAAGTAAGCTTTTCATCGATTCTTGCAAAGACATGGTAAAATTTCGTGAAAGAGGTAGAATCTTTAGAGAAGCTAAAAGCTGGATTAGAATCTCAGTTCTGCATTTATTAGATCTATTGTCTCAGGCAAATATCTAAACTTTCCCAGGCACGGTTTGATCTTGTGTACAAATGGGAGACTCTTACCCCCTTACTCGGTTGTCACTGGGGGATCATGAGGTCCTGAAGTTTATAAAAAAATTTCACTTCTGTAATTGCCCCAAAGTCCTACTCAATGGCTGCCCTGAGCTTCCGGGCGGGCAGGTAAGGCCTTTAAAGGCTCCATGACCATCACAGAAAGCTGTCAACACTGGATTGTAAAGGAAACGAAATGTCCATCCAGAGTAGAATGAACATGTAAGTTGTGGTATATGTACCCAATGGAATATTACATAGCAGTAAGAATAGACAATCTACAACAACACACAACACTGATGGTTCTCGCAAATAAAGAATACATTTTATATGATTGCATTTATATAAAGTCCAAAAGAAGGCAAAAGTAGCCTACAGAGATTACTCGGGGGGGAGGGGTGGTGACTAGAAGGGACGACGTGGAGTAGGGGCTTCTAGGGTGCTGGTAATGATCTGTCTGTTAAACTGGGTGTTAATGACATAGATTTCTTAATTTTGCAAAAATACGATAGGCTACACATTGATGATGTATGTACTTTTCTATATATTCCAATAAAAAAGTTTCAGGGACTCCAGAAGTTTAAAACTCTTCTTCAAAGAACAAAGTCTTTGATCCCACAAAACCAAAAGAGGTGCAAGGCATTCCCACCTGGGAAGGGGGCCCACCCAGCCCAACCCACCACGAAGGACAAGGGACTTAACTATGCCCCCCGAGAGAGCGTGTGGATGATAGACAGGGGAGAAAGCAGTCTTGGGGAGGTGGGAGTGCAGGCAGAGAGAACCTGGGGGAGAAGAACAGAACTAAGAGGCAGGCAGGTGACCTGAGACCACCACCTCAACAGCATCTTTTCCTGCTGAGGGAGCCCTGCTGTGTGTGCTCACTCTGCGCCAGTCGCAGCAAGGCACAGTCTAGGTACCATCTCATTCAGCCTCACAAGAGTCTTCTAAGATAGATTTCATTGCCCCTCCTTACAAATGATGGGAACGAGGCTCTGAATGAGTAAGCTACTTGCCTCAGTGTAGCTAGTAAGCAGCAGATCTGGAATTTGAATCAGTCTGACTGCCAAAATACTGCACTGACCCAGGCCCTGTCCCTCCTCTCCACGAAAAGATAATGCTATCTACTTCCTTATCCCACGCCAGAGTTCGACAGTCATGATGGTGTGTGGGTGAAAGTGAACCCAAGTGCTTTAACCTCAGCCGGACTGATGTTTAATTGTTAAACCTCGTTAGATCCTAATAATGGAGAGAAACTGAGAGAGAGTGAAATGACAATACCCACTCAAAACATCCTCTGACAGTAGAGTTTCTCGGTGAATTAATGAATGGAAGAACCGGAGTACTTCGCGATGGCTATGTGGCTGACTCATTGCATTTTGTCCTCATAATAAACTGGGAGACAGTTTGTTTTTTTTTTTTAATCCTCACTGTACATAGAGATGAGCAAGTGAGGACAGAGCGATTAAAATAACTGACTCAAGGACACCCAGGAAAGGAATGGCAGCACCAGAAACAGCCAGGCCCATTAATACGCACTTCTGCCAGGATGTCAACATCCCAGCCCTCTGTTTAGACAGTGAATCCTCAAAACCATGTTAAAGAGAAGCCTCTCTTTGCTTAATGAAGCCCAATGATCCTTTAAAAATAGGATATACACTGCTACTTATTGTATTTCTGGAGTGCAGAGCAGCTGAGCAGAATATTTTAATGCCATGTTCTGAGAAAGCTGTGGGCTTGAACCAGTGATGCAATTGGCAAAGCTTAAGAATACAGTAGCCTGTGCTATTTTCGGACAAATTCTCCCTCTGCTTGCTTCTCTGAGGTCTCTCAATGGCATATCATCCCCAAGGATGTAATAATAGGGGTTTGCTTCCTGCCTCTGAGTCTGCACAGCACAGATAAAAGGATTTACCAATCGCCCAACTGGAGAAAGCTCAATCGCCCTCATCCTCTCTGTCAATTAATTTTGACACTAAGAAGGGTCTCCAATAGGTGGGTCCTCCTCTAAAATTCTAAAATACGACTTAATGACCAACACTTTATAAGGTGTCATGGAGAGGAAGAAGAAAAGCAAGAGTATGTCTTCCTCGTATTCCTTGTCCTTTTGGGAGAGATTAAATCACAGCCTAAAGCAGAAATACCAAAAGAACAAATATAAGCCAAAGGCTCTATCTGTACGATTCAGTGGAAACCATCTATATGGCCCTTTCTTTTCATATGACCCTCTCCAAATGTGAACCAATTCCTTGAATCAATTCTCATTTGTCCTTTTTTTTTTTTTTAATAATCTTTGTGCAATACAAAAAATGTTGTTCCTGACTTTTAATGTGTAGTGTATGGCTTGAGTCCTGACTCCATCAGTGCTAGAGATGGTCTCCACTGCCAGACAAATTCTCGTGATGATCACTGCTCTCTCCTGCCCCTCATGCCTTCTCTGGGGTCTGCTTTGCTTTCCCGAAGC
>NW_011888810.1:12016127-12018901 GCF_000151845.1 Pteropus vampyrus
TGGCCTGAGCATCCGGAAAGAATTTCAAGGAAGCAGCAAAGATTAGCATGAGGATTATGCAGTTGTGAATTGCCCATTCAGAATGGAGTAGGGCCGGGCCGTGTGACTTGATTTAGTGAAAGAGAAGCTGGTTTGATTCAAGCAGGACCTCAAAACTCTAACCGTGCAAACTGGAACTCTGGGCAAGCTCCCCATGCACTCATTCAGCATATACTACTGAGCATCTTACTCTGTGTCAGGATTTTTCTTCGTGCTGTTGCTATAGTGAACTAGACAGTGTCCCATATATTCTCAGCAGGAACCTAAATATTAAGCTGAAGCTAAAGCTGAGGCCCTTCTGGACACTCCCGGAGATAGTGGTGCACGCAACGAAAGACCGATCGCACGAATGCCAAGTGAGGGGTAGGCACGTAAGAATCACCCGCAGCCGCCTGAACAGGCTGGGCCTGGTGTTCATGGGCTGGAGAATGCATGAGGGGGGGAGTGTGACCAACCATTTCAAGTCTCCAGGAACTCGGGAGTTTCCAGGTACAATGGACTTTCCGTTTGTCTGGGAAACCCTTGGATAAAGTAGGATGAACTGGTCACTGTAGGTGAGAGGCATCTCTTTTGCAGATGAGCGGGACTGGGGCAGAGGAAAGCTGAGAGCCTGAGCCCAGCCTGGACCGCTCGTTTCACTCCAACTCCGACCCCCCTACTGTTTGTTCCCACCCTCATCACGCTCGTCCCTCTAGGCTCTGTTCCCCTATTTTATGACTTGAGGCTTCAATATGTGCTATGAACTTGGTTTGCCCAGCTGAAACCTCTGAGTCTCATTTGGTCACAACTAGAAGTCTCCTAGAACTGCCACTACCTCCGACACCAAGGTAACTACTTCTCATTCAACACCTAATACTTTGTGTGCAGGTGCTTATCTAATAAAGACTCATAACCGCCCTGGGACGACACAATCGTTCCCATGGTAGAGATGGGAAACTGAGTGCCCAAGAGACTCGCCTTCGGATCTGTGTGCAAGTAGGACACCCCTTGTTATGTCAGAGCTCAGAGCCCTGTAGCACCTGCCCGCCTGGATCCTCCCACTCCAATAAAAAGGGGGGCTTTTCACAACATCGCTCACATTTTTATGTTTTTTTTTTTTTTAAGCCTCAGAATGCCCTTGGAAGCAAGCTAAAGCAGAAAAAGCCACCATATGGTGAAATACTACCATTTATACTGGCAATATTCACTCGCTCATAACCTTCACTGTGAAAAAATCTCCTTGAGGCCTTAATAAGTGATATATTCCCTGACAGCAGATTTCAAGAAACGCAACGCTTTCCCAACACCTCAGCCCCTTAGGGACAACATGGAGCATTCCCATCATCGACTGCGCTTTGCACCAGGCATGAAATGCGACAGTGTGTCCGATATCTGGCATTTCCTTCAGAAGACCCAGTAATGAAATCTTCCACTTTGTCCCTTAATTTTTACTTAGGATAAAGAGGGGGAATTACAGTTGTGTCATAAACTCCCTGCCCTTCGGCTCCGTTTTCCCAACAACCATTTACGGGTAGGAAAATGGTGGTTGGCGAGGAGAAGTTCCATGAGCAGGATCATAAGCCTAGTAATGTGAGAAGCTTGGACTTGAGACCAGGTCCACCTCTGTTAGATATATCTTGATAGTAGACATATTTCTAGCAATGGATAGACCCGTTGCTCCCTCTCCTCTTGACCTATTCACGCCTGCTCATGGATGGGGTGAGGGATGGGGGGTGGGCCAAGAGAAGCATTGGGATAGTTTTCAAAACGCCCATGTCTCAGCCCCACTCCAGTTCTCCCTTCCTGGAAGGCTGCAGTAACCCACTCACATCACATGGAGAGTATGTGTTTTATGAAAAACGTCGGAGGTGATTCTGATAATATCTGTCACGTGTACAGTTGGAAACCTGTGCACCTGACTGACCATCCAGCCCCCGAGGAGCAGGGATTCATAACTGGGATCCACAGATGGATACCTCAGAAATCCATGAGCCCCTGAGAAACGTCACATGCTCCCTGCATGTACCACATGCATTATTCCAGGAGAGACTCCACGGTGGTCACCGGATTCTCAGATTAGTTCCTGACTCAAAATAAGCGTAAAAAGTACTTGTCTGGAGAAGACACCTTCCTCCTAAAGCAGGAATGTTAGTTCTATCTCTTCCAGCCTTGATGAGCCCTGGGCACACGTGCTTTTAAGCCATTTTTTCAGGGCACTCGCTCAGCTTGCATTTAAGGGAGTGCTGTTCCCCCACTTTGATATAATATCGCTAGTGGCAAAAAGATCACTCTTAGAGTCATCGAACGTGCCAACTTTTATACCCACTAAGTTAAAAACATTCATCAGAGTTTGTCTTTTCGTTCTCTCAACCAGCTGATAAATTTTTGTCTGGGATCAAAAGGTTGGCCAAATACTGGCCGTGCATAAAGTTTTGTGGGTTAATTAAGATGACCATTAACTGCTCAAGCTCACTCTTAGCTTCATGATTTGTAGGTAGAAAGTTTGCTTTTCTCAGACACAGTTGCTCCACTGAGGCCAACGTGTGTGGGCACAGGGTTCAAGCAGACACAAAACCCTCCCAGGAACCTTGGATGGCTGAGCACCAGTCCTGGCACTCGTCATCCTGAAAGGGGCTCTTCCATTCTAATGGGGTGCTTTTCTCTTGGTTTGGTCCTGTTAAACCACTGTGGTAGGAATTTTTGTATTCTCTGCTGGTATGATTCTGTCTTTTTTACTGGAGGTTGTAGGGAAATGT
>NW_011888810.1:12018951-12037577 GCF_000151845.1 Pteropus vampyrus
TTGTCCCTTAATTTTTACTTAGGATAAAGAGGGGGAATTACAGTTGTGTCATAAACTCCCTGCCCTTCGGCTCCGTTTTCCCAACAACCATTTACGGGTAGGAAAATGGTGGTTGGCGAGGAGAAGTTCCATGAGCAGGATCATAAGCCTAGTAATGTGAGAAGCTTGGACTTGAGACCAGGTCCACCTCTGTTAGATATATCTTGATAGTAGACATATTTCTAGCAATGGATAGACCCGTTGCTCCCTCTCCTCTTGACCTATTCACGCCTGCTCATGGATGGGGTGAGGGATGGGGGGTGGGCCAAGAGAAGCATTGGGATAGTTTTCAAAACGCCCATGTCTCAGCCCCACTCCAGTTCTCCCTTCCTGGAAGGCTGCAGTAACCCACTCACATCACATGGAGAGTATGTGTTTTATGAAAAACGTCGGAGGTGATTCTGATAATATCTGTCACGTGTACAGTTGGAAACCTGTGCACCTGACTGACCATCCAGCCCCCGAGGAGCAGGGATTCATAACTGGGATCCACAGATGGATACCTCAGAAATCCATGAGCCCCTGAGAAACGTCACATGCTCCCTGCATGTACCACATGCATTATTCCAGGAGAGACTCCACGGTGGTCACCGGATTCTCAGATTAGTTCCTGACTCAAAATAAGCGTAAAAAGTACTTGTCTGGAGAAGACACCTTCCTCCTAAAGCAGGAATGTTAGTTCTATCTCTTCCAGCCTTGATGAGCCCTGGGCACACGTGCTTTTAAGCCATTTTTTCAGGGCACTCGCTCAGCTTGCATTTAAGGGAGTGCTGTTCCCCCACTTTGATATAATATCGCTAGTGGCAAAAAGATCACTCTTAGAGTCATCGAACGTGCCAACTTTTATACCCACTAAGTTAAAAACATTCATCAGAGTTTGTCTTTTCGTTCTCTCAACCAGCTGATAAATTTTTGTCTGGGATCAAAAGGTTGGCCAAATACTGGCCGTGCATAAAGTTTTGTGGGTTAATTAAGAGACCATTAACTGCTCAAGCTCACTCTTAGCTTCATGATTTGTAGGTAGAAAGTTTGCTTTTCTCAGACACAGTTGCTCCACTGAGGCCAACGTGTGTGGGCACAGGGTTCAAGCAGACACAAAACCCTCCCAGGAACCTTGGATGGCTGAGCACCAGTCCTGGCACTCGTCATCCTGAAAGGGGCTCTTCCATTCTAATGGGGTGCTTTTCTCTTGGTTTGGTCCTGTTAAACCACTGTGGTAGGAATTTTTGTATTCTCTGCTGGTATGATTCTGTCTTTTTTACTGGAGGTTGTAGGGAAATGTCCACTGTATCTCCTTTTTCTGTGTACAGCATTATGTTCGGTGATCCAAATATCTACTGAGCATCAGTGGTGGGCCACCACATATACCCATGTCTCTCCTGAATCAGAAACTCCAGGCTTGAGGGAGTGTTTTAACAAAAACCAAACAGCGGTTTGAGTACCATTTGTTCTAGGCTTAAACAGTCGTGGGTGCGCTTTCAGTGTTAGAGGTAACTTGATGATCCTGATGTCCCCCCTCCAGCCACCTCCCATGTCAGCTTGTCCTCTGGGTCAGTGGAGGATGGGGAAGCATCCCTCGCCTAAGGAGATTTTTTCCTTAGGTGTCTGTGAGGAGTAACAAGTTGCCTCATCATCTTAATCAGCCTTCAGCTGTCACTTTCATTAGTCAAACTGCACCTATCAGCAAGCGGGCCCTACAGCTGGAGAACACCAGGCACCAGGAGCACTGATGAGGAAGGTCCCTGGACTTCCCCCGACTGGGGTGGATTCCGCCTCCCCTACCTTTCGTCAAGAGGCCCGGGACTGCAAATGCACTGTTGTACAGCGTGAGGTGGCCCCTCTCCTCCCTGACGTCAACACGGCCCTATCACTGTGCCTGTATCCCACCCACTGGCAGGTGGGATGTTTCAGCTGGGATGCCACCCACCCAAAGACCCTCCCTCCAGAGCCCTGCATTTTACAGGTAACAATTTGAGGTGCCAAAAAGAGAAGAATAGGGCATACCCAATGCTGGAATTGAGGATTTCTGTTCCTCAGTTCAAATCCATTTGCTGTACACCCTATTGTGAGCTGAATATTTTTATGAAATAAATACATGTAGCAAGGAATCAATCACCACTGGTTACTGCAAAAACTATAATGCACATGAGTTGATATCTATCATATATTGGTCACCATTTAAAATAAGGCTGCCTTAGAGGACAGATTGCAAATTACACAAAACGGCCCTGCGTTACACTCTTTTCCAGGGCTACGATAAGGATCCCAGTCTGCCCTGTGCTCAAATCGTAGCAATCAGTAACAATTTTGCCTCTGGTCTTTTCAATAGCTGCCAATTCATGATTGAGACAGTGGGAGTTTCAGGAAAAGATGACTGGCTTCCAGCAGTCCCAGACCTGCTGCTTAGAAACCACCGTGACCTTGAACATGTCATTTAAAATGTCTGGCCTCAGTCTCCCATCCTTGAAACACAGGGGCTAGTTAACGATCTTCAAGAGCTCTCCGACTGACAATAACGGACACTTAATACACGCTTTTAATTTTCCTACCTTGAGCAAATAAAAATGCCTCTTGCAAGGCCACTGAGGCGGGCCAACCTGCCTGTGCCTCGGCTTCCTTGTTCCCTCTCAGTACCGTCGGAGGCCCTTGGGAGTCAGAAGCCCTAACTGATTTGCCTGCCTGCCCAGCCGGCAAGCCAGCCTTGGCGGGCTCATCCGGCATTCCAGCAACATTTGGCTCCGGCTCTGGCAGGAATTGTCCCTGTCCCTCCAAATGGCCGTCTTGGATACTATGAAATTAAAGATTAGAATACCGAACGCTGAAGCACCCCCTCCAAACAATGAACATTGGAGACTCTTCTGCCATTTACGGGCCTGAGAAGAGCTGGTCCCCACGCGGGCAGCCAGTCAGTCTTAAATTACCTAAAGAGCCCAAGTGCTAGGCCTGGACTCCATCTGTTTACAAAATAGGCACTTTCAAAGGCCCTTTACTAGGGCCTGGCAATTCCCAGGTCCCCTTCTATAGGCTGATGCATAATGCATAAGACGCTGGGAAATGTGTATTCATGAGGGCGGCTTGGCTTTTGTCAGAAGAAATGTGAAATATTATGATGGAACAATTTTCATTTCTGCCACATTGTTTTTATAGTGCATTCATGACTGGGGATTGAGGGCTTTTCGAGTTTTGTCTGGTGCAGATGTTGCGGTGCTGAGAGCTGCTTCAGACGTCCTTATTTTCCAACTTTGTTGCTGACAATTACACGAAGCGGGGAAGAGGGGGCTCTCTCAGGGAGACAAAGGATATACGTCCTCGAGTGATCTTGTCCTGAATTCATTCAGGAGGGGAGCGGGGAGTGGGGAGGTTGAGACTGAGGACTGGAGATGACTCCTGAGTGCCAGGCCCTGGGCTGAGCCGACCTCCTTGTTCCTCACCCACCCTGTGGAGGAGCGATTATCTTCACAGGGACGCCCAGCGAGCCTGAGCTGCTTGTCTGAAATCACACAGCCAGTGAGTTGCGACGCCTGAGTTTGGATCAACACCCGCGTGCCCAGGCTTACATTCCTCTCCTGTGCTAGGGGACCAGGAAAACTGAAGACACGGAGAAGCGCTCTCTGCCCGAGGCATGCTAGTGAGACATGGGTGAGAGGGAAGCAAGCTGCTGCCAAGTCTCCAAAGGTGATGAACATGCAAGGAACCAACCGGCCTCTGGAGAAGAAGGGCTGGCAACTATGTCACCGATCTGGCTGTCAGGCATCTGGGTGCCACTTCAGACAAGCACACATCTCAGGGAGCTGAGGAACTTACTGAGACTCCGTAGCTTCCGCCTCCCGCTACCGGCATTCTAGCTCAGGTCTTCTGAACCGCAAAGCCTAGCTTTGCCTCTCTGTGCCACTGGGCTGCCTCCTCGTACAGGACATGCTGGCCGCTGCACGCCCCTCAGCCAGGAGGCCATGAGTTCCCAGAGGCAGGAATTGTGGCTTAAATTTCCCTGGATCCCCAGGGCTTGCATAGGTCTGGGCAAGCTCAGGGTACAGGATCCACACACACTTTAAATGTGTCCAGCATGACAGAGAGGCGCAGGCTCCAAGCGAACTCTGAGATAAACAGGAGAAGAATCCATTCTGGAGCAGTTAGGGGAACACACCAAAGAAAGGGAGATGGGGGTGCCCAGGACCTCACCCCTGGAGAAAGGTGGGGGTGGGCATATGACAGGGGTTCTCTTCAGGCCAAGTCCTATTCAGAGCACTGAGCTGGCGAACGCGAGCAAGAGGCAAAGCACAGAGCAGGACAGGGAATAGGAAGAGCCACAGGCACAGGCGGGTCCCCTTAAACAGGCCAGGGCAGAGGCAGAGAGGCTGGAGGCCCACGCAGCAGAGAGAAAGAGGCAGGGCTCCAGGCTGGAGGGAGCCCGGGAACGGGAAGTCCCTGAGGCTGCTGCTGGGTCCTGCTTATGGAGCCAACCCCAGTGTGTTTCAAAGTCCTGAGAAGAAATGATACACATGACGATGTGTCGAGGGCTTGTCGCGCTAGGAGTTCATGAGGATCCCTAGACACATTGAAGTCCACTTTGGTTTTTTCACTGTGCAGTCTTCACTGTCCCAGAAATCTGTCCACAGAGTGATTGGCTGGATTGTGCAGCTGTCAATTAGTGTTAGGGGTGGTAGATCTCACTGCAAATCCAGCCCCACAAACCTCTCTGCCCGTTTCTAAAACAGACCAAGCTCTTTCTCAACTGAGGGTCTTTCCATTGGCTGTTCCCTCTGCCTGGAACGCCCTACACCCATCTCCAAAGTCAGAGCTAGAACCTTCTCACCCTTCAGATCTCAGGGTATCGAGTTGGTTCTCTCATACCACTACTTCCCATCAGAGCGTGCAGTCTGGGTCTGCTGCTACTGTTGTGGTTGTTACTGCCCTGTTTTCTGTCTCCAACGGTAACAAAAAGCTGGTGATTGCAGCGATCACCCTTCCATCCCTGACACCAAGCATCATGCCTAGGACGTGGTCAGAGCCCAGTAAATGTCTGAGAGCGAATGAATCAGGTGACAGTGTGTTACACAGAGCATTAATCAGGCATACCTAAAGGGATTAACATCCAACAATCTGCTCTCATGCTGCACAGGGCACTTCCGCCTATTCGGAAAGGCAAGCCAGGCCAGGGGCTAGTTCCAAACCACAAGAAAACAGATCAAAGCCCACTGCAGCCGAGTCCAAGAGGTTGCCCTGCTCTTTCTCCTCTTCAGCAGTCAGGCAGAGTTTTGAAAGGAACTGGAACAAATGTGCTTTTAAAACCCCATGCTCCCAGGTACGTCTTATAACCATTAGCCTCAGATTTCTGTGTAAGGGAGAGTAAAGTCATCTACTGACATTACCGTAAAGATTGAGTTAGAGAAGTGTTTCAACCAGGGCAATTTCGCCCCCCAGGGAACATTTGGCAAATGTCTGAAGATATTTCTGGTTGTCCCATTTGAGGAAGAGGCTAGGGGTGCTGTTAAATGTCCCATAATGCACAAGTGAGCCCCCACAACACATAATTACTAGGCTCAAAATGTCAACAGCATTGAGAGACAGAAACATTGGGTCAGAGATACGGCAGCTGTACAGGACGCGTTCACAGCCCTCCCTTCTCTGTGACTGGGCAACTGCAAGGGGTCCACCCGCCTTGTGCGAATACTCCCCGGGCTGCTCCATCAGGCCTTGGCCTCACCAGGAATACCTGCTGTCTTAGTCTGCTTGGGCTCCAGAATACCACAGACTGGGTGGCTTAAGTAACAAACACTTATTTCTTCGAGTTCTGGAAGCTGGGAAGTTCAGGATCAAGGTACCAGCAGATTTGGTGTCTGGTGAGAGCCTGCTCCCTGGTAAACAGATGGCTGTCTTTTCACGATGCCCTCACATGGTGGAAGGGACAGGGGAACTCTCTGGGGTCTTTAATCACATCACGAAGGTGTGACCTAATCGCCTCCCAAAGGCATCACCTCCACCTACCATCAAACTGGGGATTGGGTTTCAACATATGAATTTGGGGAGGATATAAACAGTCCATAGCACCTATTTCCAGTGGTTATTAAGGTCCTTTTTTCACATCTGCATTCAAATATCACCACCAAGAAGCCTCTACCTGTTTTCTTGGCCGTTAGTCTTATTTGTCCTTTTGCACTGAACATCTACAGCAGCACAAATGACAGCCTGCCTGCAGCGGAGGCTTTTAACACTGCCACTTCCTCGAGCCATCCTTAGGCCTTAGCACAAAGCACTGCCTCCTAAGGAGATAACTTGATTCACGAAAAAGAAAAGGGCTTTCTAGGTAGGCAAACCCAGAGTTCTAATTTTCATAGTTTCTTCCTAATTGTTTGGCTTCTTTCATTTGCAAAATGGGCACAATCAAATCCATGTGTCAGGCTCCCCATGAGCATCTGACACACTGTATGTGACATGTGGCATGGAGCAGGCAACAGAATACTATTCTTTCACATGCAGAGCTTAGGAAAGGCCTCCTAAGTTGGATGCTAAATCGAACTCCCTGGAGGAGAGTAGGGTTTTTGTTTTCTCATTCCTTGAGAGCCAAGAATGCTTCCAAATGGAGTAGGAAGCCATTAGAGTTCAAGGTGTATATAGGGAAGAGAACATTTTCTTTCTGAGATACTTTTCTGTTTCATTGCTCTCTCTATTCAAAGCCAAACGGGTTATCCTTCCAGGAGCAGAGGCTTTGCAGTGTGAATTCCCAGCTCTCCTGATCTGATCATACCTCCTGAGATGAGCCTGCCACCTGTGATACGCACTGGGCGACCTGGGAGACTGCCATTGCCAGGTCTGCACACCATCCATAGTCGCTTGTCATAGTGTTGCTCAGGGCAAGCAGGATCTATAATAATAACCTCCTGAAAAAATAAAGGAGCTCATAGCTCTTCAGACTCCTAGCTGTAATTTGCAGGAGAGCGAGTGATTCTAAAAGCAGAACATCAAAGTGAGCTGGTGGCTCAGAACAGTGGGCAGGAAACGACTCACTCCAGAGTCAGGGGCATAGATCCGGTCATCCTTGGGCCCCGCAAGGCCTCCTCTGTCTAATTCACAGCCCACTATTTTATGAAGTTCATGCAGAAATACTGAGTGGAGATATAGTGCTGAGGGATGGGCAGCGGGGACACCTATTTCATTTGTTGGGTACACCCGGGATGGCACGCACAGGTCCCCTTTGTTTACAGTTCTAATCTTGATGGAGAGTGGGGGAGGATGGCATCCCATGCCTGAACTAACAATGCGTGTTTTCGAGCAGATTTCCTGTGTTGTTCTATGACAGTGTTGGATTTCAGAAGGTCCCAAATCCTTTCCCTCCTCCCCGATCCAGGGCCTTGGGAGAGGTGAATGTCAGCACTCACGTGCTCTTCCGCCTCATTGCCACTAAGTCTTGCTCTAGAGGACATATGACCAAGCAGAAGACACTGCAAGAACTTACCAGCTTACTCTAGAGATCTTGCTAATGTGTGCAGCTGTCCAAAGACTGGGGGGACCCCTCGGGAGGCATCCAGGTCCCACCTCTGGAAGCTACAAACAGAGGGGAGCTAACAATTTAGGAGAAAGCAGAGGACCACAGTAGAGACTAATCCACAGACAGAATGCAATTTGAGGAGGCCAGTTGAAAAATATTTCATTTCAGTGACTCAGAGTTTCACCACTTCTTAGAGGCTAGTCACTGTTAAGTCTCATCAAACTTAATATATAAAACACACCCCAGAGACAAGCAGACACAAACACAGTCCTCGCAATCACCGTGACTGATGATGATTGTGAGGATGGCACAAAACCTCCGGGCACACCGGAGACGGGCTCTCCTGGGTGGTCTGCTCTCATCCGCTCCATGCCTCAGTGTCGCCATCTGTGACAAGTGGTCAGTAATCTCTGCCTGACTTATCTACCGGGAAGGTCAGAGTAGAGGAGGATTCAGAAAAGGTAAGATAAGCCTTTCAACACAGAAGGAACTGGGAATTATCTTTAGCAGATGGAAGTTTTCGTCTCATTTCTCCCAGAAGCTTCCTCGGTCCTCCCTAACCCAGTCAGCTCTCGCCATTAGCTCTTACAGCAGCACGTCACCCTCCTTCAGAACATTTGCCATGGCTGTCATCTTATGTTCCTCTACTTGATCCTTTAGTTAGTGTCTGTCCCACATATTAGACTGTAAACGCCAAGCAGGCAGAAGCTGTGTCTTCTTAGTGATTGCTACTGTTGCTGTGCTTACCATGGCTTCCGGCGGCAGGTCTTGATAGACATCAAATGCCTGAACAAATGAGTAAGCACAGGCTCCAGCAAACTGCCACCAGTCACTACTGATATGTAATTATGAAAGTGTCCTCAGGCTTGGTAACCAATAGTAGATATGCCTCTCTTAGAGACCATGACCTTTTTCTGAAATTTAGCAGGTTAATGAAGGCAGCTGGTATTTATCCCATTTCGGGGGGCTATGAAACCTTTCCTTATCTGCAAACAACTTAAAAATATTGTGTAGGCATCCTGGAACATTTAGCAATTTTATTAGATTTGTTCTTAACAAACAAAAAAAGAAAGAGGGAAAAAACCTGGTTTTTCATTTAGAGTTTCCAGCAACCACGAAAAGCAAAAGCCTGAAGCTGGGACTGTTGGGTGAGTTTTCAAAGAAGCGCGAGGACAGTAAGTTAAATACTACTTTGTGCTGATGGCACAATGCGTGACAATTATTTTAATCCTGAATTCTGTGGAAATCTAAAGATCTATGGCCCTTTAATGAAGAGTCCAGTGGTTTCCAGCAAACGCGTGCACCGCTGTTACTACGTGCACTGGAGAAAAGCAGTAGATGGTGTTGTGCACTCCACTGCGAAAGGCCCCACTCCAAACTCTTTGAACGAAAAAAGCTCAGATAACAGTATCTTTCTTTCTTCCTTCTTTGCTTCTTGTCCCAGGTTAAATTTCCCCTCTTTTTGCAGTGAGCTGGATAATGGCATCATTAACTTGGTTACAAACCCACTTGGCAGGGGAACAGGTGGGCAGCCCGGAGGTAATGTGCGAGAACGAAGGGAGCAGCAAAAAGTGAAAGGTTTAAAGGCCCCGATGACGAAACAATCACACTCTTTGTAAGTCGTATTTTAGCGGTGAGTTGCATTTACCCGAGACTGCATTTTTCTGTCTCGGAGTCTCGTCTGCCTCTGCTGCCTGTGTCGGTCCCTTCGCCCTGAAGATATTTCATCCTGGCAGAAACGCCTTTGTGAGCACAAGCTGCTGATATCCGGCCAAACGGAAAAGGCCTGCAGTTTCTGCTCCTCGTCCCACATCGAGCCCTCATTTCCAAACATGATCCCCTTCTTCCTGGTAGCCTGCTGCACTCCACTGCTTCTCTCCCCGCACTGATCCAGACTGCAACCCTTCTCTTTACGACACTCACCAGCGGTGCTGATGAGACGGCCTCCCGCTTTAAGTGGGTGTCCGATGTTCAGAGGCCATGCTTCAGTCCCCCACTCTGACGTCCTCGTCCTCACGGGTTTTTCGTGTTGGTTATAGTGAAGCAACAACCGAGCTCACCCGTGCAGCCAAGCCGCCCTAAGCCAGATGTTTGGACGCTGCTTAAATGCCGGCGTCTACCTGGCAGGCTGCCGGTTGACCTAAAAATTCTAACCAAAAATGATGACGAGTATGTGTATATGTCTGTAAAAACAGCAGTCCCCAGCCTTTTTGGCACCAGGGACTGGTGCTCCCATGAGAACCTAACCCCTGATGATCTGAGGTGGAGCTGAGGTGGTGATGTTGGTGCTGGGGAGCGGCTGCAAATACAGATGTAACTTTGCCCACTAGCCCAACGCTCACCTCCTACAGGGCAGCTGAGTTCCTAACAGGCCATAGACCGGTACCGGTCCACGGCCTGGGGGCTGGGGACCCCTATGTAATAACACACACTCATGACCTGCAAGTGTGTGTGTGTGTGTGTGTGTGTGTGTGTGTGTGTGTGTGTGTGTGTGTATGTGTGTGTTTTCCCCACTGAGACAAAAAGAACAAATTGTGGATTGAGGGCTGCTCCTAAACAAAGTGATAAAAGTGTCATAAATTTGGACCAAGTTCAAATTCCATACAATTAGGGGCAGCCTCTGAAATCGAGCCAAAGCAAAGTATCAAAGTGCAGTAAGGTCTATTCATGCAATCTGCTCTACTCCAGAAAAAGGAGCCCTGACTCTAAGATTCAGATGACTGGGCCTCTTGAGATCTCTATCTACACTGAGGGGATCTTTATCTCTAGCCTCTTCCTCAAAATGATGAATGGCTCTACTGAGTATGCTGAAGTTCATGCTCTGGAAGGAGAACTTGATTCATGTTACTCCACACACTGAAATAAATAGATCAACTGGAAAATACGGTGGGCTCTGAGCCTGCCTGGCTAGGAACAATGAGGGCGGGGACTAGCAGCATCAGGGGCGCCTGGGACTTGATGAAATGCAGAATCTCGGGCCCCACCCCAGACTTACTGAACCAGAATCTGCATTTTAGTAAGACCCGCATTTGAAAAGTAATGCCCTAAAGAATGACTGATAATCTGCGACCCACATAGGAGAGAGGCTGCGGTTCATTTCTGGCCCCGATCACCAGCTCCAGAATGTGGGCTCTAAGATGGCGACGAGGTTACCTTTCTCCCTTCTCCAGCAGGCCCTCGATAAATATACTTTACATGAGTGAATAGATGCCCCTGAGACTCCTCTTCCCTGTGATCTACATGCACTGAGCTGTCCACTCTGGCGTCAGGAACCATGTTCCTAACTCTTAAAGTTTGCTTATTAGCTGCTGGCTTAATCTAAGCCCAACCTGTGAGGTCCTAGTGTTTGTAGGTGAACCTCAGGAACTGTGGCTCCAACATGAGCTCTGGGGCAAACCTCCACTTTTACCTCAACTCTATGCATTTTTAAACCTACGTTACTAGCCGAAAAAACTTCATGCTTGCTACCAAAAGCCCACAGTGCAGAGATAGGACTGTGTAACACTATTAAATGTCTCCTCAACAGAGAAATGAGCCAGTCTGTGTAACACTATTCAACTTCTCCTTTCTATAATTAACTACAATCTTGACAATGATCACTTTGTCCCAAATATTACTGATAGCAGAATGTGAAACAGACATTCCTACTTCCTCAGTAACACTTTTCAAAGTGAAGTCGATGTGTCTCTTTCTAGCCAAACCTGGCTTTACTGTAAGCCACCATAAAACAACACAACCCCCACCCCCACCACCGCCACCTGTCTCAAGACGCTGGAAGGGCGGCAGAGAATGTGAGGAGAGGAGAATATCAAAAATGATAGCTAGTTCATCTTTATTGCATCTATGAGGTGCATGCAAATCTCAGAGGGAGGACGCCGACCCATTAACCTTCAGCCCCGTACAAAGAGTGAGAGGGCCTCTTTACCCTCCTCTCCAAATCTGAAGTTTGCCCTCACCCCAAATCAGGCAACTACAAGAGTGCTCACCACAGACTGGCACTGCCAAAGCCAGCTCCGCCCTCCCCAAAGGCCCACCTCCTGGGTGTACCCTGACTCCCCTCACACAAGACAGCCTCCTCCACATGCTGTCCCCACCAAACACTATCACCCTCGCTTATTCCCATGCCCTCAGAATGTTTCCTCACTCTCCCATTGGCCCCCAACTAAGAGACACGGAGACCTAATAGAAAAAGTATGGATCTCGGAGTTATATGCTAGTGGTTTCAAATTCCTGCCCTGTCTCCTGGTTGTCAACTGATACTGGATAACTCATTTATCATCGATATGTCTTCGTTTCATCCTCTGTAGAACAAGACTACTTAATAGTATATACCACATAGGGTTGTTCTGCAAGTTAAAAAAATAAGCCCATATACAGTCTCTAGGATAATAGTTAGTGCATAGTAACTGTTCTGTTCTATTCGCCAGGCCCTGCTATTAGGGTTCCTGAGGGGTCTTTACAAATCAGGCTTGCATAGAGAGGGGATGAGAGGTTTACAGGAGGCCCCTTCTCATTCATCAGATTAGATCCAACTCTTTCTCAATCCTTTATCTTTCCAACTGTCAGGGAAAACACACACAAACAAGCCATCTTGAAAAGAAATGAGTCGAATTCTAAGCCTACCAGGAAAATGCATTACAGAGGAAAAAGACACCAACTAGATAAATCACACTACACCTCTCACTAGCCATGTGGCCTCAGGGAACCCGCTTGAGCTCGCTGAGCTTCTAGTTCTTCATCTGTAGAATGGGAATAATCCAGGCTCCTTCTAAGGTTGTGTGGGATTAAATGTTAAAATGATTAAAACAGCAGGTCCATAATAAGTGAGAGGGGGATAATAAGTGAGAGGTTATCCTCCTCTCGTGACTTTTCCTAAAAGGTCAGGGAACATCAACATAGAAGAGACTGACATCATAACCTGCTCCTCAAGCTGATGGCCATTCCTGAGCCATCAGTGCGGGAGTGATCACTTGAGCTATTCATTAGCATAAATATTCCACAACGATGTCATTGTAATGATCCCAAAAGAGCATTTCTTATTTATCTTACAAACTGGACCCTCCATGGCATAAATCAAGAGGTATTTCCCATGTGTCTTAAATGAAGAAGTACCATTCCAGCCAATAATGCAAACATTTAAAAAAACAACAACAAAGCACAGAAACATCCCACTCTGCGACTTTAATAGTTGATCAACTGCAGATCAAGAGCTTTAATGTCTCCTAGCTCAGGGTTAACAGCAGGAGCTGAGTTCCCACTTATTTAGAGATGGTGAGAAACAAAGGCTCCATTCCTCAGACCTGGGCCAACAAACATCCTCAAACTTGGGACTCTCTCCCAGAGACATATCTAGATAATAGACACCACCACAACACTGCTAAACAACCCCACACAACAGGCTGTATGGTGACCATCATTCCACCACATGGCCAAATTGTGAGGCTGATTGTATTACCCTGAGATCATGAGTTATTTGAGGGTACAGAACATGCTTTGTCAATTCCAGGATTCCAGGCCCAGTCTAGGTCCTTGGGATAAGTTTGCTTAATTCCTCAGGCAGATAAGGAGTGGTCAAACCAAAGTGCCCCTCCTGCAGGTCCAGCACTCAGGTCTCTTTGCTGACCATCACGCACAGTTTACAGATCCCTAATTCCAGTAGGCCCAGCAAATTACTACCTTCTCTTTGAGTCCTCCTCTGACATTTTTCAGAAAAACATCATCATCATCATCATCATCATCATCATCATCACCATCACCATCACCATCACAACCCACACTTCCTCCAGGCCCACCTAGAACTTTTCCTGGGTCACACTCATGGTCCATTTCATATGGGAGAATCTGTGCCCTCAGTTGATAACAATGGATACACTGTCATCATTCGAAACTAAGAGACAGCAGGGGACACAGAGACACTTTGCCCACTGAAGTCAAACAGGCCAGATTTGAATCATGGCTCTGCCAAGCAATAGCTGGATGGCCTTTGGCAAGTGATTTAACTTCTCCATAAAACGGTACAATGGTAACTAACTCACATGCTGTTCATTCATTTATTCTACAAATACTGTGAAGTGTCTTGTTTGCCAGTCACTGATCTAGGCACTGGGAACTGAGCAGTGAACAAATCAGACATGACTCCCGATCCCACTCAAATGAGGTGTAGAGAGGTAACCTCTTTGAAAGTTGCCAGTTCACGGAAGTAACTCAACCAATATAAATTTATTTCATTGGTAATGCCCAGGACTATGTCTCAGTAAAACACTTGCTCCATAAATAATGAGAGAATAAATTAAGTAATTGCTTCTCAATTAGCCAAAGCCAGATCCAGCCTACTTTAAGTGACACGATCATTTCTCCTCCTAGTTAAGTGCAACTCACTTCAACAGTCATGTCATGGTGCCTCTATGGGGCCACACTTAGCTCTAGGTTTGGGGAATACCAAGAAGAATGGGTCATATTCTGGTAGGGTAGGGAGAGAATGAGATGTAAGCAACTAAATCTAATTACTGCATAATATGCGCATAAAAGTTACACAAACGTGCAAGGCTATACAGAGGAATGAGTGAACTTTCTAGTTAGAGGGGGCATCCCCAAAGAAGTCACACCTGAGCAGGTTTGGGAGGGGGAGAAGATCTGTTATTAGATGTTCATTTTACCCTGCTCATTTGACATATACTTATTGAGTGACTGTGTGCGCCTAGCTCCATGTCGGGTTCTGAAGGTCAGGTTCAAGGCTGAAGGCTCTGTCCCAAAAGTGTCTGCACAGGGTAAGCGGGCCTGTCCTGGAGGTGCTGCGGAGGAGCTCTGTGGTGCTCAGAGATCTGTGTGCCTGGATAGTTCAGGGAGGCCCCTCAGAAGATGGGTGAGGGGGTCTTAAAGTAAGAGCAATAGTGAAGCAAGGGGAGGGGGGACACGAGGCTGGCAAGAGGGTTGCATTTCCTGCTTTTCCTTCCCTGGCGTTTTTCTCGCAGGCATTAACTGCTTCAAGCATGAACTATCACCTCTATGGGAGAATTGAACCAAAGGGGGAAATCACCACTGAGAACAGCTATTTAGGACCACAAAGGGCAAGGAGGGACAGGCCGAGTGGCCTTCAGAAGCAAAGCATCACGTCATACTGGACAGAACACTAATGCCAGACAGACAGGTCTGGCATTGTTGGGGGAACTAGCTACATAGGAGGTTGGCTTTTTCCAGCACATAGAAACCATGAAAGGCCCTGGAATGGACCCAGAACTGGTGGGGGATGCAAGTGATGGTTTCTGCCCTCCCCCGACCTTCTTGACTGGAAACTGTGAATTACAAGCTGCCTGGCAACAGCCAATGGGCAGCACTAAACTACAAAGCCAGTGACCTGCTCCCAGGCCAAAGTCCTGCTGCCTTTCTACCTTTCTCTACTTGTCAGAGGTCTTTCGGCTTGCAGAAGCTGCACCTTTAAGGGAGGAGGCAGGAGACAGGCAGAGGGGTGATGGATCAAGAACCAAAATTTCAAAACAAAACATTAACAAACCCTAACCTTCCCCCAAAGCCTCCATATTTTTCACCTTCATCCCCTTATATCTTCATCCCCTTATATCACTAATAAAATTTTGATAACAACATCAACTAAAGAGTAAAATTCAGCAAAAGAGAGTCTTTGAGCATTTGCACTGGCAAGAAAGCAGCAGAAAAAGTACCGATTTGCACCCTCTGATGCCAGGCCCTGTGGGGACTGCATCCACAGAAGAGGCGGGGTGCTGGAGTAACGTGAAGGAGGCCTCAGGCCTGTGGTAAAGGAAGAAACACATCTCCATCCTTCTTCCCTAAGAGCATCTTCGTCCCAGTCTCTCCAAATGCTTCTGATTAATCTCCAGCCTTGGACAATTTGCACTTGGTAATGTGAAAGGAACTGACTTGATACAGGCATGCCTTATTTTCTTGCATTCACAGATGATGCATTTTTTACAAATTGAAAGCAAGACCATTCACCAGCAAAAAAGATCACAACTCACTTCAGGGCGGTGGTCTGGAACAGAACCCAGAAAATCTCTGTGGTACGCCTATAATTGTTCTGTGCTGAACTGTGCCCCCAAAAATTCATATGCTGAAGCCCTAATCTTGAGATAGGGCCTTCAAAGAGGTAATTAAGTCAAAATAAGGTCACTTGGGTGGGCCCCAATTCACTATGACTGGTGTCCTTACGAGGAGATTAGACACCAGAGGTACACACACACAGAGAAAAGGTCATGTGAGAACAGAGAAGGTGGTCATCTTCAAGCCAAGGAGAGAGGCCGCAGAAGAAACCAACCCTGCCAACTCCTTGATCTCATACTTCCAGCCTCCAGAACTGTGAGAAAATAAATTTCTGTTGTTTAAGCCACCCTGTCTGTGAAGTTTTGTGATGCCAGCCCTAACCAACTAATACAATGATCCACAGTGACATCTGAGAGCATGACATCTGAAGCATGGCATGCTCAGAATGACAAGGAGTGTGCCAAGGTGAAAACCACCAAGCCCACAGAATCACACATGCACACACTCAAAGACACAAGACATATTCACTCAACCACACCTATGGCTGACATGTGGAATTCTCAGACCTTCCCAATGTCCAGCCCTCCCTTTGGAAAGCAAATCATTTTTTCAGTAGCTCTGGGGTGGTCAGAGTGGGGAGCTTGCCTTTATTAAGTATTATAATTTGTCATTCTAAAGGTCATTTTTTTTTTTTTTTTAGGCGAGGCAACCCTTGGTTGACCTCACAGATTGCAAGGACCCTGTTAGCTTATAATCCCTTATTTTTTTATTTTTTATGCCTACAGCACCTGGCCTTCCTAGGTGGTCTCCCATCCAAGTACTAACCAGGCCCGACCCTGCTTAGCTTCCGAGATCAGACGGGATCCAGCTTGTTCAGGGTGGCATGGCCGTAGACAAAACAATTTTTTAACTCGCCAAATACTTACTCAATTTTACCTAAGTAGTGTAAGGTTTGAAGGTCCCATCTTCATTTGGGACAATGGCTGTTATAGCTTTAAGCTAGAAGTCTTGCCTTTCAAGGCATTGGGAGCCACATAAAAATGACACAGAAGCACAGCCACGTTTCCTATCATTGAGCTCAGCTGTCTCTGAGAGTCTGGGACATGTGTGACATCTGTGGTACTGCTAGGACAATTCCCCAGATCCCTTTGCAACCCGATGCCTTTGTCATATTGAAGAGTTCCAGCCAGGAGCAGAAGCGCTAACTGAAGGCCCCTGTTCCCACTCCTTCAGGGAGGAATCTCTTGTGATGGCTTCTCACGTCTCAGTCAGTCAACAGGCACGGACTGGCAGCCAGCTGAGTGCAGGGCGCCAAAGTGGTTGTAGAGAAACACAGAAATTCAAGGAAACAAATACCCCACCGGCAACATTTTGATTCAACAAAGGAAAGACGGTCTGGGGCGAAAACGGCCATTTCTTCCAGGCAGTCCTAAGCTGTGTGTGCACCAGCACACATGCAGCTTCCTACTGCACGACGGCAAGCTGGTGGCTCCTCTTCACGTCGCCCACAATGCTTGGGCCTCAGGGCTTGCCTACACGTTGCTAGGGAGTTCATTCTGATGGGCAATGCTGGGCACTAAACACAGGTGTGCCGTGCCACGCAGGCACACACGCCTATGTAAGCTAACTCGCCCTCAGGGGCTGTAGTCTCTTATTTTCTCCAGTCCTCCTTCCAGTCTTCTCTTCAATCGCCACAAAGCATGTAGTTGAGTGCTTAACATTTCCTTTGAATTCAGGCTGCCAGTTAAGTGGACATTTTCCTTTAGATAGATGGCTGTTCTAGGCTTCCCCACAGCTACTCATGCCAGAGAATACCGGCTTCACCTGTTCCTTTCATAGGCACACACTCAGCTTGAAATTTGCCAGCAGGTCCTCAACAAAGAAATAGCCCCGATTGCTCATTAAGAGCGAGAGAAAGCAATTAAAATACAAAAAGCAGAGCAAAGCATAAGACTTGGGAGTTAAAAGTTGAGCATGTACTGGGGATGGTGGAGAAGCCATTCTGGGGAGTGTGGGAGGAGAGGGAGTCAAGCGCCCGGGTCCGAAAACACCAATGCAGAAACAGATTCGAAGAGGAGAGCGGGCGGCCCAGGGCTGGCAGGCCTGGTGCCGAGAACTCCTTCTGCTTTTTCATCGACAGTAGTCACCCCTTACCCGCGATTTCACTTGCTATGGTTTCAGTTACCCATGGTGAAATGGGGTCTGAAAATATTAAATGGAAAATTCCAGAAATAAACAATTCATAAGTTTTAGATCGTGTGCCATTCTGAGTAGCATGATGAAATCTCATGCCATTCTGTGCTGTCCCATACTGTCCGGCCCAGGACATGTCTCATCCCTCTGCCCAGTGCACCATGCTGTATATGCTCCCCACCCATTAGTCACTTTGTAGCCGTCTTGGTTATCCAATCAGCTGTCATGGTATTGCAGTGCTTGTGTTCAAGTCACCTTTTTTTTTTTTTTGCTGAATAACAACCCCAATGTCATTCACATAACTTTTATTACAGTATGTTATTTTAGTTGTTCTATTTTATTATTAGTTATTGTTGTTAATATTTTACTGTGCCTAATTTATAAATTAAACTGTATCATAGGTATGTATGCTTAGGAAAAAATGTAGTATAATACAGGATTCAGTATTATCTGTGGTTTCAGGCCTCCACTGGAGGTCTTGGAATGTATCTCCTGCAGATAAGGGGGGACTTCTGTAATTTCATTTATATTGACTTAAATTCACTGAATTCATTGAAATGAGCTAAACATGAAATGTTATTTCCTTTAAAAATTGTTTCCCCTTCCTTTCTTCTCTGCGGGTTCACATTCGACAAACGGGGCGGGCTTCATAAGCACGTAAGCTGTGTGATAGTGTGGGTGCCCTTGCTTGCAAGGGCCACACTTGGCATCTTGAACATATTAATTTTTGAACCAGGGACACTGAAGTTTCATTTTGCAGTGGGCCTGGCAAATCATGTAGCCGGTTCTGCCACGAGAATAAATAAATGTCCAACCCAAGTCGTCCTTTCCAATTCTCTTCCAGAACCCTAGATGGGACAGACCACCCTCCCCGGGCCCCAGCCCCTCCCAGCCC
>NW_011888810.1:12037627-12064574 GCF_000151845.1 Pteropus vampyrus
TTTTTTTTTTTTTGCTGAATAACAACCCCAATGTCATTCACATAACTTTTATTACAGTATGTTATTTTAGTTGTTCTATTTTATTATTAGTTATTGTTGTTAATATTTTACTGTGCCTAATTTATAAATTAAACTGTATCATAGGTATGTATGCTTAGGAAAAAATGTAGTATAATACAGGATTCAGTATTATCTGTGGTTTCAGGCCTCCACTGGAGGTCTTGGAATGTATCTCCTGCAGATAAGGGGGGACTTCTGTAATTTCATTTATATTGACTTAAATTCACTGAATTCATTGAAATGAGCTAAACATGAAATGTTATTTCCTTTAAAAATTGTTTCCCCTTCCTTTCTTCTCTGCGGGTTCACATTCGACAAACGGGGCGGGCTTCATAAGCACGTAAGCTGTGTGATAGTGTGGGTGCCCTTGCTTGCAAGGGCCACACTTGGCATCTTGAACATATTAATTTTTGAACCAGGGACACTGAAGTTTCATTTTGCAGTGGGCCTGGCAAATCATGTAGCCGGTTCTGCCACGAGAATAAATAAATGTCCAACCCAAGTCGTCCTTTCCAATTCTCTTCCAGAACCCTAGATGGGACAGACCACCCTCCCCGGGCCCCAGCCCCTCCCAGCCCCTCCCAGCCCCGCACAGTTCTGCTCTGGTCTGCCTGGAAGACGTCTGTCCATGTCTCTTGCCAACAGGGTTAGAGTTCACTTGAAAGAGGATCCGAGATTTATTATGAATTAAAATAAGAATCCTGATGGCATTTCCTGGGAGGATTTTCTGGCTGGCCTGAAGTATTTGTGGGGAAGTGGTTCTCCCTTCAAACTGTTCTGCTCCTGGGTAAGTAGCAGAGAACTGCTATCGCCATAGAACAATTGTCCCAGGCAATGAAAATTCATCCTAGGTGTTAATTAGCTCAATATTTATCTCATCTAATATGCAAATTAAGACACTGCGGTCTCATTAGCGTCATCTGTGCTTCCTTTAAGCAAAACTAAATCTCTTGCCAATGCAAGAAAAAGGAAAAAAACAAACATCAGTATTTCTCTTTGAAGCTAATGAGAGTGTGATTTGGCTCTTCCTTTGTTATGAGGTAGCAAGTAAGGAAAAACACATTTTAAATATGCCAAGTGTGGCCTGACCTCATCTATTAGAGGCAAGAATAGGCCTGGACTGGTTATTAGGCTTTCTGCTGTAGCTTGTCCAAAGAGCCCAGGTCCAAGAAGCAGGTGTGTGACTCTGCAGTGAACCCCAAATGAGGATGAACAAAGAAAGGGCATACCGCCTTCGAGAGCCCACTTAGCAAACAGATGTGGTATTTACCTCCATGATAAAAGAGGGAGGAAATAAATTTACTTGATGCCATGAATATTAAAAATGAGAAAATGTTTCTCAAATTGAAAAAAAAAACAGATTTCAACTCAAAATTTCTGCTCCTTCCAACTTCCCATTTTTAAGATTTTAGAATTTATATAAACAATAATCTGACAGTCATCAAATATCCACACGGTACCCCCAAAAGGCAGGCTTTCGGTGCTGGGGATCCGCCAGTGCTACAGACAATGACCAGGGGAGTAAGTCCGAAGTTCTGGGCCTCCGGCAGGCTGCTGGGAATTCCACATATACGTTAGTTCTGATCTTCAAAATAACTCAGCAAGGACTCCTTTCTTCTTTTAACAGATAATGACACTGTGGTTCCAGGTGGTTAGGTCACTGGTCCAAGGTCATACAACTAAAGCTTGGCCAAGGTGGAATGAAAAGATAAAAGGAATGTGACAGGCCACAGGGAACGCAGTCTAATTAGTGAGGTGTCCTACGTGTAGTAATGGGGTGGGGGCGTTGAAAGAGAGCGTGACTCTCGTACCCTGAAGGCTACTGCACTCTGCGGACCCCTGAATTCTGAGGCCGCAGCCTCAGCGTAGCTCCGTGTCGTCCTCCCTTTCCCAGTTTTGACAAGTTATTCAGCCGCTGTTTTGCGAACAGCGCTCTCTGGGGCAGCAGAGCGATCTGTCTGCATCCCAGCACCTTCTGGAGCCTGAAAACTGAAAACTACTCCACAGGAAGACGAAGGCTGATTCCCTTACGTTGCCGATCCTGCCAAGTGTCACAGCCGTGGCGCAGGGAGAACTCCCCGGCTGAAGTCAACCAGGGACAGGCGCTGGAAGTCAGAGGGGAGACAGGAGAAAGAGGCCATGCCCTCCCTGGGGCCCATGGCCCACAGATGACAGATTCCCGTGGAGCGCTTTCATCCGGTAGGACCCCGAGCCCGTGAGCGCGGCCTTCCCCCCGAAGCCGGGCGGAAGGGAAGGCACGTGACCGTGGCTGGGTTGTGAGGGAGCAGCATGAAGGCTGCCGCCGTCGTGACCAATGTCTCCGTGACCAACGAGGGACACGTGGGCCGTCAGGCAGCTGCATGGTAGATGCTCCCAATCTCTGGAGACACTTACACTCCTCTACTGGAACCTCCCAAGGATACTTCGAATCTGCCCAAGCGCTTCCCTTCCATCACGGCCTATGAGCCCCCAGACAGGCAGAAATGGACAGCCCCGCTCGACAGAGGGTAACAGCGAAGCCCCAAAAGGCAAAGTGGACGGCCATGCAGGAGAGCCCTGTTTCCGGACTGTCTCCTCTATTCCAGTTCCCGAGCTGGGGGTGACCGCGATGGCTTTTTCCTAACACTGTCAGAACATTCGAGTGAAGTGGTACTGTCGTCACCATTTCCGGGACGGAGAAACTGAGCGTGAGCGTGTCAAGGAAGAGGAAAAGGAAATCAGTATTTGTTGAGCGCCTAATGCTAGGGGGTGTTGCACAGGTAATAAGACCATCACAATAGGAAGAGGTCACCGAGAGAGGGGTGGCGTGGGAATTCCACGTGCAGAAATACTTTCAAGGACAGATTGTGTTTTCCCTCCTCCTCAGATGGGAAAAATGAGAGGGAAGAGAAGCATACGATGAATTTCCTGTGAAAGTAACACCCTCCGTCTCCTGTCCCAGAGCAAGGCTTACAGGGAGCAGCCGGAGAACAGAGCAGAAAGTGGATTGAAAGCCTGTGCAGAACGGGGAGGGGTGGACCCAGGGAGAAGTTCCAGTCCACGGCCCGTGTGCCTGTGAAGGGAAGGAGGGCAGCCACGCCTGCCGAGGGCGGACCGAACGGGTCTGGAAGCTTTAATGTCGCATGGAGTTTCGGTGTCTTTTTGCTGCTGTTTCTACATCTGATGATTGTTCTGATTTTTTCCCCCGATTTGATAAGCCTTTTCACATAAACTTGCTTTCAGAGTGGTTGCCTTGGACTTCTTTAAATTATATAATATTTCATGTGTAATAAAATATACATTAGGTATATGCAAGATATAAAGCAAAATCATAAAACCCATTCCATGGCCCGACCACTGGGCCTGAGCAGTGTTACCAAAGCCTTCTGAGTGCTCCTCTCTCGTTCCTCCTCTGCCTCCTCCCTGTCGGAAGTGAGTCCCATCCCGAAACGTGTATTCATAGATCGCCAGTTTGCCTGTCCATATATAACGCATGCACATCATATACATACAGAGGAATCCACAGGTGGTATATTGTTTAGTTTTTCATGTTATGTACTTTACAGAACGGCAGCATGCATTCCACTTTTTGTGCGTTATGCCCTATTTTTCAGATAGTCTCAGTGATGCCAAAAAAAAAAGGGGGAATTTGACCTAGCAAAGTATTCTATGCAACTAATTTTAATGAGAGTTCATGAAAAAAACTGTATCGCAGTGGGCGTTCCTACTCATTCATTTAATCCTGCTCCCATTTCACAGACACATGTCAAATCTAAAGGGATGAAAGGAACCAGAATGCGGCCATGGGCTTCCTAGCGCCCCCTGGAGGCAGCATATTGCACAACTCCAGGAGGCATCATTTCCTGGCAGGGACCAGAGTGGTGGCCCCCCTCCCCTTAGCTGTGTGACAGGGTTAGGGGGTGCTACCAAAGCTCCTCCTGTTACCTGTTCACTTTGTGCCCAGAATGGGGCTAACGTTCAAACCTCTGCCAGGTCAGTGTACCTGCTTTTTAAAAAATTTGGTACCACCAGTTCCTGTTTTGGGCTCTCCTGCACGACCCTCCACTAAGCCTTTTGGGGCTTCGCTATTACCCTCTGTCGAGTGGGGCTGTCCATTTCTGCCTGCCTGGGTCTTGTTTTATTTCCTGCTACCGGATTTGTGACAGGGAGCCTACTGAAAATTCCTTTCGACTCAGATGTCCTCCCCACGCAATAGCATCCTGGAAAAAATCACATTTTGTATTCCTGAGACAGCATCTCGCCTGTTTGATTGTCCCCAGCACCTGGAAAGAAACACTGAGTGATATGACAGTTTGGAGGAGGACAGTAAAGAACTTTAAATGAGATTTCGGCTGTTAACCAGGGTTCCTTCAAGGCTGTATTAATCTGAATGGGAGTTAAGATGCTGCACGGGTGAGGTAGGGAGGAAGGAAGGCAATTGTGTTCACTGAGCACTGACAAACACCAGGTACTGAAACATATGTTTTCCACACACATTACCACCCACGTCCCATAGTCATGGCAGCCCTGGGAGGCAGCGGTTTTTCAATCCCCATTTTGCAGATGGGCAAGCCAAGGCTCTGCGAATTTAACTGCTGTGCCAAAGGACAAACACTGGTCTGCCTGTTGACCTGCAATTCAAACCATTTTTGTCTAAACTGAGATTCCGCCTCCTTCAGCATTACAACTTGTTGACTCATGCCTGCATGGAGGCAAAACTCACTAGGCTTCTACTGAGTGTGAGAATTGGAAATATGCGAAAATTTTTGAGTTGAGAGACTTTCATCTAGAGCAAATACCCCTATCTCCAAAATGTGAAAGGGGCTTCAGAGATCATCTCCCATCTTTCTACCATTTTATTGATGAGAAGAATAAGAACCAAACCCCAGATCACTGAATAGTCTTTTGAAAGCCACTTAAAAGGCTCCCCTCACCACAACCCCCGCCACTGGGATATATTCACTGACTGCTCAAGAAGAAAGAGCCCATGACTGCATATTCGCTGTCCCATTAATTTTGCATGCTATTTTTTTAATGTTTAAATAGACTTTTTCTCCTTGAATAATTTTAGGGTAACTGAAAAGTTATGAAGGTAATGTGAGGAGTTCCCATAGACCCTTTATCCAGCTTCCCCTACTGTTGACACCTTCCATAATCATGATGGACTTGTCAACAGTGAAAATTTAGCATTGCTATGCACTATTAACTAAATTACAGGCTTCATCTGGATAGCAACAGTTTTTTACTAATGTCTTTTTCTGTTCCAGGATCCAATCTAAAGTTTCAGATGTCAGTTTAATTACTTGTGTCTCAACCTTGAAAACATGTCCAACGTCTACCTGCTCACTAGCCAGCCCATGAGAGCTGCCGGAAGGCAAAGACCCCAGGAGACATACTCGTTATGTTCAGCCTGAAGATATACATTTGCTAAATATGCGGTAAGCAACATAGCAGAGATTTGTTACATCACTGTTATCCATGCAAAGACCTCAAAAACGGCACCAGGAGCACAATGCCTCCTTCACTCCCCACCCCTCTATTTCCATTGAGAGTATGAGCATGGAAAATCCAGACACACACGCATATCTGTGTGTATGTAATGCACATCTACATATGCACATAAAAACACACGTGCATAAGAACCTGCTCCATGACAAAACGCGCATTTTGAATCAGCTGAGAAATGCTGACAGTTCAACCAATGATGTGAGAGCGACTGACTAGTCATGTGACATAAGTAGTAAGTAGATTCCTACCTACTCCTTAACTAATATCATTCACAAAAACAAGTTCCAGAATTATTAAAGCACCAAACATTGAACAATAAAAATATCAAATCACTAGAATAAAACCAAGAGAAATATATTTATAATATTAGGGTAAGTCACACCCTCTGAACACAAATGCTGGAGGGAAAGAATAAAACACTGGATTACAGGGTGAGAAATATTTTCAAAATATGTAATAGAGAAAATATTAATGGGAAAAAAAGATTAATGATGAGAACATATAAAAAGGTCTACAAATCAATAGGTAAAAGATTAAACAAACCGACAAAAAATGACCTAAGGATTTGAATTGGAAATTACTAGAAACAGAAGTGGCAACCACCAATGGACATTAAATCATGCCTGCCCTCACTAGCAATCAGGAAGCAAAAACTGAAGCAACGATGAGAAGCCATTTCACCCACAGGGTTATTTAGCACCGGTTAAGCAAACAGGTACGGATACTGCGTCCGGGTGAGGGGAAGGGGAATCCAGCCTTGCTTGAGCTGAGCTGTTGAAAGGAATAGCAGTGACAGCAGCCTTACCCTGGGGTTTTGTCATTAGGCAAATCCCACATCGGCAGCCCCTAACCTGGGCCGTGGTGGCATGGACTAGAGGCACACACCTCAGAGATGGGCATGACCCAGAACTGCGGCCTGAAGTCGGCGCACTGGGGACTGGAACAGAGGTAGGAGCTGGATCTTTCTCCAGGCAGCAAGGTTGGCCTGAGAGCAACATACAAAATATTGTTCCTGGTGGGTGCTGTGTCCCTGTGAACAGGTGTCCCTGGCCTAGTCCTTACCCCATCACCATCCCCACCCCACACTCACCCCCTGACACACACACCCAAACTCTGCTAATGAAAACTTAAGGCAAAAGCAAGAGACCCACAGCACTACGAACCACTGCGGGCACTGCTGGCTGCTCCCTCAGCCTGACTTGAGCTTGGGCCATTTGCAAGCAGGCCTGAGGGCCCTGGCTGAGATGTCCTGAGCCCCACCTGTCTCTGGACTGGCTGCCAGGTTCTGCCCTCTCAGGAGGTGCCTCCACAGATTCTTTCCGGAAGGGTCACCCACAGCTGCTGCCCAGCCTCACTCCATTCACTAGAAAGCTTTATTTAGAGCCTTAATACCCAGAGATCCTGACACGGCACCATCGTGGGTGAGATTTCTGGGTGAGATTTCGTATGCTCCTTGTGAATCACTGTTGCCACCCCAGAGAAAGGGCCAGCATTTCAGGCTCCACCGGGGAGCATGTGCATGACCTGTGAGGTTTATTGAAGGCCTAGGACTGCCTTCCCAGAGGAAAGGGGCTCAGCCTCCCTGGCCAGAGGCCCTGGTCAGTAATATGTCTGAAGATTTCCTGGCAAGGAGTTGTAAAGCTCTCCCCGCTTTGCAAGGCCACTTGTGCTGGATCTAAAGACTCAGGGGTGGGGACATTGAGGACCTTAAAACTATTCTTGAAGAAGGAGCTCAAAAGCCCTTCAATCCAGATGTAGTAGCCTACTAAACGAAGCCATTTCCGGGGCTTTCACTAATAAAGTACAAGGCCCTCTAACTGATGTTAGTTTCAATTGGCCAGAATTTTGATGGCTGAATGTCCAAACCCAAAAATTAAGGCCAGTCAGTGGTGGGAGAAGCCCACCTGCAAAGGAGGTGAATTTTATTCTTGACATTTTTTAGAATTGCCATCACAAGGTGAGAACACCAAGTCATCTAATTTTTTACTGAATTCTCTGTCAACAAGGGACTCGCTCACTGCCTACATTCTGTGGCTGTCCCCACCGTCAGTCACTACGCCGGCCCTTGGTATGCCACTGTTTGAGACCTGGCCTAGAACAACGGGCAAAGACTTCCAAAGGGTCTGCTATTAAATCACATTTAGTTACACATTTAATGGCTCGTTCTTAGTGGAAAGAATAAAATCACGTGGAACCGAGACCACGGCCTGCGTTCTGCAGCCATGCTGGTTACAGACAGGGAAGTTGACCTGGACCCTCCCTTCTCAGCCCCACAGCAGAGCAGGCGCTCCCTCGCTTTCGCCCTCAGGTGAGCCCCCTGCACGGCTGTCTCTGTGCCGCTCCACTGTCCAGGCACCACCTGGACTCGGGCAGCTGTCTTCTGCCTGGTTGCCACTCCTTCCTGGGGGCCCTCCAATACCTCCTTCCACACGGCAGAGAGGGAGCTTTACTGAAAGCACATGCCACTCGGCCAACTTGACCTTTGGTCTTTTACAACCTGACCACTGCCCACCGCTCAGGCTGCATCTACTCCCATCCAAACCCGCCCTGTTCCTGGCTCACGGGACAGCTGGGCTCCAGATGTGCCCTTTCACACCTCCACCCCTTTAGCTAAGTTGTTCCTACTGCCAAGAAAGCCAGGCCTCTTGCCTCCTTCGTGTTAACCCTGCCTCATCCTCAACACCCAGCTGTCCCTTCCGTAGAGGGCCCTTCTGAGATTTCTGTCACCAGGAACTTAGCATTATCAGTGCCCCATCTCGGTAAGCTGTGTTTATGCCTGTCCCCAAGCAGATGTCTTTCTACCTTTGGATCCGCACATCTACTTGGTTCCTGGCCTCTGGTTCATGCTCAGTGAAAGATGAAAAACAAATCAATGAATGTATGGTTTGGAGATCTGTAAGCCCTGCAGGCAGCTAAAAGTGCTGGGGTTTCGAAGCTATTGGTCAGAGACGGTTTCATGGAAGACGGGCAGTGGCTTCTGGGGTCTGGGCTCTCAGCTGTGGAAATACAATCCGGTCCGCTCTGGAGTGTGAAAGGAGGGACTGCCTGCCCCATGGGATTGTTGGGCAGACCGAGGTGGGGAGCCGGGTAAAGCACGGGGCATGGCGCCCGACCCCCAGGAGGCCCCAGGACAAGTTCAGCCTCTGCCGTGGCCCAACTCGATGTGCCCTGGGAAAAGCTGGGGCTGCTAGGAAAGCCGAGCAGAAGCAGCAGCACACATCCTCGAGGTCCAGAAACTGACTTCTAGTGGCAAAAGCAAAAACAGCCAGACAGCTTGGTGTTACTTCTGGTGCTAATCACGCGAATTCACAATGAGATCAGGTTCTGCTGGAGACCCTCACGGCCCTGCTTCACCCCAGAACCTGGCCTGAGCCTCAGGCCTCCACCGGGAGCCACGTCCAACAGGAGCCCAGGTCCTGCTCATGAGGCTTGGGTTCAAATCCCAATCCTGTCACTGACTTCTTCTATTATACTGGGGGAGGCACTCTCATTTCTCTATCTCAGATTCTTCATCTTAAAAAAAAAAAAAAAAAAAAAGGTAAGCCAGAAAGATTCCCACTGTTCCTTTCAGTAGTGACTCTGTGAGGTCACTTCTCCCTTGCCTCCAAAATGGGGTCTCCACCTGCCAACAAAAACTCCAGAGACTTAAGTGGAAGGAGAGGATTGGATGTGCAAGGGGCACATTTTCCAACATGAGTCTGGTTGAATGTGGATTCCACGGGAGGTTTACAGGAGTGGGAAAGAGTGAAGGTTCTTTGCTCCCGTAAATTTGCAGGACTTCTCAGAGCCTCTATGAATCGTCAATTATAAGACATGGAACCCACCATATTTTAGTCCCATCTGAACATGGGTCCTTTTATTCCCTCAAACAGAAACTCTCCCAAGACCAAAGGTTACATAGAAAAAACTTGCAGTGCTGGGGAAATCACTACCAAATCAGAGCCAAATCATGCCTCATCATTTATCTGTGTGAACTTGGGTGTGTTTGAAGCTGAGTTTACTTGGATGACAATGAAAATGTTAATCGGATCTAACAGGTGACAAATTTTTCTTCCCTACTTTTCTGTATTTTCCAAATTTTCAACAATAAACACTTTAATAATCACTTCTTAAATTTATGAGTAATATGCTTAGGGTATAATGTGAAAATTCAAAGTCTTCTCCAATTCTCTAGCCTCATTTCTCAAAAAATAAAAATAAAAAAAATAACAACAACAAAAAACTCCACTTGTTTTATATAACTTTTTAGAACTTCCACGTGAACATTTTAAAATAGAAAACGAAAACTATGCTTTGCTTTTGAATCAGAGTGTCGATGACCTCCGGCTCTGGCAGTTGCTATAAGCACATGAAGGTGGTTATGTGTGTGAGTAAGCCTAACACAGATCTTGGCACATGACAGGCACCCCATAAATACCAGTTAAAGGCAAAATCCAGCTTTTGGACTGGAACGCTCACTCAGGGAATGCTCACTCAGGGGGTCCTATGCTGGTTGTTTTCAGAGATGATGACTTCCAGAAATTACTGCCCTGTGTAAATTCAGAAAGAAATGTATACCCTCCTCATTCCAGCCCTGGGAACCTATGAAAGCAAACAACTGCAGGAGACAAGCCCCGGCTCTCCGAGGGGTCACAGCGCTCCGAAGCAGCGCCTTGCCTGCAGGGGCCATACCACTTTCCTGATGGCGGTGCCCAGAGAAATCCGTCTGTCTGGGCCGTGGGGTCAGGGCAGAAAGGAGAGGGAGGCACGGAAGGGGTCTCCACACCACTCCAGGCAAGGAACTCCCGCCTCTCTGCACTGAGCTCTCTCCAAGCCCTTCACTGGCCAAGCTCTGGAAAAACTTCTCATGGATTTTTATCATGGTCAAATTACTCATTTACAAAAAACGCTTGTGCAGATGGGCAAGTCCCCACGAAACCGTGCCAGGGACTCTTTAGGGCAGATCCTGCTGCTTGGCATAATAAGCCCTTATTACTGTAGCACTGAGGGGTGTCGTCTTGCCAGAGGCCTGCTTTTAATGAACTTTACCATCCAAAATTGGCCAAAAGAACACAAGTAGATTTTACCAATCAATTGGAATTGATTACTTCTTGAAAGCCAGGCCTCAGCTTGCAGGAAAGACACACAAACACACCACCATTTGGGTATTAGTTTGATTTCTTGGAGGAAAAGGAGTTCTGGGCAGCCTGAGATAATGATGGATCACAGCCTTTACAAAATTCTCAGGCCCCTGGAAAGAAATGGAGTTTCTTCAGGGAGCTGTGGCAGTCTCAGAGATGCGATCGTGTCTGGAGCACTTTCTTTTTTTTTTAATTCATCTACCCTTCCGTCCATATATCAGAATCCAACAACACTGACTGAGGTTTGACTATCTTTCATGTCTGGCTCTGGGATATCAGAGGAGGCCCCTGGCCATCAAGGGGATCGAGCTCACTGTCAAGGGGTACACCAGGCTCTCCTAGGGAAATGCGGGGACAGGCTACAGGAAGTCAGAGGAGGAAGGCTCCAGGCGGAACAAATCTTACAGAATGAAGTATGATCTCCCTGGGAATGAGGTGAGAAACGCTCCCCTTGACCTCCATGCCTTTGCAGTGGCTGCTCCTTCTACCTGGATAATTTCCAACTCCTCCAACCCCCACCACCTACATCCACATCCCTACCAGGAAAATCTAACACATCCTTCAGTCTCAGTTCGAGAGCATTTGCTCAGGGCAGGTGTCCCTAAACCCTACCAACTTAGTTGGGTGCCCCCATCCCAGGGCCCACAGTGAGCTGCACTGCCCCCCATCAGAGCCCCGCTCCCCTGGCATCCTCAGGTTTCCTCTGCCTGTGTGATTATGCCCATGGAACGTGAGCCTTGCGGTGAGAAGAGCCGGCCTAGATTTTTTACTACCATGTGGGCATTGGGACAGCACCTCGCACAATACCCAGCACAGAGTAGGTGCTCAACAAATGCTTACTGAATGCAGAGTGAGTGAACGGATAACACCGGAATGGTAACGGGCTGCCCCTGTAATACAACAGGAAGATGGTTGGGGACACAAGAGGTGACAGCTACTGAGGACTTTTTATGCAGATAGCTGGCTCCTCGAGGCCCCTCACATACACTCTGAGAGGTGGCGTGAGGGCAGGTGGAGGGCTGCAGACAGGTGGAAGCTGTGCTGGCCCAGGGTTAAGCCCTCACGTCTTGGCTTCGTGCCCCATCTACTCTCCAGAGAGCTAGGCTCCCATCTAGGGGGAAGGGGGCACTTCACCAATATTTCCAAGCTGAAAGGACCTCATAGAGGGGTTGAGGACAAGTGCCAGGCTCAGAGCGGCGAGGCTCTCCATCAGGGGCCAGGCCTGGGTCATCAGACAGAAGCCACCATAGTACTTAGAGATCCATGGTGAGACAGGCCTCAGCTGGGAAAGGTGGTGGGCTCTGTGGAGCAGCCAAACTACGAAACTGATTGGACAGAGGCCAGCGATGGACCAGAGAGAATAGTATAAGAGAGAGAAGTATAGAGAAAAAGATCAAAGTGGAGAAAGACACAGCAAGAGAGGAAAAATAAGATGGGGCAGATGGGAAGGGAAATGAATTGAGAGGTGGTAAGAGAAAGAGAACTCAAAAGCAAATGGAATCATAGAATCATAAGGGACAAATGAATCAAAGAAAAAAAATGTCAGAGGGGCAGACACAGATTAGGAGAGAAACAAAACAGAAAATGACCAGCAGTCATGCAGGCTGGCCTGAGAAAGCCGAGCAGTGCCTCCCCTGGGGCCCTGACCCTCAGCCCTCCTGCTCCAGTCTGGGTCACGAACGGCTGCCTACCTCCTAGGCCGAGGTCCACGCAAAGCCTTAGATAGTATGGCTCTTCTAGAGCATTCTGAGCCTTGTGTCGAGTGCGCTGGGAGGGAGGAAGGTGGGAAGAAGGGACATAGGAAGGAGAGGTGGGACTCTAGGGCCCTGGACTTCAGACAACAAGCCCCTCGGATGGCTGGTGAAGGTGGGCTGCCTGGCCCTCTGCGCACTCTCGCACTCTCGTCTGGCCTTGAGCACTGAGTCGCCTGACCCCGGCTCTCCATTTTAGGGTTGATCCCGTCCCTGGCCCAAAGCAGCACGTGGCATGTGCTGCTCAGATCTTTCCATAGGCCCAAGGAGTGGAGAGGCCTGGGAACTCTCTGACCTGGATGGGTGACAAGGCCAAGTTCCTTCACTTTTCTGAGCCTCTGTGGAATACTAAGTAATCACCCAACAAATCGGTTTAATCCTATGACTGGTAACAAACACGTGCCTTCCTTGTGCTATCCTTGTCTCTACAGTCTCAGCTCGCCCTTCCTGCTGGACAAGCTGACCCACCCATGGTTAATTTGGAGAATGTCCGTTTCTGTCTGTGGTCTTTCCTGAAGAAGGTACGGCACTGTCCCGAATAGGGCAGCCAGTCTTACTTATATTTCATCTTCTGAATTACTCTTCCCCTCAGCCAGGGAAAGCCTGTCATTATCTCCCTTCTATTTAACCTATAGATATCTATACGGTTCTCTCCAGAGTCAGCCAAAAGAACACTGTTTCAATTAACTTACAATTCTCTCCTAATAAGCAGCAGCATGAGACAATAGACATGTAAAGTTGGAAGGGGCCTTGGAGATCTCTTAAGCCAACCAGAAAATTCTATAGCCCAGGGCACAAATCCAGAGAGGTAAGGTTTACACATACACAGTCACCCACGCTAACAAAGGCACTGAGCTGTGACCTTAGCTCTCGCTGTTCACAAGCCAGAGCTCTTTGCACAAAAACCCGCCATCATTCCTTTGTTTGCTAAATTCATTTACTGAGCACTGCTTGGCCTTGCAATGCATATCTATTGGTTTTGACTTCACAAGGATCCTTCTCTTTTCCTGGTGCCAGCAGTCTATTTCTGTTGGATAACCGTCCCTGTCCCATTTCACGTGGTCCTGGGGGCAGGCACCCTCTGCCCACCTCCACTCCAGAAGACTCGGGGAGAGGCCATGGGAGCTGATACTCTGGCATGTACTATCCCATCTCCCACACGTGATCTGTAAGTGGAAATGTGACCCAAGCATGACGACCAGTCTTCCTTGAGACTAATATATGGATTTTAGGGGAGAAAGAGTCCTAGCGGCATCCTTACAGCTGTGCTCCAGCTGGTTCCTCAAGGTGCCCCATCTTCTAAGGAAGAGAGCCGCCAGAAACCAGATGCGATGAAAGCCATAAACATACAAATAACACCCATCTTTTATGCTGATGCTAAGATCATCTCCTTTAACCCACAAAACAATTCCATGAAGTGAATATTGTTCAGTCCACTTGACTGGTTAAGTAATTAAGGCTTTGAGAGGTTAAACGTCTTGCCCTAAATTATACGTCTTATGCCCAACATGGAAGCCCAGACAGACTTCAAAGCCAGAATGTTTCCCATTTTCACAGATTTGCTTTTCTGTAATAAGAGAGAAGCTCAGGGGGTAGGAGGAGCCCACGGGAGACCACCTGCACCAGCCTGGGGCTGCAGGGAAGAAGTGAAGGGGTGCCCTTAGTCAGAATGTAAATAGCGAAATGTATCCAGAAGAAAGAGCCAAAGTGAACGGGGCCCCCGGAACAGGGAGGAGACGGCCTTCAGGCGACAGGGCTCCAGGTTCTACCTGACATGCTTATCCTGCATTACCGTGTCCATTCCAAACGGCAAACAGGCGTCTCTCCACGTTCAGCGAGAGGCAATGATCGAAACTGCGCAGAAGTTACTTTTCAAAGAGACCTCTCTCTCCCGCCCCACCCTCTCATGCCCCCCTCTCTCTATCTCTCTGCTCAGTTCCTGCCAAAGGAATTGGAAGTTTGGAGTCTGAGTTCCCGGGTGATTTGAGGTGACAGGAATTCGATCTGTATTCCAGAGAGACTCGCTGCGGCATTACTTAAAAGGCGTTCCGCAACCTTTCGCTGCTGCTTTCTTTAAAGGCTTGAGCAATTTCGATATTTTGGTTCAGTGTCACTATAGAAAAGCTTTACAATTCTGGTTCGGGAATTAGGAGATATATTTGTAATAAGAATTGCTAACCACTGTCAGCTGGCAGGCCCGTGTCCATGCATGAAAATGATTCCATTAGCTCCCACGACTGTGGGCAAAATGTAAAGATCATGGATCATACGAGAGACTGAAGAGAAAGGAAACTCCACACTCGGGATTTCTGGCGGTCAGGGTGATATGGCTGACACGTGTACGTCCGGCCTCTTGATGAGGTGGAAAACTCAATACGGTACTACTTGTCTTTGCAAATACTAATTTTTTCTCCTTTATTGTATCTAACTGCTTTCACCAATAACGTTGATGAATCACATAACTGAATTTTAATGAAGCGATTGTAAAGTCTGAGAGAGAGGGGGAAGGAGAAGGGCAAAGGAAGACAGGAGCGTCCCTGAGCACACAGGTCCCCACGGTCCAGAGCGTCTCAGCAACAGCCAGCCTGATCCTGGCATGAGAGCTGGGCCACCCACACGTCTGAGCACGAAAGAGTCCGGGCTTCAGAACCAGGCGAGCTAGGGCTCAGCTCCTGCTCCGCCATCTCCAGGCCGTGACTGTTGGCAGATTGCTGATACGCTCCTTTCTGGTGGAACCCATTTCTTTCCAAAGGGAGAAAA
The DNA here is from genome assembly GCF_000151845.1 of Pteropus vampyrus. Classification (NCBI taxonomy): domain Eukaryota; kingdom Metazoa; phylum Chordata; class Mammalia; order Chiroptera; family Pteropodidae; genus Pteropus; species Pteropus vampyrus. The sequence continues at coordinate 12,052,806 of NW_011888810.1, forward strand.
CATAACGGCACATCTGCCACGTTCTAGCTGCTAGGGTACCCTAGTGAAGGAAAAGGCCAGACATCCCTATATTTGCGACGCTTGGCTCTAGAGGGATAATGACGTACTACTCCAACAGCACAGGCCTGGGTGAGGATCACAGGGTCAGGCACACAGCAGGTGCTTAATTAACACTCGCTTTCTTCCACTCCTTTTCCCCATTCATTTATCATGTCGATTAATATAGGAACTTACCTTCAGCACCATTATTTACTTTTTTATTTTTTAGGTAAGGAAGAGAGCAACGGTCAGAGGCTGTGAGGGTTTCAAGGACAGAAAGTTTACTAATAGGGCAAAGATCTGAGCTTAAGTCTGTCCGAGTCAGAAATGCATGGACCCTCCCATCATCAAGTCAAAGACAGTTGCCAGGATCTGAGTTCCAGAAACGTGGACTTTTCTCATGAGAAAAGCAGAGGTGGCAACAGGTAAGGTGTGGCATGCTCCCTGCCACCACCCTCCAGAGTGCAGGACAGGGGAGCCATGTAAGGGAGGGTGGAGTGTGGGGAGAAAGGGATGCGGACCAGACTGGACATTCCACAGAGGCTAGACAGGGGGCATTCCACAGAGGCTAGACATTCCACAGAGGCTAGACAGGGGCCAAACCTCAATTCGTCCAGCCTGTTCGAGGGACTTGGGCAAGTCACCCTGAACCTAAGGGAGCAGGCTGACCATTGATACCCACATATCCTTTCAGCCCTGGCTTTGTGGATCATAAGTGGTCCCCTAGGCTAACTTGATTAAGGACATAGATTTAGAGGCTCATCATAAAAAAAAGAAATTAAACCCATAATTAAAAAAACATATCATTTGAAACAAATTTTATGGTTTATCGAGCATTTTTCTCATACAGTACCTCATGTGATACTCTTGAAAAGATCCCCTCAAATTTGTATGTACAGGTGAAGAAAAAAGTGGCACCCAGAAAAGTAAAGCAACTTATCTAATCCTGGGCAGCTGTTTTTTGGCAGGTCTGAAGTTCAAGGCCAAATGCCTTGATATAAAATCCAGTATCTCTCAACTGATGAAAGGAGAGGGTGTTACATTTGACTGAATAGAAGCCAGGTGCATTGCACATGTAGCTCACAATGAGCCTGCAATGCAGCATTTCTCAAAACATGATCTTCACCCACATGGCACCCCGGCTCCTTAGGAACTTGTTGGAATATAAGCACCAGAGCCCACTACAGACCTACTAACAGCATCTCTAGGGACAGGCCTGGGGATATGCATCTTAATTAACAAGTTTCCCAGGGATTCTCACTGGGGAACCACTATCATAAGGAAGGTGCTTATTATCCCTGGTTACAGATTGGAAAAGATAGGATCATGGAGAATCAGTATCTTGTTCCGTGTATGTGGTATTAGATTGTGACTGAGTCAACTTTTTATGATCCCAAAGCCTGGGGCCTACCCACAGACTCATTCATTCAGTGAGCATTTATGAAGCCCCTACTAAGGGCCAGGGACTATTCTAGATCACATTAACACACAAAGATGAAGTCTCTTCTCTTCTCTGTTTTACTGGGTACCTGTTCCAAGAAAAATCAGCTTCAAAGTTGGGGCTGAGACAGAAAGAAGCGTGGTTTCAGGAATGGAAAATTTTTGAACTATTAATGGAAAAAATGATAGCTATTGAGTTCCCAAGATAATTTTCTAAGCTCTATTATCTTATGTAATCTGCCAACAATTTATGAGAAAGAGGGATGATGATGATGATGATGATGATGATGATGATGATGATGATCCCTAGGGGACACGGAGAACAGGAAAGCTAAGTGAACCTCCCAGAGCCCCGCCGTGAATAGAAGGCAGAGCCCAACTGCCTGATTTCACAGCACACACTCCTGAGTCTGACACTAGAAGGGTCGATCTCTGTCTAAGCCCCTGAAACAAGCAGGCCTCAAACACCAAACTCATAGGCTTGGTTCCTTCCAGAAGTATGTGTGCCTCGTTAGTTTCCCATAAAAGAGACAGTGTCATACGACGATGTCGTAATCATTGTACCAGCAATCAACATTATTACCAGGACACTTTAATGAATTACTGATGTCTTCCCATCACCCTAAAGAAAAACACACTTGAGCAGCCAAACCCAAGAGAGAACAAGAGACTTATCATGATTAAGCAACTAATCCATAGTAAACGGGTTATTGTGCTTGGGGGGAATCTCTGCTCTCTGAGTGTGCAGATGTCGGGAGGCAGGGTGCAAGGCGGCCAAGTGCTCAACTGGCTGGCCGCTGAGAACTCCAGGGAGGAACACAGATGAGGATTTAGGGGGCTGATGACTCCTGCCCCTTCTTCTACTCCATCCCTTCTTTACTTCTATTCTTCACTTTTTCCTTAATCAGGGAGGGTCCAGTCACAAGGCAGAACCCAACTCAGTCATGTGAAATGAGAGTATTTCGTATAAAGATTTGCTAACTAGGAATAAAGCTGATAACTAGGTAACTAAAACAGTTCAGCCAATTGCAGAAAGTAGTTACCGCTCCTGGGGCTGGGAAAACAAAGAGAAGAGGCTGAAATGAGGACTCTCTGGGAGAGGCCCCATGGAGCGGGGACTCAGAACTCTGCGGAGATGATGCCCACTGGCTGGGGCAGGAATCTCAAGGGGGTGTGATGAGACAGTTTCTGTCAGTGTTAAAAAAGCTGCACAATGTGATCAGCTGCTGCTCCAGGAAGGCACTGCTCCTGTCAGGGTGAAGAAACCAGGCTGGGGCAGCACCACGGGATCAGGAAATTGATGGGATGCCCATAGGAAAGACCACGACGAAGGTGGTGAGCCGCTATATTCCCTCCCCGCAAAAGCATTTCCACATTAAGTGCTATCTATCTATCTCTGAAAAATGAACTGATTAGGAGCATCAGAAGACATTAGGATTTTGGTTTGCCCAGACTTCACACTGTGCCAAGACTCAACTGCAAATATATATTATTGTTTTAACACATTTGAGTACCTGCTCTATTCTTGTGCATCTGTTATCTCATTCGATTTTCCTCAAAGTCCTTGAAAATCAGATATTATCATTCCCACTGCGGAGTGGGCCAACTACCATCCGGAGAGGCTGAGTACATTCTCCAGAGTCACACAGCTCATCAAACCCCCAAAACCTGCAAATGGCACTCTCCTGGGTGTCCCACCCCAGTTTCGCACATTGATCCTGATAGCGTTCAACATTTAGTTGCTATTCTGCAACCCGTACTGCATGCAATGCCTTGCATGTGGGAGATACACACACAGTGCAGGGGAAATAAGACACAGAATGGCCTGCGAAAAAACTTCATTCCAGGAAGAGCATGTGACAGCTGTCAAACTGCATCCTTGCTGCACGCACCACAACAAAATGCCCTAAAGCATCTTCCCCCGTGACGTGGTCTTAAGAGAGGCACTTGGAAAAAAAGTCTTGTCTTGTCAGATGCATTTGGGAAATGCTGCTAACTCAACCCCTTCTTGGAAGGTCACCATGCAAGGTGGCAGAGCCTCTGAGAGAAAAAAACGGCCTATGGTGAGAAAATGTATTTAATTTGGTTCCACCAAGTGTTTCTGCAAGCTTATGTCACGAATCCTGTTGGCTCACATTTATTAATATTCCACGGACAATGTTTTTGCACCGCACACCTGGGAATGCTGCTCGGAAGAAGGGAAGGCTTAGGGGTACCGCTGCACTTATCTTGAGCGGGTACTGGCAATGGCCTCTGCCCAGACTGCAGAAGATCCAGAAGTTCAGGGGGGAACACCTTCAGCTGACAAGAGATGCTATCAGAAGTGTAACCGGGAGGGGACATTCTGATTTCTAACGGGGACAGCAGGGACAAGGAGATGGGGACACATCACAGCTGGGAAAAGCTCACTAATTATCTCAGCAGCTTTTTAACCTGATGCCCTTTGAAATGCTTCCTGGGCAGCACCTGAAAGTCTCTTCTTGTGCAATGTGTATAACTGACAAAAAATTAATATGCAGCACATATAAAAAACAATCATACAAATCAATAAGAAGAAGATAAACAACCCAATACAGAAGCAGGCACAAGAAAGGAAGCAGCAAATCTCAGGCGGGAAAAAAAATAGGCCAACGAACATAAGAAAATATACTCATCTTGACAGTAATCGGTAGAATGCAAATTAAAACAAAATACCTGTTTTTTGTTGTTTCATCAGATTGGCCAAAAAAAAAAAAAAAAAAACAAAATACCTGTTTTTTGTTGTTTCATCAGATTGGCCAAAAAAAAAAAAAAAAATTAGATTTGATGCTGCTGAATGAGGGTAATGTAAAACTGTCTGGCCACTTTTGAGGGCAAGCTGGCATTTTTATTAAAATTTAAAATGTGCATACTCTGTCTCAAGAATTTCACTTCTTAGGATCTACTGTAGCTAAATGCACAGTGAGATCTAAGTCTGTTCACAGCAGCATTGTCTGTAATAGCCCCAAATATGAAATGACCAGGGGCCACATACCATGGAATGCCAAATAGCGATGAACAAGAATGAGCTATTATGTACTAACATTTATGCAGTAAAAAGGCAACATATCACTATGTACTAGAAAAAAAAGTTTACACACACAAAATGATACTGATACAAAAAAGGTCTGGAAGGAAACACCTCAATCTGATGTCACCAATTGCTTCTGGGAGTGGGCACGGCCTTGGGGTAAAAGATCAAGGAACACTCAAGCTTCATCTCTGGTGCTTGAAGCGGAGCAATGAGAATGAGTTTGTACGTTACTTACATACTTACTTTTTATAGAAAAGCAATTTTATATGAAATGCCACACTAGTATATAGCATGAAACAAAGACAAGCATCTCTCTTTCAGCTGACACAGAGCAAAGAAGCTAAAACATCTGTCAGTGAATAGAATGACTCTTCGGTTTCCAGCACAGCGATCGGTCTATTTAGCACTCACTAGCTGCTTATGCATATGGGGAGGAAATAGCTTTCCGGGAGCACCAACTGTATACTGGGCTCAGCGGCAAGCACTTGGAAAACATTCGCTCATCTATTCTTCACCAAAACCTTCAAGGGTCAACATTGTTAGGCTATAGAGTTGAAGTATCCAAAGCTCGATTTTGACAAAGCCTGGAACTGAAATCCAGATGCGCCAGAAGACACATCATAAGGTGTGATGGTTAATTTTATGTGTCAACTTGGCTGGATTGAGGGATGCTTAGAGAGCTGGCAAAACATCACTTCTTGGTGTATCTGTGTGGGTGTTTCCAAAATAAATTAGCATTTGAATTGGTAGACTGAGTAAACAAGGTAGTCCTCACAGATGTGGGTGGGCATCATCCAATCTACTGAGGGCCCAAATAGAAAAAGGGAGAGGAAAGGTGAATTTGTTCACTTTGCTAGAGCTGGGACACCCCCACCTCCTCCTGCCCTCACACATCAGTGCTCGTGGGTCTCAGACCTGCAAACTAAATTACACCACTAGCTTTCCTGTTTCTCCAGCTTACAGATGCCACACTGTGAACTTCTCAGCCTCCATGATCATGTGAGCTAATTCCTATAATAATTCAATCTCCCTCTCTGTCTCTTCACACACACACACACACGCACACACTTATTTCCCTGGAGAAGTCTAATACATAAAGTCTTCCCCAAAACCACAACTTTTATATTATTAAGCTATGTATACATATGCCCATGTATACTATCTAAAATCTATCTATCATGTACCTCTATAACCATAAATAGTTGTGTTTATACCAGTAGCTCTCAATATGGAATGATTTTGCCCCCAAGGGGACATTTAGCAATGTCTGAAGACATTGTTGATCATCACAGCTAAGGGGAGGGGTGCTACTGGCATCTAGTGGGTAGAGGCCAGGGTTGCTGTTAAGCATTCTGCATTGCATAAGACAGCCCCTCACAGTAAAGAATTATCCAGTCCCAAATGTTAAAAGTGCTGAAGCTGAGAAACCTTGGTCTATACCTGTAAGAATTGCCTGAAATCAGACATTCTCAGGAAGGCCTGAAAAGGTCAGCATCAAATGCCCAACTTATGTTTAGTCTCTAAACCTAGATTTGGCCAGTTCCCACAACCAGATGATATACGGCAATAAAAAAATTAATGCTCACTCTCCTTTGGACAAAATCCAGTCAAGTTCTCTGTAGCTTTTGGGAAACCCAGCAGGAAGGCAGCAGGGTCAAACCTAGTCAAGACAATGCAGATGAACCTGAGATAAAAGGTTAAAAGTGAAAATAGTCCCTTTGATTATTCTTGCTCAGAAAAAAGTTCATGGAAATCCTAACCCATTAGATCAGGAAAGTACAAGGAATATTAATAAGTAAACGGAAATACCTCATATTGTGTTTCGAATCTATTATTTTTCTTATCAGGTAGCATTTTGACTTGATAATGTGTTCAGATAAATAGACTCTGAGTATTTATCAACTCCCCTTCCACTATGAATTCTTCCCATTTTCTGTCTTTTTAAGTCTACTTCCAATAGTGAAAAGGTGCCAGTGATAATTAAAACCTACTCTATACTTGCATTCATTTTTTTTAAAAAAAGAAAACAAAATTATGAACTCCTATAAAGTTCTCAGAAATAATCAAGTCTCCATATCTGCCGAGAATAACAGCAATTTCAAATGGGTTCGGTTTGCAGAATACCTAGAAATGCGGTGAAATTAATTGTTTTTCAAGAAGCTGCTTTAACTTGCAGTAATTAATTGACCTACTGTTGGAGACAGTTTCCCCTAGTTAATAACCAGTCTTCCCAGACGTGAGAAAGACAGGTTGTTCCCTTTGAAACCAGCCTCCACTATAACCGAATGATGGACGAGATCACTGTGCTTGCTGGCACGTGCACCAAACCAGACAGGGTGTCACGAGTTGCCGTTACTCTCGGTCCTGTCAGGGGGACGCGCTGCCAGCGGTCCTGCAGAATGTGTTTCTGTGCTTTCCTGAGTCTAAGCCATCTGTCCGTCGATGGAATGGCGTCTATTTGGAAAGAACAATCTGTGGGCCTGGTGTCTTATCCCACGGGAGGCAGCGTGGTGTGGGGTCCAACCCTGGTGTTTCCTCTCTACGGGGCAGAGCAGCAAAGGACACTCAGTTCCCACCTCTTCCCGCTCACAGTGACGGTCTCCGTGACAGAAAGGCGCGATGAAGCTGGCAGGCGGCAACGGGGTCAAAGTGCAGAACTACAGACATCCACGCACCTCCACTTTTGAGCTGTGCACCCCCCAAGTCCGCCCTCTCCCCTCTCTCTCCTGCCCTTGCCTTGGAGGGCTGACCTGTTGGGACTGCACTGAGGGACTCACTTGCCTTCTCCTATCTCTTTGTATGTGGCCAGTGGGAGCTGCTGCAGAGAACTGGGGAGGAGGAGGAGAGGGAGGTGAGGGCGCACTCGCCTCAGACTCCTCCTGCGCAGTTTTGTCTGCGCCCCCTGCAGATCTCTTTTCCAGGCACTGATGACCATCCCTACAATGCCTCCCAGCCTGTTACAGCCCTGGGCACTGCAGCACCCCTGTGGCCTCCTCACACCCCACTCACACCTTTGTAAACAGGGCCTCCATTCACCTCTCTCCCGCGCATGCGATTGAGGGTGCCAACTATTTCCGGCTTGAGCCAGACCAATTTTCTCACGTCTCTCTTAACCTGATATTTCCTGGGGCTTTCACTTGGCCTTAGCCTTCTAGTGCCTCGCAAGCAATTTCACTTCATAAATCTTCCCAAACCCAAATTGCACTCAGGACCGATACACTATCTGCAGCGTGTCCCAGCCTCCAGGAGTGAAAAAGAGAAGAACTAGGAGAAAGAGAAGCTAAAACCTAACTACGACCACTCCTTCTGGGAGCCAGGAAATGGAGAAGATGCAAGTAGGCCTGAGGGGGGCAGTGAATTTTGACTGCTCTGGATCAGAGAGAAAAAATCTGCACAAAGAGTGAGAGTTATTTATCGAAGGGTTTGGATTGCTCCGGGGTGGGGAACTGAACTCAAAGTTTTCCAAGATCTCTATTTTAAAATCCTAACTCCATGCAATCGTATTTCTTGAGTCAGGATTCATGGCTCAGGAGTTGACTTTCCACTGCTTACGGTTCCAAGAGAGAAAAGCGTACTAGTTCTATTTGTCTATTTTGCTTCATTTACATCTTCTGTCTTTGGCTGAGAGATGAAAACAATCCCCTCTTTCACTCAGGGTGGGTGCTGATCACAGTGGGTCCTTACATGCAAATTTTCTCTCAAGAAAATGTTTCGGTTCTTGTTCTCTTGTTCTCTTCCTCCTCCTCCTCCACTTTGCAAAGCAAGTCAATGACGCCACCCCAATGACAGCACCCAGTAAACCACTAAACAAAAGAGCTAAAAACGCATGACTCTCAGAACAAATTCCGCCCATCCTGCAATCCAGCAATTCAGGCTATTTTATTTAAAAGTTAGAACTCTCACATATCTCCATGAGAACTACAAAAAAATGCCCACCACAGAGGAATCGTCTAGTCCTTGGGTTGTCAGAGAACAAGTTGATTGATTGCCCCACAAGCAGATTCCCAGCTTGCTTTCTGCAATTTTAGAGAGCAATACGATTGTAACATAAAGTCGAGAAGTCCCCAGGTAAATGAGTTAAGCAACCTGGCTTGAGGCAGTGGTTCCACTGCAATAACTGACACTTTCTATGCAGGGGCCATCCTGCTCCTCCTTGCACTGGGGCTAGATAAACTAAATCTCAAGGCATGGAAATGACTGGAGAGATATCTTGTCATTAGAACCCCTTAAGCTGCTTTTAGCTCTAGGAAGAGAGTGACTTGAACACAAGCACTGCAATACTTGACAGTCAATCTGATAATCGAGATGGCCACTAAGTGACTAACGGACAGGGAGCATCTACAGCTTGGAAATGCTGGACAAAGGGGTGATTCACGCTTTGGGCGAGACCAGGCGGGTTGGTATGAGATTTCATCGTGCTGCTCAGAAAGGTGTACGATTTAAAACTTATGAATTGTTTGGAATTTCCCATTTAATATTTTTGGCTTGTGACTGACCACAGGTAACTGAAACCCTGGAAAGCAAAACTAAAGATAAGGGGGGACGACTGTAATGATAGAGGAACAAGGGAAAAAGAAAACTGAGGCGCTAACGCAATGATCATTAATGTCTCTTAACTAACTCAAAGAAGTCTTCCTGGCCTCCTGCGGCACCATTTAAAAAGCATCATGTGGACTGGCAATTATTTTTCTCATACTTACAATAAAATTGGTTGGTTGATTCTCTAGTGCAGAGCGGATCAGAAGATGTACATGTAAAGGGTAAGGTTTGCAGGAGATGAAAGAGGAATATCTAGCTCAGGAAGAAAGTAGAGGGGTTGGAGCACCAGGTGAGAGGGAGATGAAGAAGGCAAGGTTTAAGGATGGCTCAAGAACCGTGCGGAAGAGTGGGATACCTTCGCACAGAAGCAGAAGGCTACACATCATATGCTCAGTAACTTTTAAAAGGATCATTATATGAGAGCAGAGTGAAAAAAGCGGGGGGGGGGGGGAATTAAAAGGAAAATTCTAAATTATCAAAAAATAAAAATGCAATGAGTTCCAAATCCTCTAGGAAGAAGGTATGAACAATTACAACATAGTCTCACTCGCCCTCCGCATCGATTCGTTTCTGCAGTCAGTTCTGTTCTCTGTGGCCCTCGATGCACATGTAAAATCCCACCACGACATTCTGAGATATCTATCTTCTGTTCTCTTTGCATCTCTGCTTCTGTCTTAATCGTGTACCACCCTCACTTGTATTGCTCTGATTCTGTTTCGAAGAGGCTGATCATTTCCAGGACATGCCTTAAATTTCTTATACTTTTAACTTATCTTGAAAAACATAATTTTTAGAGATCTATCTTTTCTTTGAATCTTCAGAGCAATGCATCTTTTCTCTTAGGCACAAGTGCTCACTTTATTTACCTGTCTGTTTGGCTCATCCCAAATTGGGAGAAAGGAAACCAAGCCCCACGCTTTCAAAGAGCCAGGGCAAATGGTGTCCACGGTCACCACCCAGGTTCCCTGCAATCCTGGCCATAGTCACTCATTCTTTGGGCTTAGGTTTAATTTGCCCTGCTGCTCCAACGACTGGCTTCTGTGCCATTATTTATGCCACTGTTTCTCATGCAAATAAATAATCTGAAATGAAACACATCTCTCGTCACCACTTTTATTTCTGTATCTCTCTGGGTTATTATTTGCACATCTTTGAAAGCAAGCAGTAACAGAGAAATTAGCTGAAGCCCAGGCATTGAACAGGGCTCTGGAACTATTGGGTCTATAATTAATTTCTCACAGCATTTGTGGACGGTTGACTGTTATTCTCATCAGTGAAACTCCTAGGACTTCAAGTTAAGGTTAGACAGTAAGGGTCTGTCTCAAAGCTGTGTGTGTGTGTGTGTGTGTGTGTGTGTGTGTGTGTGTGTGTGTGTGTGTGTGTGTGTGTGTGTGTGTGTGTGTGTTAAGAGAGAAAGGGAGGGATACATATATGGGAAAAAGAAAAGTAAAAGCAAAGGAGAGAGCGAGAGAGAACTTGGTAGAGTCAGACAGTTTTTTCTCTAGGTTCTATGAGCTGCTTGGTTTTAAGAAAGTGCTTCTCAATCTGTTCCATAAACACGGCAACATATGGTCCTACACCCTTACATTTATGCTGATTTGCTATTTTTCTTTTTATATCATCGGAAGTATTTTAATAGAAAGGTATATCAATTATATATAGTCTGTGGTATTACTTAAAGTTACATATTAATATTTTTCCTATGTTGTGGAAAAATTTGCAAATCACAGAAATTCTCTGATCTTCAATAGTTTGAGAGAACCCATCAATGAAATTGCCTGCCATGTTTCACTTTCTTCTGTAGTTTCTGATGTACACAATTAGTTAGCGTTTTGTTGTTGTTGTTTTTTTTTGAGCTAATTTCGATTATTCCTATTTCCTCCATAAATCATCAATGTTATCAATGTACTAACCTAGAGTTGTGCACTGTAATTGTATTCTCTTATTTTTAAACTTCTCTATATTTGAAATTATCCAGTCTCTCCTTATTTTCCTTAGGGCGAATAGTGATTCTTATTTCTTTTTTTTTATGAAGATTACCAGAAGTTAATCTAGTTGATATATTTTATTTACTTTTGATAGATGGGGGAAGGGAAAGGAGGAGGGAAGAAGGGATGGAGGGAGAGAGGGAGAAAGGGGGGTGGAGAGGGAGAGATTAGAAGGTTAGACACCATTTTCTAAAGTAATTTCTCTTTTGCCTATTTTTTAATTATTTTCTATTTCAATTTATTTATGCTCATCACTTGCATTTACCTTGTTTCTCTGGGTTAGTTTTGGGTTCTCATTCCAACATCCTAAAGATACTGATTACTTTACTTTATTCTTATTTACTAAAAAATCGACTTACCATTACGAATTTGCCTTGGAGTAAAGATCTGGCAGTATAACATGCTTTTACAATAAATATTCTCACTTTTATTTTATTGCTAAATAATTAGTAACTGAGATCCTATTATTCTTCAACTCAAAATTATTTAGAGAGGAATTTTAATTTTCATTATTATTTGTTTTTACTTTTATTTTTAACTTGTATTATCTGACATTAAATTTGGAGAGTTGATCTTATAAAATATCTGTTTTAAGGAATTTATCACACTTATTGTTATGGCTTAGAATAAGATAAAATTTTATAAATCTTCCATTGAAGCTTAAGAAACCTGTTTGTTTTAATATAAATAATCTTATTATTTTATTTATCT
>NW_011888810.1:12065624-12071830 GCF_000151845.1 Pteropus vampyrus
TAACATTATTCACTGACTTGGCCATCTTATTTTAGATCGACTTTTCATACTACTTTACCATTTCTTCTCTCTCTTTTTTTTTATTATTATTATTGTTATTTTTTGGTCTACATTTTGCTTTTCCTTATTTTTTCCCCAGTAGTTTAGAAGGAGCTCACTCTTTTTAAAATTTTGCTTTGATGTACTTTTACGTTTTTTAATCACTTTCCCTTTAGTCTGCAAGATTTAACGTCAACTCTCATCCCCTTGTAAGATGAGCAATTTAGTGCATTTATGTTTTTCATGTCCCCTTTCTAAGGCCATTTTCTACTAGATCAGTACTATATAATTGAGAACCAACTCTATTGAGAATTATATTGATACTTGCATTCAAATTGGAAGGATATTTAGTTTTTGACCCTATATTGTTTTCTTTTCTCACAATCACTCTTTTAATGCCATGGTTTTCCCCATTCTTGAGTCACTAGTTTCAAGCCAATTCTCAGTTGTTTATAGATCATATTCAAGTTCCTTTTCCCTCAAATAAGAGTTTATGGGTAACATTTTGAAAGTTTTTCAACATATATTTTGTTCTTGTGTATTTTTGTTGTTGTTGTTTTTAAGTTTGCAGAGGGGGAGGGGAGGGGGAGGGGAGGTTTGTTGGGTTGGTTTTTGCCTTTACTCATTTGGCTGGTTATAACATTCTGGGGTTACTTTTCCCTGAAAACAGTGTACAAGTTGTTCCATTTTTTGGCATTTATTATGCTCTTCTAGGAGCAAATCTCTTTTTTTTCATTATCTCTTCTTATAATACAATGGGGATTTTTGATCTCCATATTTAGATCCTTTCAGCTTCAGAAAATTGTATCTAATTATACCCTTGATGATTGTTTCTTTTAATTGCTCTCTTTTAATCTTCAGAAATATCTAAAATTTATGTGTATTATATCCATTCTCTGTCTCTTTTTTTCTTCATATTCCTCTGACACATACTGGATGCTCAATAAATATGGGCAGGGAGGGAGGGAGAGAAGAAGAAAAGAAGAAAACAAAGAGAGAAAGGGAAGGAGGGATCCACTTGAGAGACGTGTTTTCAAATTTATTTTACTCAGCTTTGAGGTGACCTTCTGACCATTTCTGTCTTAACTGCGGCAGCCAGCAGTCCATCTCTCACGGCTGAACGCAGCTTCCTTAAGACCTATTCTTGCTGCACACAGCTCCATCTTTTCACACCGGTTTACACTGTTATTTTCAAAATGGCCTCCAAATAGCATTGAAGGGTCCTGACTTCTTGTATTTTATCGGATATTCTATATGTCCCTCCACGCCCAACTGGCACAACTAATCCTTTTCAGAACGATGTTGTTTTTCCTTTGTTCTGTAGTACTTCCCACTCCACCCCCATTGACTTCTTTTCTTTAATATAAAAGTTCTTGAGTGATGCCGCATGGTATTGCTAGTCTACAAAGTTCTTCCATTCAGGTACTGAAGGACCAAGGTGAGATCCAAATCCATCTGTTTGGTTCCCTGACACTTTAAACCATTAACTCAATCAAGCATAAGAATTGTTTTATTATATGCACTGCTGCCAGGGACTTTCCTGTCTCTGACCCAACACACCCCTTTCTCTGTCGAGGTTATGGCCCCTGAGACATAAGGGGGCCCTGTCCCCTCTCATTGCTTGTTCTTATGAGTAGACAGCAGTGGGACAGAGTAAGATGTAAAAGAAGTCAATGGCCTCTTCCAAGAACAAGTGTTTTAAATAAATGACTACTTTCATGATTGGTATAAAATTTGGTCTCTGAGCCAGATAGAGACATTGTGCCAGTATGACTGCGTGTGTGTGTTGGACAAAGTAGAGATTACGTTTTCATCCTATCTCCTTTCATACATGCAAAATATAGTTCTGAGATATATTGAATTATTTTCTTTTTCTCTACCCACCTTCAGCCTGTTCATCCTAGAATATACTTATTCTGATAAGAAAGTAATCTAAACTACAGGCTCTCTGAGGACAGGGACTATGTACTAGGCTTACCAGTGAATCTCATGACTTAGCCCACATATAAGGTTGAATGAATAAGTGAGTGAGTGAATAAAGGCTGGATGGATTGAACCAGACCCATATGTTTTAATATCATGGACAATATCCTCCATGATATCTTTCTATTTATTTTATTTCTATTGGTTTATAACTATGTTTTTCAAATTTTTAAATTTGAAAATTATTTCTACCAGCATCCAGAGTATGGTAATTATTTCAATGGGAATTTTCTGTTAGTTCTTTTTATAAATTTTAATATTTCGATTTTTCATGTGTGATGAAAGTGTTGAAATTAACAGAATTAGCTCATAAGATGTCAAGAGGTTTGTTTCATTAAAAAGGTAGCATTATCATGTTTTTATTTTTTATTTTTTAAAAAAAACTTTCTTTTCTTATCAAAGTCACTAATGGATATTTGGAAAAGAAGGGAAGAAAATACTACATAACCCAAGACTGAAATGCAATCCCCACTAACATCTCAATACATTTTCTAACAGCCTCCTTTTCAATATGGAGCCTCGCTGGCTGTGGTGTGAGTGACTCAACAGCCAAACTCCAGTGGGAGGGTAGAATCGTGAAGTTTAAGAAGAGGCTGGAACTATAGTCCTGCAGCTGAGACATTCCTTTTATTATTTGTAAATTCCAATTTTGAAAAATATTTGTTGCTCCCCCAAACCCTCCACAGCACTACACCCCACAGCAATCCAAGAAAAACCATGGGAGGGGGCAGAAATCAGAGGCAGCTGCACAGAGCAAGCCAGAGAAGTGGCTGCCTGTGGTAGAACACAGAAAAGCCCTTAAAAGTGTCTTCAGAATAATCTCGTTACTCATACCTACAAATTTAACAATTTCCAGTAACAGAAACCTAGAAAATCCTGCGACTCATAATCATGGGCCTGACCCACGGAAATGTTTGTCTTGGGGCAAGTCAACATGTGTCCAGAATGGTGTGGGAAGAGAGAATTTGAATGAAAAAAAATGCAAAAACAGATAATTCTCTTAGTAAGTACAAATTAGACATTTTTACCTTGTCTTAGTAAGAAGAAATGAGAACTTTTTATTTAGGCTCTGCTTTGTAGTATTCAAAGGTTATATGAATTATGGGTATGTCAACTGCCTAAATATTTCTATAAAGTTGTCATTTTGGATTGAGTTCACCCGTGCTCACCCAACTTTTGATTGCCATTGTTAAATCCTAAATTCAATCCTACCTTTCACCCTCAGGTTCAATATAACCTGTTCGGTTAATTATAGAAATCTAAATCAAGCTGTGGACAAAAATGGGGCCACATACTAAATCTGACAAGCTGTGTGGAGGCCAGCATGGTGGGCCCTACAAACTCAGAGACCAAAATTAACCGCACAGGATGGTCTGCACATAAAAATTCCCGTTACCAAATTGTCCACTATACTTGTGAGTCCGTTTTTGATTAGTTTGTTTTTTTTGTTCCTTAGATACCGCATATAAGAGAAATCATATGGTATTTATCTTTCTCTGTCTGAGTTATTTCACTCAGCATAATAACCTCTAGGACGGACAGAGGGGGGCGGGGGTTGGGAGGATGGGAGATGGGGTGAAGGGTTAAAGAATTACCAATTAGTAGTTGATAGTTGGGCATGGGGAGCATGGCAGAGGGAATGCAGTTAGCATTAATATGATGGCTAAGTGGAGGACCAGGGGAAGGAGGGGACAATTGGGGGAATTGTTTTATGAACATTATAGATGTCTAACCAAGGTACTAGATGTCTAACCAAGGTACTGTATACTTGAAACTAATTTAAATAAATAAATTTATATTTAAAAAATTCCCAACTAAAAGCTGGTCAAAACGGGTAGTCACATCCTGGGCCTGTAGCTTCCTTGACAAAGGGCAACCTTTTCCTTAAGTGAGCCTGTCTACTGTCTTCTTGCACCTGCGATAACACAGCCTTGGAATGTCAGAGTGGTCCCTGTTTCAGGGCCCTTCAGGGCGTAACCCACCGCTCCAGAGCGAGAGACCAGAGAAGCCCTCGTTATTATCTTGTTCCTCAAATACCATCTCTATGTGCTGTAAATATTAATTACTAACTATTCTGTACCCACCAATATAAAATAAGTATGTGTCTCTCTGTTTTAATTTTTATCCAATCCCAGAGATTTCTCTGCTTTGCTTTCCCTTACCCCTTTAATGTAGCACCAAAGGACTTCACGTAGCCCTCCTCATGTCTCCTCCTTTGATTCTAATGTACAAAATAAGCTGCAGAACTGCCATTCTCTGGAGCATTTTCATAATCTGTTGAGATTTTGCTTCGTGGCAACTGTCCTCAGTTTGGCTCAAATTCTCTACAGGTTTGGACATTTCTTACATCTACAAGGCCTAAACTAATGGGATACAGGTTTAAGATTCTGATACCCAATGTAAACAGAGCGGATGAAAGACCTACCACCCACTCCATGGTAAAGGGCTCTGTCCAAACACATTCCCGGGTGAGTGGGCTAAGTTTTACATACTATCTTTTTTAAATATATTTTTTATAACAACACGTAAGTAGATGTGTTTTCTTTTTGTTGTTAAACACTGTAATATGTAATACAACATAACATTTTGCTTCTTTTTGTTTACTTAACATATGATCAAATAGCTCCATTTTATTAAGTGGTCATCACAGCCATCACTTTAATGACTGCAGCATACCCCATGCAATGTGCACAACACCATTTATTTCTTCCGTTATTGGAGATTTCAACTGAGGAAGTGACTTCGTAGAATCCCAGTGTGGGATATTTTCTGGAAAAGTTTCATAACTCATGCCAAGGGTTTAAACTTTTTGTATGAAGATGGATGACTCCCATTGAAAAAGGAAACGTGCCACTCAGAGTTCTCTTTTTAGTTGTTGTTTCTGTTTTGTTTTTAGCACAACTCACCAACTCTCTGTTCTTCCATTTATATAAAATAGCTATTTAGATAGTATATCTTGAATAGAGGTAGCTACTTTAGATAAGGTGTCAGGGGATTGGGTACCACTTCAGAAAGGAGTATGGAATAATAAAAATGATGGTCCTGGTCACGCACGAATCTTCTGTGGTCAGTTGTTCTGTATTTTTATTCCTAACTCACAGAAAGATGTCCTCTGGCAGGGCCCAGTCCTGGACGCTGGCTGGAGGAATGGAGGATATTTGGGAAAGAGAGGGAGGCTCTAACCAGAAACTGCTAGGTCTCTTCTTCTGAAAACAACAATAAATAATGACTCTCCTCCATCATGTATAATTTAGCTGTCAGGTTTGGCAATTTCTGAATAAAATGAATACAAAACAAGATGAGCAGCCATGTGAAATACCGTTGGTTAAGCTGTCCTGTGAATGACTAAATTCAAGATACAGATGTGAGTGAGTGAGTGTGTGTGTGAGAGAGAGAGAGAGAGAGATGCATGCATTTAATATGCAATAGAGAGAAACAGAGATAGCGCTCTCCTGTTCCATACAAGAACGGGTGTCCGTGGGAGCCATCCACCCTCATGAATATTTTGCCACTGACATTGTTTCAAAAGTCATGTGTTGTTACTTTTAGATTCTCTATTGACAACACACCCCTATTCCTACTTATCCAACCTTGGTGTGCCACTGGTCTTCACATATAGTACCTCACTATCCTTATAAAACAAAAGCAGCTAGAGTAATTGTTGTTAACCCCACTTTAAGGACGAACCTAAGATCCAAAAAACTTCAACTTGCCCTTGGTCATATAGTTAATAAGAGGTCAAGTCAGGATCTGAACTCAGAGCACACAGATTCAAAAGCCTGGATTCTGTAAAATATGCTGACTCGACAGAAATGGAGAAAGTTTTTAGGAAGGAAGAAAGGGAGGAAGAGGGGGAGGGGAATAAAAATAAAGAATAAGAAGACAGAGCGAGAGTGAGTGAGAACACTCTACACGGTGACTGCTCTTATAGTTTTGGGCCTATCGTATTTTTTCCCGGTAACCATCTGCTATGGGCTGAATTACGTCCCTCCAAAATTCATACTTTGAAGTCCTACCTCGAGTACCTCAGAATGTGACTGAATTTGGACACGGGGTCTTTCGAAAAGTCATTAAGTTAAAATGAGGTCATTACAGTGGGCCCTAATCTAGTGTAACTGGTGTCCTTATAAAAAGAGGACAGAGAAGACACAGACAAGACACAAACAAGACACATTCACAGAGGG
>NW_011888810.1:12071880-12077803 GCF_000151845.1 Pteropus vampyrus
AAAAAAAACTTTCTTTTCTTATCAAAGTCACTAATGGATATTTGGAAAAGAAGGGAAGAAAATACTACATAACCCAAGACTGAAATGCAATCCCCACTAACATCTCAATACATTTTCTAACAGGCCTCCTTTTCAATATGGAGCCTCGCTGGCTGTGGGTGTGAGGTGACTCAACAGCCAAACTCCAGTGGGAGGGTAGAATCGTGAAGTTTAAGAAGAGGCTGGAACTATAGTCCTGCAGCTGAGACATTCCTTTTATTATTTGTAAATTCCAATTTTGAAAAATATTTGTTG
Organism: Pteropus vampyrus; assembly: GCF_000151845.1. Taxonomy (NCBI): domain Eukaryota; kingdom Metazoa; phylum Chordata; class Mammalia; order Chiroptera; family Pteropodidae; genus Pteropus; species Pteropus vampyrus. The sequence continues at coordinate 12,072,175 of NW_011888810.1, forward strand.
CTCCCCCAAACCCTCCACAGCACTACACCCCACAGCAATCCAAGAAAAACCATGGGAGGGGGCAGAAATCAGAGGCAGCTGCACAGAGCAAGCCAGAGAAGTGGCTGCCTGTGGTAGAACACAGAAAAGCCCTTAAAAGTGTCTTCAGAATAATCTCGTTACTCATACCTACAAATTTAACAATTTCCAGTAACAGAAACCTAGAAAATCCTGCGACTCATAATCATGGGCCTGACCCACGGAAATGTTTGTCTTGGGGCAAGTCAACATGTGTCCAGAATGGTGTGGGAAGAGAGAATTTGAATGAAAAAAAATGCAAAAACAGATAATTCTCTTAGTAAGTACAAATTAGACATTTTTACCTTGTCTTAGTAAGAAGAAATGAGAACTTTTTATTTAGGCTCTGCTTTGTAGTATTCAAAGGTTATATGAATTATGGGTATGTCAACTGCCTAAATATTTCTATAAAGTTGTCATTTTGGATTGAGTTCACCCGTGCTCACCCAACTTTTGATTGCCATTGTTAAATCCTAAATTCAATCCTACCTTTCACCCTCAGGTTCAATATAACCTGTTCGGTTAATTATAGAAATCTAAATCAAGCTGTGGACAAAAATGGGGCCACATACTAAATCTGACAAGCTGTGTGGAGGCCAGCATGGTGGGCCCTACAAACTCAGAGACCAAAATTAACCGCACAGGATGGTCTGCACATAAAAATTCCCGTTACCAAATTGTCCACTATACTTGTGAGTCCGTTTTTGATTAGTTTGTTCTTTTTGTTCCTTAGATACCGCATATAAGTGAAATCATATGGTATTTATCTTTCTCTGTCTGACTTATTTCACTCAGCATAATAACCTCTAGGACGGACAGAGGGGGGCGGGGGTTGGGAGGATGGGAGATGGGGTGAAGGGTTAAAGAATTACCAATTAGTAGTTGATAGTTGGGCATGGGGAGCATGGCAGAGGGAATGCAGTTAGCATTAATATGATGGCTAAGTGGAGGACCAGGGGAAGGAGGGGACAATTGGGGGAATTGTTTTATGAACATTATAGATGTCTAACCAAGGTACTAGATGTCTAACCAAGGTACTGTATACTTGAAACTAATTTAAATAAATAAATTTATATTTAAAAAATTCCCAACTAAAAGCTGGTCAAAACGGGTAGTCACATCCTGGGCCTGTAGCTTCCTTGACAAAGGGCAACCTTTTCCTTAAGTGAGCCTGTCTACTGTCTTCTTGCACCTGCGATAACACAGCCTTGGAATGTCAGAGTGGTCCCTGTTTCAGGGCCCTTCAGGGCGTAACCCACCGCTCCAGAGCGAGAGACCAGAGAAGCCCTCGTTATTATCTTGTTCCTCAAATACCATCTCTATGTGCTGTAAATATTAATTACTAACTATTCTGTACCCACCAATATAAAATAAGTATGTGTCTCTCTGTTTTAATTTTTATCCAATCCCAGAGATTTCTCTGCTTTGCTTTCCCTTACCCCTTTAATGTAGCACCAAAGGACTTCACGTAGCCCTCCTCATGTCTCCTCCTTTGATTCTAATGTACAAAATAAGCTGCAGAACTGCCATTCTCTGGAGCATTTTCATAATCTGTTGAGATTTTGCTTCGTGGCAACTGTCCTCAGTTTGGCTCAAATTCTCTACAGGTTTGGACATTTCTTACATCTACAAGGCCTAAACTAATGGGATACAGGTTTAAGATTCTGATACCCAATGTAAACAGAGCGGATGAAAGACCTACCACCCACTCCATGGTAAAGGGCTCTGTCCAAACACATTCCCGGGTGAGTGGGCTAAGTTTTACATACTATCTTTTTTAAATATATTTTTTATAACAACACGTAAGTAGATGTGTTTTCTTTTTGTTGTTAAACACTGTAATATGTAATACAACATAACATTTTGCTTCTTTTTGTTTACTTAACATATGATCAAATAGCTCCATTTTATTAAGTGGTCATCACAGCCATCACTTTAATGACTGCAGCATACCCCATGCAATGTGCACAACACCATTTATTTCTTCCGTTATTGGAGATTTCAACTGAGGAAGTGACTTCGTAGAATCCCAGTGTGGGATATTTTCTGGAAAAGTTTCATAACTCATGCCAAGGGTTTAAACTTTTTGTATGAAGATGGATGACTCCCATTGAAAAAGGAAACGTGCCACTCAGAGTTCTCTTTTTAGTTGTTGTTTCTGTTTTGTTTTTAGCACAACTCACCAACTCTCTGTTCTTCCATTTATATAAAATAGCTATTTAGATAGTATATCTTGAATAGAGGTAGCTACTTTAGATAAGGTGTCAGGGGATTGGGTACCACTTCAGAAAGGAGTATGGAATAATAAAAATGATGGTCCTGGTCACGCACGAATCTTCTGTGGTCAGTTGTTCTGTATTTTTATTCCTAACTCACAGAAAGATGTCCTCTGGCAGGGCCCAGTCCTGGACGCTGGCTGGAGGAATGGAGGATATTTGGGAAAGAGAGGGAGGCTCTAACCAGAAACTGCTAGGTCTCTTCTTCTGAAAACAACAATAAATAATGACTCTCCTCTATCATGTATAATTTAGCTGTCAGGTTTGGCAATTTCTGAATAAAATGAATACAAAACAAGATGAGCAGCCATGTGAAATACCGTTGGTTAAGCTGTCCTGTGAATGACTAAATTCAAGATATAGATGTGAGTGAGTGAGTGTGTGTGAGAGAGAGAGAGAGAGAGAGATGCATGCATTTAATATGCAATAGAGAGAAACAGAGATAGCGCTCTCCTGTTCCATACAAGAACGGGTGTCCGTGGGAGCCATCCACCCTCATGAATATTTTGCCACTGACGTTGTTTCAAAAGTCATGTGTTGTTACTTTTAGATTCTCTATTGACAACACACCCCTATTCCTACTTATCCAACCTTGGTGTGCCACTGGTCTTCACATATAGTACCTCACTATCCTTATAAAACAAAAGCAGCTAGAGTAATTGTTGTTAACCCCACTTTAAGGACAACGAACCTAAGATCCAAAAAACTTCAACTTGCCCTTGGTCATATAGTTAATAAGAGGTCAAGTCAGGATCTGAACTCAGAGCACACAGATTCAAAAGCCTGGATTCTGTAAAATATGCTGACTCGACAGAAATGGAGAAAGTTTTTAGGAAGGAAGAAAGGGAGGAAGAGGGGGAGGGGAATAAAAATAAAGAATAAGAAGACAGAGCGAGAGTGAGTGAGAACACTCTATACGGTGACTGCTCTTATAGTTTTGGGCCTATCGTATTTTTTCCCGGTAACCATCTGCTATGGGCTGAATTACGTCCCTCCAAAATTCATACTTTGAAGTCCTACCTCGAGTACCTCAGAATGTGACTGAATTTGGACATGGGGTCTTTCGAAAAGTCATTAAGTTAAAATGAGGTCATTACAGTGGGCCCTAATCTAGTGTAACTGGTGTCCTTATAAAAAGAGGACAGAGAAGACACAGACAAGACACAAACAAGACACATTCACAGAGGGAAGACCATGTAAAGACACGGGGAGAGGACCATCTTCTACAAGCCAAGGAGAGAGATCAGAAGAGACCAGCCTTACGGAGACCATGACTTGGGCTTCCCAGCCTCCAGAACCGTGAGAAAGTGAAGGTCTGTTGTTTAAGCCACCCCATCTGTGGTATTTTGTTATGGCAGTCTAGCAGACTAATTAGACTTACATGGAGGCTGCACTTTCGGGGGTGTGCCCCAGGCTGAGACCCTACAAAGCCACTAACCGGTGTGACTCATTAGCTGGTTCTTTTAGCTCTGTGGGGACAAATAACTTGACAGAATCAAGCCCAGCACACTCTTATTTGTACCCAAGGCATATTTGGAGCTGTCCCCCAATCAACATTCCTATAAGGGCACTCCCCAATCTTTCTGCTTTGTCTTTGTCAAGCAGCTATTCCTCATAAAGTTATATTAAATGTGCACTGGCTGCCTTTGGCAGAGACCAGCCTCTGATTTGGGAGCCACTGAATCAGGACCTTAACCAAACATAACATGACAGAACTGTTTCCAGCCAAGGATTAATTGAGCCAAACTCAAGGCAAACAAAACGTATTTTGGCATCGCTTTTGACAGATGGAAATAAAACAAACATTAGCAAACGGATCGCAGCTAACAATATGCAAAATTAAGAAGGTACCTTTTTAACTTTGTCTGGGAGCTCACTGGCTTTCCTTATAAAATCTGCAAAAGAAAAGAGAGAGCTGTTCATCTCACTTCATAACCAGTTAGCACATGCAGACGGGGGAATTAAAAGGCTCTGCATTCAAGGGAGGAAACAGATATGTGACACATATATTTATTAAGGAGACTGGACTGGAAAATAGCACTGCTGTACTAGTCAGAAATGGTGTAGAAAATACTTAAATAATATAACAGACCGTGCACAGACAGCGTAAGCTGCTTACTAATGAAAGCCTAAGGTCTAAGTATTTTTATTTGAAGGTTAAATTTTCAATTAATTTTTTGCAGCTTGTTGCCATCTCTTCCAAGCGTCACTGTTAATTGCTATAAAACAATGTCTTTCCCTGTGTGAATTCTGGACATGGAAGCTAGAAGCTGTCAGCCGTCTAATGGGCATCAGAGTATTGGTGCAAGAAATCAAAACTACTGAGTAAAAGCTGAACTAAAATGTCAGGTTCCAAGAAGTAAAATGATTGGTTAAAAATTTCCTTTTATCATTTGCTCGGTTTTCCAGAAGTTACATTCATAAGCTCTAGCCTGTCACTGAAAAGCGCAAACAGAAGCTTTCTATTAATAGAATTTCCGAATACCCCAGTTGCAGGGGGTCTGTGGCAGACGGGGGGTCTACATGCACGCCAACTCAGTGGGTCATCAGAGGAATCATTTACATGCTTCTTCTTTAGAATGGAACGCTATTCATGTCCCCAGCTGTAAACCAGCTCACCTACTTTAGGCAGGGTTAACTGGCAGTTGAGGGCACTCTCCCAGTTAACACCCTCATCATCCGGGGAGGAAAGGAAACAGAATTTCAAAAGGAATTGCATGGTTAAGAAACTGGGTTACATCTTGAGTTGACGACAGGATTAGAACAGAGGCTTGGGGTGTAGATACATTCACATATGTTTTGGCTTGAGAGTTAGAATTAATTTTGAGGATAACTTTAAGTTAAAGATAAAGAAGAATCATGGCATTGAGGATAAAATGTGTAGCATCATGTTTAATTTAAAATAGCCTAGTATCATAGAAAGAACATGAATTTTTTTTTAATAAGGCAAATCTAATTTTATAGTAACCCAGGTCCACGTATACTTTTGTAATCTTGTATAAGTCACCTAATTTCTCAGCCTTAATCTCCTCATCTGTAAGATGGGAGTAATAATGTCTACTCTGTACCTCTTGAAAGAAGTAGTAAAGAGAAGTGGGTAGATGACAGATTAGATCAATTTTGTTCCCCCTCCTTCAAGGGGACATTGGCATGCTTTGGAGATATTTTTAATTGCCACCACTTGGGCAGGGGGTGATACCAAAATCTAGTGGACAGAGGCCCAAGATTCTGCTACAGACCCTACAATGCTCAGGACATACCCCCAAGATTATCCAGACCAAAATGTCAATAGTGCC
>NW_011888810.1:12077853-12096583 GCF_000151845.1 Pteropus vampyrus
AAATCTAGTGGACAGAGGCCCAAGATTCTGCTACAGACCCTACAATGCTCAGGACATACCCCCAAGATTATCCAGACCAAAATGTCAATAGTGCCCATACTAAAATCCCTGGGTTAGATAGATATAAGCAGGGAGATGATAGAACACAGGCAAGAAGCTAATGAAGACATTAATTTTAGAGATTCATAGATTAATTGATGGAGAAATGTTCTGACACGGGACACTCTAGGCATTTAACAAATGGAAGTAATTTTCTTATTAACTCTGAGATAGGGTTAATAACGTAAGGGTTGGGATGAAACAGTGGATGTTGCTAAAGGTGAAATAACGATGGTGGTGATGAAAGTGAGCCAGCTTCCTGCTAAGGGCTTTGTGTTTTTATCATTAAGATTGGGGTTCCTCCCCATGTAAGAATAGGGTTAGTGTGAGAGCCACGGATTCAGTGAAGGTTGGGATCACAGCTGGAGCTGAGGGACAACCCCACTGGTAGACTCCTCCCGAAAAGCAGCCCAAGCTCGCTAATTATTTTGGAAACACACAGACCGCCCCACCAGCATCCCAGTTTGAGTCCTTCCAGTTCACGGGGGGGCAGATGTGACATGTCAGAATGGCCCACGCCACAACTGCCCACTTTCTCAGGCAACAATATTGAGATATTTGGAGAACACTGATGACTCAGTTCTACTCCAGTCTTCATAACCAATTCTAGGAGGAAGGAGCAGGAGTAAGCTGCTTCCTCCAGCTAGCCTCTCAAATACAAACTGAACAGATGTCTTTTCTCAATGTGCATTTAATACTGGAATGTTCCTAGCATTCTCCCCTCATTTCTCTTGGTAGCAACTTGGAAGTGGGATTTCTAGATCACTCTGTTTCCCCTGGTGGGGTCTTGAGCAGCCACTGATCCAGCCTCCTCCTCAGGTTTGTGGAGGGTGATAATGGGACATAGCCTGAGAACTCACCTACTATGTGTTTACAGTATTCATTCCCTGGGAGCTTTCCCATTAAAATTTTTGAAACCCCACCTACCTTTAAATCGAAGACAGCCTTGTAGCAGCCACCTGAGGTTTTGATTTCAACATGAAGAGTCTCTAAAATACAAAAGATATGAAAGCATCTTGAAGAGTTGACAACATACAAAGTGATCACGTAGTATTACTGCTGTCACTACTGTTATTCACATGCATCTGCAATTTGAAATGATGGAGCCTTAAGCTCTATATGGTAAGATCAGAAAGCAGCTAAGATCTAATGCAATGAGCCCCTGATGTTTGGTCCCATCACTTCCACCTCCCAGTCATGGGAACGTCCCTGAAGTGGCTTGCCTCCCCAAGCTCTAATTGCTTCACTTAAAAAAATGGGGCCACCAACCTCATCTCTCAGGATTTCCAGAGGATTAAACAAATTGGCAACACATATAATCCAGTCTCAGGGGTCTGTTGGGTGGTTAAATTACCTGACCTTAATTTTAATCTAGAAAGATTGTATGTCTCCAGGGAAACCCCAAAGAACCAAAACGTGTTTCAGGACAGGCTGCCTAAGATTCTGAGACCAATTCTCTGACACCAGCTGGGAGTCCTACAATTTAACTCAATTTTGATACTATCTACTTGAAGATAGTATCAGATTCTGTTAGGTAGCTAGTCAGACATGAGTGACAGGGGAACAAAGGAATGGAGGCCCAGCCTGGAGACTGCCCAAAGAACACCCATTGGTCATTAAAGGATCCCTCCTGCATCCTCAGAGACAAAGGACAGGAGGGCCATAACCTATAGCTGGTTTAATCCGGCCACAGATGCATGTGCAGAAAGTACTACCCTAACTTGTCCACAACCTCAGCTTCATTATACCATCATTATAATACCATGTTTGTGCCCAGAAGTTCAGGAATCTAATTATATCGGACTGAATTCTGGGTGAGTCTTATGCACACTAAGCAAAGAGTTATATATATATATATATAGCAGCCGGGTGTCAATCAAAATGACCTCACATGCCAATCACCTAGGAATGCCTGTGTAACCACCCATCATGGCCCAAATATAATTCATCCCTTCCCACTTCTGCGTGGTTTCGGCTCTCTTCACTGAAAACCTGCTCCTCCCTTGGGGCATACTCTGTCTTATCTTTTTATCTCCCAAATTCCACAGGGCTGCAGCCTTCCTTAGCGTGGCCCATCTCCTTCTAAAATGTACTTTCGATAAATCTCACTTTTTCTAAATCTCACTGACCTGTAATTCTTCGCTGCGTCAGCGGGGAAGAACTGAGGAAAAATGAGAACTGCACTTCTGTGTCTTTAACCCCCCCACCCCGCCGCGGTGCTGGGGCAACACTGGAGTTCAAATCACCCCTAAACGGTAAGAGATTCTACAGGTTAAGGGCTCGGCCCTGTAAGACTGCCTCCTCCCCTTCAGATACCAGTCACGAGTCCAGGTTATCACCTGCACTTCTGACCGATCAGCTATAGACTGGAGGTTCCAACAACCCCACTCCTAGGGTTTGATTAAATTGCTAGAGCAGCTCACAGAACCCAGAGAAACATTTATAGATTATAAATTTATTATAAAAGACTATAACTCAGGAACAGCCAGATAGAAGCACAGGGCGAGGTGTGAAGAAAGGGCACGGAGCCTCCATGCCTCTTCCTTCCAAGCCCAGCACCCTCCCTGCATCTCCAGCAGTTCACCAACTAGAAGCTCTCTGAACCCTGTCCTCCTGGGCTTTTACACAGGCTTCATAACACAGGCATGACTGATTAAATCACTGGTCACTGGTGATTGAGCTCACCCTCCAGTCTCTCTCCCCTCCCAGGAAGGGAGGGGTGAAACTAAAAGCCAATCCTTTAATCACATGGTTGCTTCCCCCCGCCCCGCAACCAGCTTTGGGTTTACCAATCAGCTCCCCACTCTTCGGCTGTAGGTGATCTCCAAAAGTCTCATTAATCTAACTTGGTCATGGTTGAAAGGAAATTGTAATGCATGATACACCCATTTCACAGTTATGGCTCTGAGAAGATTTCAGGAACAAAGGACAAGACACCAAATACTGTAACAAAGATGCTTCCATTGCTCTTATGGCTCAGGAAATGCCACGGGTTCGGGGAACCATGAGCCAGAAACAGGACAAAAACCGAATATGTATTTCGTCCTATAAGTTACCACAGGACACTGCCTCATTTTTATTCAGGCATTCATTTTATTTCACTGGGGATTTATTTGTATAGAATTTTGCTGTCTCTTTTAAAGAGAAGTAACAACAAAAATATCAGTACAACACACTGATAAGGCCCTTCTGAAACACCTATGGCTCTCAAGTCTAGCTGCTCATTAGAATCACCTGGAGAGTGTTTATCTCTGCTCAGTGCTGCACACCCACCTCACGGATTCTGATTCAATGAATGTGGGAGGTGGGCTTAGAAATTTGGAGGTGTTTCGTTTATTTTTTTTTTTACTTCCCAGGTGACTTCAATGTAGAACCAGAGTTCAGAACCATTACAATGGACTGTGGACAATAAGGCAGAGACTACATTCTTGACTGTTCAGTTCGGAAGCTGGGGGTCATATATTTAAGTTGTGATACCACTGGGATTTGAATCCAGGTCTCTAGACCCGGTGCACTGTTTTCTACTTCATATTTTCTAGAAAGAAATTTTAACTAAAATTTAACTAAGATGGAAGTAGTCCTGGAGTGGAAAAAGGGCGATTTGAGCCTTTGGCAAAAATACACAAATGAGTGGCAGAATACATTCACCTACAATGAGTTCGCAGAAGGGCCTCATCTTGCCTTGTCGTGGGTATGCTGAAACCAGAGCACGGGGTGTTAGGAAACTGCTTACTTACTGGGAAGAAGTTCCGTGAGAGGTAGAGATACTAGAAGGATAGATAAATCTATAAGCAAGAAACTGAGTTGGTAAATTGCCCAGCTCAGTAGTTCAGAGCCAAAAATAGAAAGGCTTGGTGAGCAGGTGGATGCCTTTATTATGGTAATCAACTCTGGGCCCAGGAAGCAATGAGGTCATCAGGGTTCCTGAAATGCTCTGAAGGAAGGGAGTCTACCCCAAGTAAGCACAGAAATACGTCCCCAGGTGGGGCTACCAACATAGGGCCTCTCTCCCCACTATGGTCTGAGCAAACGTTAGCCAACTTGTGCATCATTGTGAATAGGTAGGGAAAAAGCTGAAATGGAAGGAATCATAAAATTCAAGAATGAAATGGGAATTCTAGATCAAGTTAACCCCCTCACTGTACATATTAAAGACAATGAAGCCCAGAGAAGGACAGTGACTTATTTCCAGGCCACAGAGCAAAGTGGATGGCAGATCCAAACTTCCCTGCCTGGTGATTCTTCCATCATTTAAAACGAAACAAACAAGAAAACGTGGGCGAAACAAATAAGAAAACATGGGCAAAACACAGACAAGCCCCAGTTATTGTCGGGAAGATGACATGGGGAGGCGGGAGGAGGGGACATCACTCTCTGAACCCTCACTCTCTCCTCCACCCGCCTCCACTCTGCCTGTTAAGAGAGCTGCCACTTAGGCTTCCGCTCTGTGTCAAGGTGATCCAGGGAAACATGGACATTCTCTGGCTTTGCTGTGTCTTGGGGTAAGTCACTTCGCCCCTCTGGGTCTTGGGTTCTCTTTAAGCAAAAAGATGAGAGTGAAAAGACAATTCTAACAACATGCTGCCTGGTCTACTCTAAATCAGGGACTGGCAAACTATGACCAATTCTGGCCTGCCACCTGTTTCTGTAAATACAGACGGTCCTCTATCCGATATGCCTATTTTAAGTTGAAAATGCATTTAACACACGTGACCTACTGAACATCATAGCGTAGCCTAGCCTACCTTAAATGTGCTCAGAACACAATATCCAAAAGCCACTGGCAACACAGTACACTGCAGAGTATCCGCTGTTCACCCTGTGATCGCCCGACTGACTGGGAGCTGCAGCTCACTTCAGCTGCCCAGCATCGCGAGAGAGTATCGGACTGCATGTCGTTAGCCCCAGAAGAGAGCAAAACTCCAAATTCGAAGTACGGTTTCAATGGAATATTTGTCATTTTCATACCATTGTTAAGTTGGGGACTGGCAGTAAAGTTTTATTGGAACCAGCCACGTCTGGTCATTAATGTATTTTCTATGCATGCTTTTAAGTTATAATGGCAGAATTAACTAGGTGCAATGGAGACCACTATATGTCCCACCAAACTGAAAATATTTACTATCTGGCCCTTTGCACACGCGCACTTGCACACGCGCACACAAACACACACTAGCATATATTTATATATTTCCTCGTCCAGATAACTTTTCTGCTTATGCGTTTGCCTTTAGTAGGAAAATACTTCAAACATATAAATACAGAAACGAATTCAGTAATGATCCTTATATCCCCCTAGTTTTAACAGATAATATTGTTAGATTTTGTTTTCAAAATACTGTATCATAGTAATCTATATTTATATGTGATCTAGAATTCTCTTAAGAGGAGGAGAAAAAGACACAGGTACATGCATGAACATAGAGCTAAATGACCTCAAGCACCCAGTCCTCCTGTAACATGATTATTGTCATTCTATTTTTCATTTTTCAAATGAGTAGCAGGGTCTCGCTCATGAGATCCATGGGCTAAATTACAAGACACATTTTACCAGCGATTCAGAAAATAATTATGAGTTTTTTCAATCAATATACAGTTTAATATAAAAGCAAAATTGTGATTGGGGTTATGCTACCTACCCACAGTTAACTTGCAGTACTTGATACACTGCTTAAATGCCAATATAAATAAGGCAAGATTTAAAGAAAATAAAGCCTGAGATTGAGCTGAATACCCCTTTCCATCCATTCTTATCCTTAATCCACTTGGTAAAATCTGAATCTTAGGAACCAATCTTAATCAGAATGCCCTTTTATAACCACTATGCCTTTCGTTAGGAAAAGCAAAACCTTGCGGCTTCTCTGGACTTCAATGTTTGCTCACCTTCATTTGAACTCAAAGGCCCTAAACTGACATGGCCCCGGGTCACACGAAACCAAGGACAGAGTTTTGTTTCATCATCCTCAGACCGACCTGACAGAGACTGAAAGGGAAGTTTCTGCCTCTCTCATTTGATGTCATCAGCATCAATATTTGCCTTCCACAACCTTGTAATATTTCTTCACTATATTCAGAATTTTCTCTTTTGAGGCTACTGCATGGTGTGTGCGCGTGTGTGCACACTCGCGTGTGTATATGTGTGCCCATGCACATGTGTACCTATACTCTAATCCTCTCTCACTCCTTCCTTCGGTAAGTGGGGTGGATATGAGGTGAACATAAACTGGCATTGAGGGCTCACCTTCGAAAAAAATCTCCCTGACCAGTATCCCTCTGATACAGAACTTAAAGATGTTTCTAATACAGCCAGAAAAAAAAAATTTCTTAAAAGACCAGACAGTCTGCTAGCTAGGTTAACAAATGGTTAGTCAAATCGTCATTGAAATGTCTTGAGACAGAAATACATATTAGTTTTATGACAGCTATTTTAGTTGTGCTAATGGCTCCACGAGGTGAGGAAGAGGTGACATGGTCAAAATCTAATGTTTCCACCTGTCTTCCCAATTCCACTCTGAGGTGTCCCTGTCTCACGTGGGTTGTTTCTCTCTCCAGATTAAGGGCACAGTATCTTGAAGCTTCAGGATTTAACGTCTCTGCTTCAGCCTTCAGAACAGCAGTTCCTAAACCGAGTGACAGAGCTCCAACCACACATTAGTCACCCCCACCTCCCAAGCCTAGAGCTGGAAGTGTGCCTGATACAGAACCCAAGAGGACTTTGGAATAGTTAATATTGGAAGATTCTTAAATATATCATAAATATCTATTACCAGGAAGATTAATAATGATAAGAATGCCCTTTTCTTAGTGCAAGACTTTTCTCTCGATACTTAACCTACCTGCATAGATGAGGTTAAGCTATGCGCCTTAATAAGGGGACTATTAAGACACCTATAATTAAAATGACTATTCTCTGAAGTGCTCAAGGAAAATTACAATTTTTTTCTCCTAACAATTTTGAAAACATAATAATAAAAAAAAAATAACTAAAGCAACTTGAGAAAGATAATATCCCTCCTAATTCTATCCCCAAATGGCATTCTGTCACCTAAAAAGGCTTAAAGGAACAGTTTCAATATAGGACTGTCATACTTGGGAGACACAAAGACACCTGGATAATTTACTTAAAATGCAGGCCCATCTCACATAAACTCTGTGTCTCAAGGGTGGGGTCAGCCTCAAGATTGCACCTTTCAATAGGATAGTGATTTGGATATTGGTAGTCAGAAGACCAAGCTTTGAGAAACATTGCCATACTAATCTTTTTGCTTATACATTATATCTTTCCCAATCTTCCAACTCTGTGTTCTAGCTTCTTGTTATCCACTACATATATATTTACACTACATGTATGTTCTTCAACCTGATCAAATTTAAGAGATCAGAATTTGAACCTCAAACCTTCTCTTAAACAAATTTATTCAGATCCATTCTTATTAATGGGCCAGAGGGCAAGGGCATATTTACAGCTTGCACTGTGGGCTGCCATATTGTTTCTCCTAGCATTAAGAAATTTATATTTAAATAGGCAGATTAAGAGGGCCAAAAATTTATCATATGTCACCAGCAACGTGCATTTGGATTTTTTTTTTTTACTTTGTTCTGCTAATTTAGTGTAAAATGGTATCTCAAGGCAGATTTAATTTGCCTTTGGATTCCAGGCAAAGACTAATATGTTTCTGTTTTTTGTTTGTTTCTTTGTTTTTTGTTTGTTTTTTCCTATTTACAAGTTTCCCAGAGTTACAGTTAAGCTTCTGAATTTCTCTATGGGTTCAGGACAAGGCTTATTGCTTCTTTACTATCAAGGCAACAGCAACTTAACAGAGATCAAAAGCCAGGAATGAAACAGAGACTACGGTTTGATTCAGCATCCAAGGGTCATATTCTTGGCTTGTGTCTGGAGGTCTTAAGGCAAAAACTTCTAGATGGGATGAAGAAAGTATTCCAACTCAGGTTCCAGGGAAAACAGACTCTGAGACCAAGATTTGCCTGTAGGAGATTCTTGGGGTCGGTTTTCTCAAGATTAAGACCTAGAGAGGGTAAAGGAAGCTGGAGCTGGCAGAGGAAGGTGCTCACAGCTGCATTCTCAGCCGTGGGCCTGGGGCGCATTAGTGCTGAGATGACCCTTCGTTGTTGCTCTTTGAGGCAAGGGTACAAGAACCTTCTTCCTGCATGTGGATCAGCCATATGATGTGGGCTGCCCCAGAGAAAGGGTTGGGTGAGGTGTTAGCCACCAGTACTACCAGCAGCTGGGAAGAGGGGGGCTGAGAGCCTGAGTCCTGAAGAATCTGGGTGCAATGTACCACAACACCCCTGCCAAAGGAATCGATGTCGGCTGAGACACTATAGGGTATTTAATGTATACTGTTTTAGTTATCTACTGCTGTATAACACACAACTCCAAAACTTGGAGTGGTATAAATCAAACAAAAGAATTTTAATTTTGCTCATGATTCTGCAAACTGAGCTGGGCTCAGCTGGGCAGTTCTTTGGCCAGTCTAGCTGGTGATCACTCACTGGCTGCATCCTGCTAGTAAGGAAGCTGTGGGCTTTGCTCAACTGGGATGATGGGGTACCTGGGCTGCTTCTGCTCTTATTGGGAGTCTCCGGGCCTCTTCTTCTCCATGTGGTCTTATCACCTCCAGGTAGCCTTGTCACCTCCAGCTAGCTTCTTCACATGGTCTCTCCAGCAAGGTAACTGTTTTTCTTACGTGGAGACTTAGGGCCAGGTCCCACTCTAAGCCTCTAGAGCAGGGTTTCTGTACCTTAGACGACTGACATTCCGGAATGGATAATTCTTTGTTGGGGGCGGGATGCGCGGATATCTGTCCTGTGCATTGTAGAATGTTTGCCAACATTCCTGGCCTCCACTCACTAGGTGCCGGTAGCACTCTTTGAGTTGGGACAGTGAAAAACTGCCAAACGGTGTTGGTGAGCAAAATAAGCTCCCATTGAGAATCACTGCTTTAGAAAGATGAGCAGCTTACACGTTAGTACTTTTGGAAGTTCCACCACATTCTACTCATTAAAATAAGCCATAAACACAGCCCAGATTCAAAATGCATCAGTACTGGAGACATGGGTCACTGGGGGCCACCAATGAAACAAACTACCATGGTTCTCTGAGGTTCACATTAATATCCTCATGTTATAATGTGAAATAAAGGCTTATTCTTTCAAAACCACACAGTTAGAAAGTCACAGAACCAAGATCTGAGCCCAGGTCTGCCTGACAGCAAAGCCCATACTCTGTCTGCGACCCTGAGCTGCCAACAGCAGGTTCCAAAGGGTTACTTTTAGAACTGAACTACCCTCAATTCCCAACTCCCCCCGCCCCCAAAAAAAACACGTCAGAGAAAAGAGAGAGGCTTTACTCAGGTTTAGTTACGGTTAATGAAGAAAACATTAATCACTTGAAGTGCTGTTTCGGAGCTCATGAAACTGAAATGAAGCACAATATGAAATGTTCATTTATTTCTGAGGGGTTTATTTTGTTAACATTCAATCACTCAATCCTCATTGCCTTATTTATAAAGTTCGAGGGAAAGAACACTATTTTTTCAATAAGTAAAATTCTGTTCTGAGTGATGTACATAACAGTTTCCTTCTCTTACAGATGCAGGGTCAGAGGCTGTAGGCAGAGCCAGGACAAACACTGGGGGCCCTGCCTCTGGGCAGGGTTCCTTCAAGGGTGGTCTGCTCCGGTGCTCCCCACTGAGAACCGCTCCTCTTATAAGACTAACTTCTGCCAGGGTATCAAATGCTTCGACTTAAAGCTCAGTGTCACCACTCACTGGCTACCAGCTTTTGATGAGTCATTTAAATTTCTGGAGCCCCAGTTTCCTTATCTGTAAATTGGGTCAAATACTCCTACCCTGAGGGATTTGTGTTGAGAAAATGAAATGATACCTGCGCACATGATCCCCTCACTGTCCCTTCCCGAGAAAGAAGGGAACTGTAGTGGATACGATGACTCATGGCCAGATTAACTCACGTCTCCTCTTTATCAGGTAGAAAGCCCAGTGTCGGAGAGAAAGCAATGAGTGGATTAGGGCACATTCTATCATCACCATGACTTGTCGGTCCTATGCCACCTCCTTCCCCACACAGAAAGGTGGCAAACACATAAAAGGCAAAAAAAAAAAAAAAGAGAGAGAAATAATGTCCCTCCTCCACCCCACCAGACATACAATGCAAATCGGAGCAAAAGGAAAGAACAGAATGAAGACCAGAAGTCAACTGTCATCCATCATTAGGTACAGTTACCACTGCCTCCGAAGCGTTTCTACAAACACAGCCTCTGAGCTCTTCTCCAAACGGTATTCCCTACACTTACTATGGACAATACTCTTGTACCTGGAATGCTCAGAGCCTAAATGTTCTGGTTAGCTGTACGTTCTATTTAACAGGGAGGCAACAGGTATGGAATTCTAATTTTCAATGTTGAAATATGGAAACGGGTTTTTTGAACAAAGTTTTAATCAAACATAATTTAATATTTATCTGAGAGCTTCTAAGGTACAAGAGGATTTTGTATCACCTCCAGGGCACAGAAAGAAAAAGCCATTTTCTAAGACTTATATGGGTAAAAATGTGGATTATTGGAAGTTTCTCATTTATCTAGTGAAAATGACGTGAATTTCCTTCATAGTTAACCTGAACTGGGTTGAATCCTGGCTCTAGACTTAGTAGCTGACTGGACTTGGGCAGGGTAACTGCGACAAGCCTGACATTTTAATCTGTAAATTTGATATGCTAGAAGTAATCAGATAATAATTATAAAGCCCTTAGCACAATGCCTGGCTCATGGTAAGTACGTAGTCAACTTTATTTTGCTCGTTTTCTTCTTTTCGAGTCTACTTCAGCTGCATGAAAAATAAACATGCAGAGAAAGAGCCAGGAAAAACTACAGAATACCTAACTGTCCTCCTGGAGGAGATGTTGACAGAGGGGTGGGGTGTAGGAAGGCAATTTGCATTTCTGCAGTGCCTAGGACACGCCCCATCTTATCTAACATCATGGCCATCAGTGCATGTGAATGCAGGTGGATCCGAGAAGTCAATTCCGATGCCGACCTAACTTATAAGTCAAGTTGCCTAAGCCCATGGCAGGAAACCTGCCATTTGGATGACAGTGCCCTGCAGTTGTACAGTCACAGGTAAATCTCCAGGGCTTTGGTTAAAGAGTGATAGCTCAGCCCTGAAGGCCTTCCTGCAGTGAGTTAGGAACAAGCATGATGGAGCTCCTACTTGTGCCTCCTCAGGGTTCCCAGAGATACGCGGTGGCTTTTCTCTGTCACTGGTCACCCTTGGGCAGCAGTACACACAACTGATTCTATGAGATTTCGCCTGTGATACTAAGCGTAGTCATTGAACCAGTTTTTCTTTGGCTAATTATTTCTAAATGATAGCTAAAGGCTCTCTTTTATTTGTTGTCCCACTGTCTTATTATTAATGTGTCTCAATTTCAATTAGGTCAGTTGATGACAGGTTGCAGCTCAGACAGATGGAGTCTCCAGTGAGGACCCCCTTGCCCGTGTCTCAGCCACCTGAAGGGTTTTCCATGACAGTTTGTTCACGCAAGATGGGGTCAGCTGTCTGGTGGGTACCTAGGAAGCAAAACATTGTCCTGAAGTGTGAATAGAAAAGCTCAATGGGCATCAATGATGCAAGAAATGCTCTGGCAAGAGGAAATAGGTCAGCGTGCCAGGCAGCATGGGGGCGGTCCCCTGCAGCCCAGAGAAGCTGCAAAGAAAAGTTAGCAGGCCATGTGGTTTCTTAGGAGCCAGAGATGGAGAAGGCCCTTTTTTCTGGGGTGCGGGGGGAACGTGATCCACCATGACTTCAGTGTTTGCATTGGCTCTGCATATGATGCTTCCTGTTGGCTGCTCTTGCCCAGGGACCAGGATGGAGTGGAGGCTGAAGGCAACACTGTTCCTGCAGCACCGCCAGGGAGGAGCCGGGAAGGCCAGAGAAAACCAGTCTGTGCCCTGCTGGGTGAAGCACCCCACTCTGCAGTCCAGCCAGAGCAAAAGCGCCGGGAGAAGTGGGGTTTTCAATCTGCCGGGTTTGTCTGCAGCTCCCCACCCCCTCTCCCTCCTCCCCCCTGCCCCCCCCCCACACACACACTGAAGACGAGGCAGTGGAGGATAGATGGGGTGTGAACTTGGAATCCAATGTCCAATGGTTCCATAAACCTCTGCCTCCTGTTAGGAATGTGACCTTGGGCTTGTTTCATCAAGTTGAAATAGAGATTAGACTGCTGACCTTGTAGGTGGTTGTGTGCTTAAGTGGAAAAACATAAAAGATGTGGTACATACATTACTCCCAAAATGATGATTTCCTTCTCTCTTTCTTTCTTTGTTTCCAACGCCGTGACCAACTTTAGGTAATTTCCTACTAAATTCCAAGCTTCCTTTCTCCCTAATAACAGAACCCTGATTTTATTCAAGGGCAGCCATGAGCCCAGCTGAGAGACTGAAACTACTAGACTGCCTCGCAGGTGAAGGTGGCCAGTGAGACACAGGCGGAAGTCACTGAGCGGGGCTTTGGGGAAAGCTCCCTTCACCACTTACCAGGCCCCTTCTCCCATCCAGGATACATAGCCCAAGCTCAGGCAGAGCTGGCACGAGCTCGATGCCCAAGAAATGTTTTCTGACAGAAGAACAGGAATAATAATAGAGACAGCTAACATTTATGAGTGCTTGCATTATGTCTGTCGATGTGCTAAGCCCTTTACTTGTTCGATGTAAGTTAATCCTCAAGAAGACCCTATGAAATATTTTCTACCACTAACTTCTATTTACAAATTAGGAACCTAAACTATAGAAATACATGAGTAAATACATGTAGGTATGAATGAATGAATGAATGAATGAATGAATGAATAAGTGAATTCATAAATGACAGGACCTGCTGGAAATCAAGAAGGAGAATTAGAGGTGAAAGGTAGGTGTAGTTTTCTCTTGTTGCATGACGAATCATCACAAATTTGGTACATCAAACAACATAAATTTCTCATGTTACAGTTCTATAGATTAGAAACCCAACACGGGTCTCACTAGCCTAAAATCAAGACGTCAGTAGGGCTGTTTCTCGCTGGAGGCTCTAGGGAGAATCTGTTTTCTTGCCTCTTCCAGCTTCTAGAGGCCGCCACATTCCTTGGCTCAAGACTCCCTTCCTCCATCTTCGAATTCAGCAATGCTGGGCCAAGTCCTTCTCGTGCTGCTACACTGCCACCTCTGTTCTGTCTTCCGCTTTTAAGGACCCTTGTGATTATACTGGGCCCACCTAGATAATCCAAAATAATCTCTGTTTTAGGGACAGATGACTGGCAACCTTAATTCCACCTGCTACTTCCGTTCCGTCTTGCCATGTGAGGTGGCATGTTTACAGTTTCCATGGATTAGGACAGGGACCTCTCGAGGACCATCATTCTGCCTACCAGAGTCAGTTTCTACGGAAGACTTCTCATCATTCATAGGAACATTTTTGCAACAAGAGCAGCTGCAGTATGTACCTAACTCTGTGGCAGGATGCCAGATCTCAGCTTAAGAATTACAAGAAGACGAGACCTATTTGGCTCCTTTTCCTGGCTGGTGGTTGAGGTGCAGCTGTGGTCACAGAGTCTCATGCTGTCACCTTCTGATGCAGACTGCCAGTTAGTTCTCTGGGAGAAGGACAAAGGTAACACTGGCCAGCCATGCCCAGTGATCACCTGTGGGTCACAGGGCTTTCCACATCTCACAGCCAGTGGCCATCGGCCATATGGAATTGATTTTCAGGAAATAAGGAAGAAGAGAGGAAGGAGACTTTTATTTGGTGAGCCAGGGCCAGTCTCTTTATATTCAGTTGCGCACTCATGTCTTCAATCAGACATAAGATTCGGGTTTGAAACTAAGACATTGATGCTCCAAGAGGGAGGGCAACTAGCCCCAGGTGCCTCGGGTACTAAGTGGCATAGCAGAAACTGGAATCTGAAGCCTTCTACCCAGCCTACCTTTGAGCACGTCTAACTGTACACCACAAGTTCCCATAGCCAGATGGCTCTTTGGGACTTCGATCTAGTGCCTTTCATACCAGGACAACCTCTTCATGCCCTTACATGCTTATCTCTTTCTCTCTGTCAGAATTCATGCTGCTTCCAGAAAGCAACCTCCCACTACCCCACTCAAGTAGCCCATTTTATCTCCTTGTCCTTACTTTGTCCGGGTCAGCCATTCCATGCCATCTGGTATCCCTGTATGTCCATGATGCGTCTCTCTCACTCGACGATGGGTTGCTTTAATTCCCACCACCCCCTCTGCTCCTGCCATGATATCTTTCCCATCACTGACTGCCTCAAAACCTTTGATGCTTAAAAGACAATTAGATGCTTTGAGTTGTCCGTAGTCAACAAACATTTTCCTTTTCGTATTTCAGTTTAGCACAGCAGCCTCAAAGCAAATCAGCTACCTTTTCTTCAATACTTCAATGATAAAATAATCCTTAACATTCTCTTAGGACCTAGTATGTCTCTAAGTCCGTGTCCAGGAATGCGCGGCAAGAAATGGCTCCCTACTCTTCAATCAAAAAGCAGAACACCAATTAGTTGGTCCATGAATCGTCACTGATGTTTCCATAAGGTGAACTACTCAAGGTAACAACAAAGCAAAGTACATTTATGAAGCTGAGAGGACAATGCCCCCAACCCCATCTCCAGGCTCTGTCCACCAAAACCCAAGGAGCAGATGGAGGTTTTATGCCTAGCTAAGCATTGCTAAACACTATTGTTTGAACGGAATAGTGTTCTCCTACGTCAAATCTCAGAGATAAACAGGTAATTAGTTATTTCTCCTGCCATCCTCCTTCTGCCTTGTACACTGGAAACAAAGCCCTACTCATTCTTTCCAGGCCCGGAGAGGCGGGCGAGAGCGTCCACGCTGCCTGTGGAGAGCTCTCTAGAGGAAAGGCCTGTGTCCCCATTTTGTGGATGAGAAGACTGAAAATAAACAAGGCATGTTTCCAGAGGAGCTTGGGTGGCGGGAACGTCTGTTTGCAGCTGCATTTCTTTATTTCCAGGAGGGTAAGATGCCCAGGGATTGGTAAGCACAAAACTAATCTGAGAGACTCTGTCCAGCCCTATCTGAACCTGACTTTGGGAAGCTGCACTTAACACCCACTTTCTACCAGGAACTGAGCCAGACATTTTCAAACTATTTCATTTAATTTCCATAAATTAATCTTGTGTATTTTAAATTCCATTCTATAGCTAACAAATCCTGTGCATTTTAAATTCCATTCTATAGCTAACAAATCTCAGGCTCAAGGAAGTGATGTGACTTGCCCAGGCCCCCCCCCCCCAGATAGCAAGAGACAAAACTAAAATCTGAATAGAGTTTATTTATTCATTTTGATTCATTCTTCAACAAGTATTTATTATACAGTTAATGGGCACTGTGTCCATAAACAAACCAGGCAACTGGGAGAAGCCAGAGTCTCTACAGAGCTTGGCTTTAATTTGAAACTGGACTGGTATGTCCTAACTAGACAGGACATGCTGAGTAGCTGGGGCTGGGTCTAAGGAGGAACCTATGCCCTGGAGAAATCTGTCTCTTTTAGCATTATCCTCTTTCCCAGGGCAAAAGTAATTAGAGGATCACTAAATACAATTTCACAAGAGTCTTCATTTCTCCTGAGCCTGGGAGAAACACTCGAACACAACATACTAATTCGCAGCCATGTCACCGGCAGCAGAACAGACCAGGGCAGGGATGGCTGCACTCGGTCAGCTAAGTTGGGCAGACTGGGCCCTGGACTTAATGTGCAGTAACCCTGACACCTCGTGGTTTTGCAGATAGCGTGTCACCTGCCAGAGCCTTCACTTCTCATAAAGTTCCATAGTAATTCCTTCCTTGCAAACTTATGGTGGGAATCAAAGGAGGTGAAATATCTGGCATATAGCAGGTGTTTTAAACAAACATGAGAGAAAAAATCCACCAGCGCTGGCTGGGCAATGTGGGAAGGTTGTAGAGAGTCAAAACAAAGCAGAATGTCCAGATGGAAGAGAATACGCTCCACCTGTGGGACCACATCTGCGTTCCAGTGCCTAGAATACAGTCTGGCAGATAACAGACATTTTAATAAACATTTATGAAGTTAGGAATGAATGAAACTTGGTCACTGTCATGGTGATACAAAAAGAGCCCCATTGTGGGCCATGGGTTTAGTGTCGACACATGGCTGTGGAGTAAGACAAGGCTATTATCCCTTTAGCTCCAAATCCTGGAGGAAGGCAGAGCCTTAATGTCGAACTGGAGGAAAGTGCTTTATTTTAGCCACAGGGCACTAGATTCAGCAAGACTGGCTGCCGGGATGAGTAGATGGGACGCCTTGGCTCTCCCAGCTACCCCAGCCAAGCCAATCAGCACGAGGACCATTCCAGACACGCCCCATGTTTGGAATCATTTCTCTGGGACTTTTGGACCAATCTGACAGAAAGAATATGATATTGAAGCCTAAAAATACAACCAAAAGTATTGCACACAGAAATACCCAGGTGGCCAAGGCTGAGGTTGGGGCCTGCTGGCCTCGGAACCTGGTTAGGCAGGGCTAGGGGGAGGCAGCCAACACCCACGCCTGCCCTGTGCTCAGGCCAGAGCTCCAAGACTCACCTCCATCACTATCCGTCTGAGCACCCATCAGAGTCTGATATATTGCCATGACCAGCATGAGCTGTGGCAGGATTACAATTAATTAATTAATAAGTTATACTCTATCAGCAAGTGCAGACCAGGAATGTTAAACAAACAAATTAAAGGCTGTGTTTCACTTAGCTCAGACCAATGAAATAATAATGAAGCAAAATTAACTACTCCGAACAGAAGAAGGAAGAATATTATAATGGAATACACTAGTACGGTAATAACCTAGAAAAATGCAGAGATGATAGTGCTGCCAGGACCCTCTCGCCCACGCTCTACGCAGGAAAAGAGGCGGGAGCTCGCAAGTTGTGCACAGAGAGCAGGACAGACTTGGACTTGAATCCCAGCTTGGCCACTTATCAGCTAAAATCCATCCCAGCTTTCTACTCATCAGTAAGACCCTTAACTGCTTTGAGCCTCAGTTTCCTAACTTGTGAAAAGGCGGAGGAAGAGAACGGCAGTCATGGGTCAGTGCTCACCTGCGTCCCCTCTCAGCACACACTTTTTCAGACAGACCAGTGGAGCTTACTCTCATTGCAGGTGTGGCTCTGCTCCTAGAGTTTGGTTCTGCCAGTGTAGTGAGGTATCGACACCCCTCAGAGCAGCTCCCTTCCCATGATGAGTGTGAGTTGGTGGATCAATACCCCAGCTCCTCGCCCTCAGGTAGGACAACTGCAAAAGCCTCAGGGGCCCCGTGGGGTAGAGCCCCGGATGGGCACAGCCGGCTCCTTCGCACATACTGAATTCTTCCCGCCCGCTCTCCCGCTGCTGCTTCCCTGTCCACCTAAGTCAACCACTCGCAATCAAAATCTGCTGCTGGGAGAACCCGGCCTGAGACACATTCCTTAAACAGCTTTGGGGAATTATATTCAAATGTTCTCTCCTTCCTCTTTCAGCTACACTGTAGTCCCAATCCGTAGTAGCCACAGGGGGTTTAATCTTCTCCAAGGATGATGGGTCCACTTATCCCACTGGTAGTACAGTGTGGGAAAACTTATCTTTATGGCTGCTCATTCATTCACCCAATACATACCGAGAATCCCCCTGTGCTAAGGCCTGACCTGTGGGCTGCGGATCCAGCTGTGAGCAGTGCAGATAGCCATCACTTGGATCGATGAGACGTACAAACTTACAACCAGGGTGTGCATGACTCAGAGGCAAGGAGAAGCCACTGTCACAGCACAGGACTACTGGAGGCTTCTGGTTCTGGGCCCCAGTATGTTCATTGCCTGCCTGCAGGGAGGACAGGAAGCTAGGCACGCCCTGCACGACCCTCAGCCTCTCGGCTGCAAAGTGAAGAGTTGAGACCTAGTTGAAAATAAGCTAAGTGCTCTAGAATCTTTAAGAAGCTGGCTTGGCTCGATCACTCTCTCAGATTCTGTGGTTACTCATCTAGGAATTGATATCCGGGCAATTTTCCAGCATCACTGTTGGATGACAATGTTCTTTGCCAAGGCTTTATTTATGTAGATCAGCACCTGTGGCCATCAGAAAAGTCTCTATTTTTCCTCTTCTAGGGCCTTCTGTCTAGAATATGGGTGTGTCCCACAGGGAAGGCCCCCCTCACTCATACTAGGGGCAGCAGTATCTTAATTATCAACTAATGGCACTGTCATCAGGCATCTTATGGGAATTTTCTGAGCTTCTCCACGTGGAAGCCTATAGCCTTGGGTTCTTGCACAGAAAGACAGATACTGCATCTGAAAACCAAGGAGAAAAGGCCCCCAAAAATGTTCCAGGACTTGGACAAGAGGGATTCAGATGGCCAGACTTATACCATGGGCCAGTTACAGAGACCTTCCACACTCTCCCCAATCTGGGTGTCTTTGAGAGGTCACAGGGAGGATCCAGCCACGTTCAAACAGAGATGGTCATTATCTCAGGGCAGTGCTTCCTATTAGGGTCCTTCTAATAGTGATGGGTTTCCCCTGCCCGTTACAGATAAGAACTTAG
>NW_011888810.1:12098658-12110234 GCF_000151845.1 Pteropus vampyrus
AGGCTTCTGATCGGAAATTTCCTCTAATCCTAAAAATCATAGCTGAGCAGGTTGGTTGCACGGGTATTAATTAGGGTAAGAAAACCTGACATTTAGAAAGGTAACCTTACAGTCTAGGAAGTTTGCCAAAATCTCTCTCAGTCCACACCGGTTGTCATTTTTTTAACTCTTGCATCTACGGCAATTTCAATACAACTGATAATGATATTTAAATGACAGATGAAGTTGAATTTTCTTTACTGCAAAAGAATGAAAGTTGGAAACCTGGTGATGGAATTTTTGGCAAAGTTCCATTTAAAAAAAAAAAAAAAGAGGAGCTGCTGGTATGAAACCTGAAGTGATGACATGAAACCTGACATTAGATCAAGGTTCAAAAGCAGGTCCTGACATCTCTGAAATATCACTATTTGGGCAAGTCCCAACCTCCGATGTCTTCATTAATTAAATGAGGATAATGATTACTCACCCTCAGAGTGATTTGAGGACAGAGTACTTATACAAGGTGCTTGGGACACGGTTGATCCTCAAGAAACACTCAGAATAAGATCGTGTCTGCCCTTGAGAAGTATGCAGCCTGGTAGCAGAGAAAAGTCATGCACAGAGTTTATAACGGAAGGGAGTAAAAAAACACAGATAGTTGGGGAAGTCAGCAGAAGGAAATAGGGAAGGAGGGAAAACTTCACAAAGGAGAAGGTGTTTGACTGTGGTCTGGAGAGCGACATAGTAGGATTGCAAAATTTACGTTTGAAGAGAAAAGGCAAGCCTCATAGAGAGATGCACGGGGGCAGCAATGGGCACAAACTGACCAACTGCACTCACTCTGAGGTTTCAGCAATAAATGGGGAGATTGTGCCAACAGGATGGAGCAAGCAACTCAGTGTGCATCCATTCCCCACGAGGATAAACGGCAGCATCCTGGGGAAGAGGAAGGGCTGAAGGAGATTTTATCTCCAAGGTCAGCTTGGGACTGAGGAACTCAGACACTCGTGCCCTTCTGCAACCAGCCAGGGGGAGGGGGCATCCCCAAACCTAGAGTCAGAGAGGGCCAAGGAGCTGCTGAGGCAATGAGCATGGCCCAGACAAACGGGAGCTTTACCAACTCCTGGCCGGAAAACACCCAGCAACAAAGAGAGCCGGCCAACGGTTCTTATGCAGAAGGCCTTCTATTTTCATGCAACACGTGCTATTTTCATCTGCTTACGGAAAGGGAAACTCTCAGGGTGCGGAGAATGCGTTTGTTATATAGTTTGGTGTTGTTCAACATTTCCTAAGATGAGTTGCTTCAGTCTTTGCAAAAAAAGGCTGGCTGTTCCTCTGCATGAAAAGGCACCTGTTGCCCAGCAAGGAGGCTGTGATCAGTGGCACACTTGGCTCAGTGTCCCCAAACTGTGCCAAGAGATCCTCAGAACACCAGCGTCCTGCCAGACGGTCCAGTAAAATGTCTCTTAGGGCAAAAGTCTTTGAAAAAGGCTCAGCCACACTTGCTTTGTGGCAGTGGGACTTCAGAGAGGTTGAGATGCTGACACATTAAGCACCTGCAGAGGAGAAAAGAGTGTGCTCTCCAAATTCATGCATCACAGTGCCCCTGCTCTGCTTTTTTCTTCAAGAGGCCGTCTGAACAGCTTTGCTGCCCTGGGGATCCATGGAGCATTTTAAGATGGACAAAGACTGCAAATAAAGGAACACAGCCTCCTTGTGCACAGGCGCCATCCTGGGCAGGTGTGCACACCTGTACTCAGTCTGCCTCTTCACCACTCCATTCCTAGCTGCTTGGATGTGCCTGTGAGAACAGATACCACAACAGCCTCCCGTGTGCCTATCCCTGTACTTCCCTATTTAACTGAATTCTCAGGCTCGGGGTAGGAGGAACCTGCAAACTCAATGGGTTTGACACTCCACAGTTGTATCGCTGGGGTCCCTAACTTCCCCGTTGGCTCTCTGACCTCCAGCAGGTCCCTGGGGCTCAATTCGAGTTACCAGAAAATCGATTATGTCCACAAACCTAATACCAAGCAAGATGAGCTTCCACCCATCAACAGGGCAGCTAGAAATAATGGGGGTTCATTTTCCCCGACTTCATTATTTTGTTTTCTTCTCCTACTCCCTCCGTTTTCTCTGACTGATGGACCAAACTCTGGAACCTTCTATTTTGGAAATGACTGAGAAGGCTATTGTGGTAATCTGCTTTTAGATGTCTGTCACCAGAGCTCCTGCTGCCCACAGGAAGCCAGGGAGAAAGAGGCAGCATGCTGTCCCCAGGCCCTTCTTCCAAGTTTGGCCTGAAGGCTGTTATGGGTTAAATTGTGTCCTGCCAAAATCCACATGTTTAAGTCCTAACCCCTGGAACTTCAGAATGTAAGCTTATCTGGAGATGACCAACTTAAAGTAAGGCCATCAGGATGGGCCCTGATCCAATATAACTAGAGTCCTCATAATAAGGGGAAATTTTGGACACAAACAAACATAGAGGGAAGATGTGTGAAGAGACACAGAGAGAAGGTGGCCATCTATAAGCCGAGGAGAGAGGCCTGGACAAATCCTCAGCCCTCAGAAGGAACCAATCCTCTAACACCTCGATTATAGACTTCCCTGCCTGGGCGGCGCCAGCACTCAGTGGCGCCATTCTTTTTTTCCATGGGTAAAGATGGAATAGGGTTTCAAAGCCTCAGACAGGGCCTGTGTCTGGGGTGGATTCAGGACTCACTGGTGAGTCGTGTAGATGCAAGGAGGCAACGGAGGTACAGCACCTACAGAACGTCTCACACAGAGCAGGTGCAAAAATGAAAATAAAACAAGGACTGACATGAGGCTGCCTCTCTGAGAAGACAGGGGGCTGGGCTGGTCTGTGTCCCATTACCAAGACTTTTTAGTGAAGGATCTAGAACCAAGGTTGAAGCTTGATTAGCATTTCTCTGGATGCGCTCTCCATCTTTGGCCGGCTTCCTCTACCTCCACAGCCACGTGAGCCAAGTACCTAGATCTTTTAAGCTTATGAAACCCTCCCACGGGAAGATCTGGGAAAGAGAGGCCACTGGTAACTTTCTCAGCTAGAATTGGCCAAGAATTGTCTGTCATCTCAATCCTTCAAAGTAAGTTTTCTTGAGAGTTTTGCATTCCTAGAGACCCAACTGAAAAGCCCTAGAGTCAACTCAGCCCCTGCCCAGTTGAATAGGCTTCCTGATAGAGGCCAGAGGTCTAGGATACCCTTGTTTCACCTAAAGCTTGGTGTTTGTTCTAAAGACAAAGAATAGCCACTAAAGAATCTTAGATCCAAGGACAGCATGACTGGATCCTTTTGACTACAGAACAAGTTATTTGGTTTGGAGACAGAGCAAGAATTCCAGAGAAGGTGTTGGAGGGACCAGTATTTTTTCTACCAAGTTCGAGTCCCTGAGATTTTTATATATTCATATGCATCTGTGTGCTTATGATACCATGCTACTTTTACATGGACAAATGTTCTCTGCGCTGGGTGGTGGCCTAAAATGCTCCACCCTGCAGTTCATGATGCACACAGCTGTTAGATAAGCTCCCTGAAGTACAGCTCTGCCCAGACTATTTCCTCTCTCTGCTCAAGGAGCTTCTATAGTTTTCCATCATCTAAAGAAGAAATTCCAATCTCTGTCACCGCCAAACACCCATATGTCCCCTTGAAATACTTCCTTTTCAGTCTTGGTGATCATGTACCCTGTTCAAGAACTTATGTCCCATGTGGTCAAAATGTGTCCCTCACTCTTCCCTGGACTGGCCCTGGGTACTGATCTCCAAGCTTTTACTATTTCTGTTCCCTCTGCCTATGAGGCTCTCCTTCCACACTCACTTTCTCACACCCAAATCCTGGCACCCGAGGCCCAGCTAAAATGAATTCTGTCCCAATTCTTCCAATCAGTTGTGGGAGTACCCACCTCTAGCCCCTCATCTCACCCTAAAATTGCTGCATTATATTAAAATTGCTGGTGAACAGGTTATCAGTCCACTACTAGCCTATGAATAGCTGGAGGACAATAAGCCAACCTTATCATTCCTGCTTCATTAACAGAGCCTTTTGCATAAAGGATTTTTAATAAATGGTTCTTCTTTGAGTACTGTATGCTTAGGCTTTGATTTCATTTTAACTCCAAATTCTCTTCTTACAATGTCTCACAGTTAGAGTTCTTTCCTCTCTTCTAAGAGTAAGTCCCATGATTGTCAGGGTCACTACCTACACCTATGAAAACCAGAAACTACAGATACCCAAATCCACATTTATTGCTGGACAGTGACAGGATTATTTCCTCAAAGGTGTTTTACATAAAGTCTAGTTACAGGTGATTTAACGTAGGCCTCTCTGACTCATCATACAATTAAAAATCATACCCAAAATTAGATTCTTGGACAGATCATGTATCTTGATCTTCATTTTAGGAAATAACGCATACACTCCTATTTCTATCACGCTGGGCATACATTTTTAATAAATGTTTCCTGAGGGAATTTCCAGTCAAGATGGCGGAGTAGCTAAACGCTGTATTTACCTCCTCTCACCACATCAAAATTACAACTAAACCACAGAACAACTGTCATTGAAAATCACCTGAATCTAGCTGAACAGAAGTCCAGGAAGGGTTACCTTGAGACTGGTAGGAGGGGAAGAGACATAGAACAGGTTAATCCCACACCCACATGCGGCTACTGAGAATGGGGAGGAATATCCTGGCTGTGGAGGTTCCCCCAGAGGAGCAAAGGGTCCCAGCCCCACACTGGGCTCCCCATCCCAGGGTTCCAGTGCCAGGGAGAGAAATTATCACAAAATCAGAATGTGAAAATGAGCAGAGATTGTGACTAAATAAGACGAGGGCCAAGGGAGTCCCAGGCATTCCTCTTAAAGGGCTGGTACACGAACCTACCTGCTGACAAACTCACTTGCTCTGAGCCTTGGTGCTAGGGCAGCAGCTCAAAAGGTGCATGGGGAGGAACTGAATTGTTTGGCTTCAGAGCAAGGACTGGAGGGGCAGCTTTGTCCGAGACAGAAGTTCTGGTGAAGGCCGCTGTTCCTTCGTGGGGTTCTCACCACTCCCAGCAGCACCATATCTGAGTCTCTATCAGCCTGGCTAACACTGGTCACCTGACCCTGGTGATTCTTGGAAACCCCACCCCACCCAACTTGCAGGGCCCACTCAAGAGCTTCTAGTGGCTTTTCCATACAAATGGCCTATCTTGACTCATGCTGCAAACTTTACTAAAATCTCTCAGAGGTTCACAAAACCCAAACAAGCAGCATCTGGCCTCAGTGTGCTCTGTACCTCTTATTGAACAATCCTAAGACCGGCACTAGCAGCAGCTAACTTTGGTTCACAGCTTAGCCTCCTGAGGCACCTCCAAGCCCAGCGTGGGTGGCAACTATCTACAGATTGTTTGGTGACTCATGAAAAGTGGCCCCGGGCAGGGCACAGGCTGCAGCTAAATGTGGCCTCTGGCAGGGGCCCTCCTAAGCCTGCTAGGTGCCCAGCTTCAGACTGAGCCTGAGCCAACACCCAGGGCTACATTAAGGATGACACACCCAAAGGGCAGACCAGGCGGGCATCAGAGCCCCGTTAAAGCAAATCCTGCTCCATAGGGTCAGCACGACAGCTCCTCCACTGTAGTCACAGGCCAGTCATCACGACCAATCAGCCCAAGGGTCAATCCCTCCCACCAACGTGTGAACAGCAACCAAGGCTCAAATACAACAGGAGGGCGCACACAACCCATTCAAGGGACACACCTGGAGCACCCAGCTCAGGTGACTAGGGAGACTGTGCCACTTGGCTCTACAGGACACTCACTATATAAGGCCACCCTACGAAGACTGGGAGACACAGCAACCCTACCTAATGCATAGAAACAAACACAGGGAGGCAGCCAAAAAGGAGAGACGAAGAAACATGTCCCAAATTAAAGAACAGAACAAAGCTCCAGAAAAAGAACTAAATAAAATGGAGACAAGCAATCTACCAGATATTGAGTTCAAAACGCTAGTTACAAGGACACTCGATAAATTTAGGAGAAGAGTAGATGGACTCAGTGAGAACTTTCCCAAAGTTCTCACATAGGAAACATGAAAGTGGAGACAGAAAACATAAAAAATAACTAGTGAAAAATGAAGAATACAATAACTAAAAAGAAGAGTACTTTAGGAGGAATCAACAGATTAGATGAAGCAGAGGATCGAATCAGTGACTTAGAGGATAACGTAGCAGAAAACATCCAATCAGAGAGAAACAAGAAAAAATAATCCAAAAAAAAAAAAATCATGATAATTGAAGGGGCCTCTGGGACAATATCAAGCATATTAACATTAGCACCGTAGAAATACCAGAAAGAGATGACAGAGAGCAAGAAATTGAAAACCTTTTTGAAGAAATAATGACGGAAAAGTTCTCTAACATGGTGAAGGAAATAGCCATACAAGCCAAGGAAGTGCAGAGTCTCAAACAAGATGAAACTAAAGAGGCCCATGATATATGATACACACCAAGATACATGATAATTAAAGTGCTTAAGGTTAAAGACAAAGAGAGAATCTTAAAAGCAGCAAGAGGAAAGCAATTAGTTACCTACAAGGAGCTCCCATACACTGTCAGCTGATTTCTCAACAGAAATTTTGCAGGCCAAAGGAACTAGCATGAAATATTCAAAGTGATGAAAAGCAAGGACCTTCATCCAAGATTACTCTACCCAGAAAAGCTATCATTTAGAATTGAGAGACAGAAAAAGAGCTTCCCAGACAAGAAAAAAACTAAAGGAATTCATCACCACCAAACCAGTATTACAGGGAAATGTTAGACGGACTTCTTTAAGAAGAAGAAAAAAAGATAAAAATACGAATAATAAAATGGCAATAACTACATATCTAGCAATAACTAGTTTAAATGTAAATGGACTAAATGCTCCACACAAAAGACATAGGGTGGCTGAATGTATAAGAAAACAAAACTCTTACATATGGTGCCTATAAGAGACTCACTTCATACAGAAAAAAAACACACAGCCTGAAAGGGATGAAAAAAAATAGTTCATGAAAATGGGGGGGAAAAAAGGCTGAGTTTGCAATACTTATACCAGACAAAGCAGACTTTAAAACAAAGGTTATAATAAGAGACAAAGAAGGACCCAGTAATCTCACTTCTGAGTAGTCATCCAAAGAAACCCAAAATACTCCTCCAAAGGGACATGCGACTTCATATATTCATTGCAGCATTATTTACAGTGGTCAAGATACAGAGGCAGCTTGGGTGTCTATCAGTGGATGAGTGGATGAAGAAGAGGTGGTACATATATACAATGGAATAGTACTGAGCTATTAAAAGAGAATAAAATTTTGCTACCCGTGGCAACATGGGTGGATCTGTAGGGTATTGTGCTGGGTGGAGCAGGTCAGACAGAGGACAAGTGCCATGTGATTTTGTTTACATGTGAAATCTAAAGAACAAGATGAATGAACAGGCAGAGCAGAAACAGATTCCTAGACACAGAGAGTCACCAGATGGGGGAGGGGAAAGTGGAGAAGGGAGTAAGAAATAAAAATTGGTAGTTAAAAAACAGTCATGGGGATGTAAGGTATAGCATGAGGAATATAGTCAATAATAATGTAATAACGGTGTCAGTCGGATACTAGATTTATCGGGGTGATCCTTCCTAAGTTGTATGTGTCTAATCACTACCTGTGTTGCACATCTGAAACTGATATAATGTTGTACGCCAAGCATACTTGAAAAATTTAAAAGATATTTAACATATATAGACAGAAAAATGTTTCCTGAATTGAGCTAGCCTGGACAGAAGTCAAAGGAAAGGAGATTAAACTGTTATGATCACAAAATGTGAGTCCCATTCTGTGGGCAGAAAAGTAAGAATATTTGTGAGAACACTGAGAAGAATCAGAGAGTTCTGGGTGAGGTGATGAGGCGGTGGTTCTTATGAAAATTCTGATTTAAAGCGAGGAAAAGAGAACTTCTCTCATGGGGGGGTTCCTACTCCGATCTTCTGTTGCATTCAGGTGGGGACAAAATGAAGCACAGAAGTGTGTATGTTGTTTTGACAAATTTAGCCTCTGACTAAATTATAAAATCTCATACTTACTTCCCACCCTGAAGGCCCCCGCATGGGTGAATGACTGGGACTGTCACTGCCCAAGGTTCAGCAGTGGAATGTAAGGGACAGAAGAAGAGAGGAGGGCTTCACAGTCACGAAGCCAGAAAGCTGATACTGAATGAGTTATTTAAGTATACTGACTCTAAGACTAGCCCAAATGTTCGTCTCTCTCTCTCTCTTTTCCTCTGAACCCATATTCTATTCATTAACTCTGTAACTGGCATGTCCACTTGACCTTCGAGTAAGCTTCTCAAATTAAATGATTCCTAAACGAACCCTTTGCTCTTCACCCCACAGACTCCCTCGTCCCCTCGGCTTCCAGCTCTCAAGTGGCAACACCATCCACCTTGGTCTCAGGTCAATTCCAGAGTTTAATGCTTATCCTTCACTTTCTCTCATCCTTCCATCCAATCTATTGTTCTCTTTAAGACCCTGTTTCATAATCAGTTAAATAGGGATAATATCTCCCTTCCTCAAATGATCTAAGGATTAAATATAATGCACAAGAAGCCACATACATAGGAAGCATTCTAATGATAACCTATTTTCACTGAACAAAAGCCCCCACTCTCTGAATAGACACGTAGGCTCTGAATCTGTACATTAAAAAATGGACTGGAAGAAGATATGTCCTGGAGTCTAGGTTTAGAGGAGACAAATGTTAAAGGCTTCAGGGTGAGTATCTCAAAGCCTGAGGGTGAGAGTAGTGATGCATTAAATGAGAGTTCTCTCATTTTTGTGGGCTCTGAAGTGGCCCTCTAATAAGCTATGATCATAGCAAGTAAATGGAGACTTAACAACAACAACAACAAAAAAGGGAAAGAAAAGAAAAAAATGGAAAAGAAAAACAAATGTGCAATTCAATCAAAAGGCATTTTGTTGCAGTGATGCAATTTCAAGTTTAGGATCAAGCATTATGCTTATTTTCATCTCTGATAACTAATACATATTTGTTTGCTGCTAGGTGCAACTATTATAGGAAAGACAAAATTCATTCACCTGCATTTGTCACCAGAATATTGTGTCTGCTGCACAAAGGCAGGAGATTGAAATGAAAGATCCTCTTATTGAATTTTAATTTTGAGAAAATGTGGCCAGTTTATGGGCCTTGCACACACAGTCAGCCAGATGGCTTGGAGAAGGCTTGATGCTCAGTGTACGAGCCATGGCTATGGCACCAAAACGCGTTCGGTTTCGGCACATCCACACCCTGGCCTGGTCCTTTTTCATGTTTATACTCAAGATTTTAGCCTTTCTTATCTGTGGACTGTTGAAACAGATGTTTACCCAGAATGATTCGAAGAGGCCGCAAAATCTCAAAGGAGACATTTCCGCTGACCGTGACAGCTCCCGACAACCCCCTATTCTAGCTGGCTTTGGGGAAATGCCAACTCCTACAGAGGTCTCTATTCAGTGCAATATCTGGAGTTGTCTGTTACCATGTTGGCTTTATTAAAATCAAATACTCTATCAAATTACTTTGCCGTAGTACAACAGAGAAAAAGATCTTTTGTTTGAGCTGTCCCTCATGGCAAGGATGGAGTGTGTGCACCAAGAGGAGACATATCTGTTGATAATGGTGAAATAATAGGGAGGAGATGGAAGCTGATATGGAAAGTGCCTCACTTTAATTTTGTCTGAAAAATGTCAGAAACAAGCACTTGGAGTTAAGGAGGTCTGAATTTCGATCTCTGTTTTGCCTTTGGCTTACCGTGTGATATGGAACAAGTCCAATTCATTGTTGCACATGAAGTTGGGGAAAAAAATGTTCCCACCCCTGGGAAAAGGAAGTGAGGATGGGGCCAGGATACAATTATCACAAGTCCAGGACCCAGTCCAGGACCTGCGCCAGGACCTTGTAGAGAGACTTTAACCTCCTCTGCTGACAAACGCAGGTGAATTGAATTTTGTTGACACTAGGCTCGTAATTCGGGGCTGTCTGTTATTTGAAACTCTGTCCCTTTCTTGTGCTGGAGAAACTTTTCACTTTGTGAGTCAAAGACAGCCTCTCCCTATAGAAGGTGAAAATGCAAGAAACCCGGTTTTTCATCCCCCCATGCACCTAGAGTGAGGCATGGAACCTGGGCTGTGCCTGAATGAAATTGGGAGGTGGTGCCACTGTAGAGACCCTATTTTGGGAGTGGGTGACAATAGTATTGGGGCCAACATGGAGCTTTCGGGGGGCAGAGGTGGCAGAAGGGGAGCCTCTCCCAACTGGTTCTCTGGCCTGATTTTAGCCATCATCCTGGACACGACCCAGCCTCCTTTGCTCTTGTCCCTTCCTTGGTTCCTCTTCCCTGGTCCCCTCCTTCCCTCCTTTCCGCCATTTTTCCATTTATAAAATATTTTCAACATACTATGAGGTACTAAGATATTATCCACCTCATTCACAACTGCCCAGCTTGATAAATTCTTAGCTTTTTCCTAAGAAATAAAATATCGCAGATAAATTTGAAGCCTCTGTGTAATCCTCTCTAATCCCTCTCTAAATTACTGCCTTCCAGAGTTACCTATCCTGAATTCATACAAAGATATATCTTCAGTATATAAAATTTACTAATTTAATAAATTTCATATACGTATGCATAATACACACACTCATAATACATCAGTGACTTCTGCTTCAGACAATCCGGCAAGGAGATATTCTGAGAAACCCTCATTACCAAATACCTAGAACAAAGATGATTGTCAATAAATAAGTGACCTCACTAAAATGTAAGGAAAATCAGTAGACTTGAGTAAAGCAGCTTGTCCTCCCTAATGTGGGTGGGCCACATCCAATCAATTGAAGACCTAAACAGAACAAAAAGGCTAAGTAAAAGGAACTTCCCCTGTCTGACTATTTAAGTGCAGACATCAGTGTTCTCCTGCCCTTGGACAGGAACTCACACCATCACCACCCTAGCTCTCAGGCCTTTGGACTTGGACTGGAGCTATCCACCAGCTCTCCTGGGTCTTCAGCTTACTGACCGAGATATGTCAGGACGTCTCAGCCTCCATAACCATGAGTCAATTCCTTATAATAAATCTCTTAATAGAGAGGAGACACAGACCGACAGACAATAGATCCTATTGTTTCTGTTTCTCTGGAGAACCCTGACTAATACAGATTGTGATACCAAGAGTGGTTCTAGTGGAACAGAATTTTAAGGATGAGTTTTCTGAATTAGTTCTGAAGTTTCCAGAACGGCTCTCTAATCTGATTCGATTTAAAGACACTAATGTCTCTATTGCCTGCAGTAAAGAGAGCACTGGCAGTCCATGGCATGATGTGGCAGCAGAGACACATAAAACATCAGCGGAGAATACTCCTGACCAACCTCTTGTTTCTAAGATGCCCGGGGATGGATGACTGTGTACATGAGACTTTTGAACATTTTTGGCTGACTAATGAATATAATGAGATTGGCTGGTTTCTCCTAATGTCACTAGACAAGGTGGAGAAAGAAAAAGATGAGCTC